>NC_088810.1:1400143-1748056 GCF_011386835.1 Chrysemys picta bellii | reverse complement strand
GGCGGGGAGGAGGCCAGATACCGGGATAGATGGGCCGAGGGGGCAGGATACCGGGCTCGATGGGCCCATGGGGTTGATCCAGGGGGCGGGATTCAAGGGTATATGGGCCCGTGGGGCTGATCCAGGGGGCGGGGAGGGGAGGCCAGATACCGGGATAGATGGGCCGAGGGGGCAGGAGACCAGGGTATATGGGCCCGTGGGGATGATTCCAGGGGGCGGGGAGGGGGCGGGATACCAGGGTATATGGGCCGTGGGGATGATTCCAGGGGGGCGGGGAGGGGGCGGGATACCAGGGTAGATGGGCCCGTGGGGATGATTCCAGGGGGTGGGGAGTGGGCGGGATACCAGGGTAGATGGGCCCGTGGGGTGATTCCAGGGGGCGGGGAGGGGGCGGGATACCAGGGTAGATGGGCCCATGGGCTGATCCAGGGGGCGGGGAGGGGGTGGGATACCAGGGTAGATGGGCCCATGGGCTGATCCAGGGGGCAGGGAGGGGGGCGGCATACCAGGGTAGATGGGCCCATGGGGATGATTCCAGGGGCGGGGAGGGGGCAGGATACCAGGGTAGATGGGCCCATGGGCTGATCCAGGGGGCAGGGAGGGGGCGGGATACCAGGGTAGATGGGCCCGTGGAGCTGATTCCAGGGGGCGGGGAGGGGGGCGGGATACCAGGGTAGATGGGCCCGTGGGGATGATTCCAGGGGGCGGGGAGGGGGCGGGATACCAGGGTAGATGGGCCCGTGGGGATGATTCCAGGGGCGGGGAGGGGGCGGGATACCCAGGGTAGATGGGCCCATGGGGATGATTCCAGGGGGCGGGGAGGGGGCGGGATACCAGGGTATATGGGCCATGGGGGATGATTCCAGGGGGCGGGGAGGGGGCGGATACCAGGGTAGATGGGCCCATGGGGATGATTCCAGGGGGCGGGGAGGGGGCGGGGATACCAGGGTATATGGGCCCATGGGGATGATTCCAGGGGGCGGGGAGGGGGCGGGATACCAGGGTAGATGGGCCCATGGGGATGATTCCAGGGGGGCGGGGAGGGGGGCGGGATACCAGGGTAGATGGGCCCATGGGCTGATTCCAGGGGGCGGGGAGGGGGCAGGATACCAGGGTATATGGGCCATGGGGATGATTCCAGGGGGTGGGGAGGGGGCGGGATACCAGGGTAGATGGGCCCATGGGCTGATTCCAGGGGGCGGGGAGGGGGCAGGATACCAGGGTATATGGGCCCATGGGGATGATTCCAGGGGGCGGGGGAGGGGGGCGGGATACCAGGGTAGATGGGCCCGTGGGGATGATTCCAGGGGGTGGGGAGGGGGCGGGATACCAGGGTAGATGGGCCCGTGGGGATGATTCCAGGGGGCGGGGAGGGGGCGGGATACCAGGGTAGATGGGCCCATGGGGATGATTCCAGGGGGGTGGGGAGGGGGCGGGATACCAGGGTAGATGGGCCCGTGGGGATGATTCCAGGGGGCGGGGAGGGGGCGGGATACCAGGGTAGATGGGCCCATGGGGATGATTCCAGGGGGTGGGGAGTGGGCAGGATACCAGGGTAGATGGGCCCATGGGGATGATTCCAGGGGGCGGGGATGGGCGGGATACCAGGGTAGATGGGCCCATGGGGATGATTCCAGGGGGCGGGGGAGGGGGCAGGATACCAGGGTAGATGGGCCCGTGGGGATGATTCCAGGGGGTGGGGAGGGGGGCGGGATACCAGGGTAGATGGGCCCGTGGGGATGATTCCAGGGGGTGGGGAGGGGGCGGGATACCAGGGTAGATGGGCCCGTGGGGATGATTCCCAGGGGGCGGGGAGGGGGCGGGATACCAGGGTAGATGGGCCCGTGGGGATGATTCCAGGGGGCGGGGAGGGGGCGGGATACCAGGGTAGATGGGCCCATGGGGATGATTCCAGGGGGTGGGGAGGGGGCGGGATACCAGGGTAGATGGGCCCGTGGGGATGATTCCAGGGGGTGGGGAGGGGGGCGGGATACCAGGGTAGATGGGCCCGTGGGGATGATTCCAGGGGGCGGGGAGGGGGCGGGATACCAGGGTAGATGGGCCCATGGGGATGATTCCAGGGGGTGGGGAGTGGGCAGGATACCAGGGTATATGGGCCCATGGGGATGATTCCAGGGGGCGGGGATGGGGCGGGATACCAGGGTAGATGGGCCCATGGGGATGATTCCAGGGGGCAGGGAGGGGGCAGGATACCAGGGTAGATGGGCCCATGGGCTGATCCAGGGGGCAGGGAGGGGGCGGCATACCAGGGTAGATGGGCCCATGGGGATGATTCCAGGGGGCGGGGAGGGGGCAGGATACCAGGGTAGATGGGCCCATGGGCTGATCCAGGGGGCAGGGAGGGGGCGGGATACCAGGGTAGATGGGCCCGTGGAGCTGATTCCAGGGGGCGGGGAGGGGGCGGGATACCAGGGTAGATGGGCCCATGGGGATGATTCCAGGGGGTGGGGAGTGGGCGGGATACCAGGGTAGATGGGCCCGTGGGGATGATTCCCGGAGTTCCCCAGAGATGGGCCCCTCCCCAGGGCCTGCGGAACTCCCTGCTACTGTCTTCACCTGCCTTTGGCGTGGCTCTTTCTCCCCAGGGGGCATGTCCGTGACTGTGATCCAAAGGGGGTGCAGAGATGGACACCCCAAGGGAGGGACCGAACCCCCCGCTGCGCCCAGCAGATTCCTCCACATCCAGGCCGATATTCGCTACTGCCAGTCTGACCAGTGCAATGCCAAGGGGCTCGGGCTGGGGCGCCCCGGCCAGGGCACAGGTAACGGGAATGGGGAATGAGACACGGGGCCTCTCCCCTCTGGGGGGTGCTGGCTCCCATCTGGCCCCCGGGCAGGGACTGGCTGGCTCAGGGGGGCAGGGAATGGGGCAGGGGCCTGTCCCCTCTGTGGGGCGCCGGTTCTGATCCGTGTCTCGTTGCAGCTTCGGCCCCCGGCGGCCCCACCCAGTGCTACGCCGGCCTGAGCCTCGGCCCCCAGCCCCACACTCTGGAGCGGGTGACGTGCGACGGGGACGACGCCCGCTGTTACCATGGCAATGTCACCCTCACAGCAGGTGAGTGGGTGGGGAGCCGTGGGGTGTTGCTGGGGTGTTGCTGGGGTTGCTTTATACCCCAGCAACACTGGCTCCCCCTGCTGTCCTTGGGGTGCATTGCACGCGCACACGCGCACACATACGCGCACACACACACACACACACACACACCCCGACAGTGACCAGGACGGCACTACTGGCTGGGGCACTTCCTGGGTCAGGGCGCTGCCTCTGGCCCCCAATGAGCCCCCATACCTGCCCCATGGCACTCTGGGAAGGTTGGCACCACCACTGCCTCCTTGCCATGGACGTCTCATTGGCTGCCCCATTGCATTCTGGGGAAGCTGGCATGATGCCATTTCAATGGCTGCCCCCATTGCATTCTGGGAAGCTTGGCCCAATGCTTCTCTCCCACGGTACCCAACGGCTGCCCCATTGCACTCACCATGACACCCAATGGTCACCCCACTGCACTCTGGGAAGGTTGCCATGACAACCACCCCTTTGCCATGGACCTCTCAATGGCTGCCCCCATTGCATTCTGGGAAGGTTGACCGGATGCGGCTCTCCCACGGTACCCAACGGCTGCCCCATGGCACTCTGGGAAGGTTGGCACGACGCCCATTGCCCTTGGCACAGAATGGCTACCCCATTGCACCCTGGGAAGGTTGGCGTCCCTCTCACACACGTCCCCCTTGTGCCCTCAGGGAAGCTCACGGTGCCCATCTTCGTGTGGAGCTGCCAGGCCCCGTCCTGCGCCGTGCCGCCCAGCCGCCACGTCGGCCCCCTGCACCTCAGCCAGGCCGGCGCCTGCTGCGCCGGCAGCTACTGCAACGGGCAGAGGGCCCTGGCACAGGTCTCTGGAAACGTCAGCGATGACCCCCTCGCCAACACCACGGCCAGGAAAGACCACAAACACCCCGGGCACAGCCACGGCACCGCTCCCACGAGGCCGCCCTACCTAGACGATAGCACGGAGACACAATATCCGGACCCAGACGTCACCGTCTATGACAACCGCACGGAGCCATCCGACCCCGGCTACAAGGGGGACCTGCCCCACAGCTCCCGCCCCCGCGCCCGCCCCACCGAGCCCGGCAAGAAAAACAGCTACCCCAAATCCACCGCCCACCCCGGCCACAAGCACCCCAATCCCGGGGCCCAGGGCTCCCAGGCGCCCGGACTACGCCTCTGCCCCCTGCTGGTGGTGCTGGGGATAGCCCACCTGTGGCTGTGAGGGGGGCTGGGGGCCAGGACGCCTGGGTCCTCCCCCCAGCTCTGGGAGGGGAGTGGGGTCTAGTGGGTTGGAGCAAGGGGGGCTGGGGACCCAAGATTCCTGGGTTCTTGCCCCAACTCTTAGTAGCTATGAGGAAGTCACTCCCCCGCCACACACACACACACATTGCTTGCCTCAGTTTCCCCACATTGAAAGGGAGGGCTCCCAGAGATGGGGGGGGGGTCGCTCCCCATTTCCCTGCATTGCTGCTGATGATTTCAGTCCCCATTAACCCCTTGTGGGGGCCCTGCCCTGCGCTCCCTCCCCCCACCCCCACCCCCATCCTCTGTCTTTAATAAAGTCTCTTACTCACAACCCTTGCATTGCCCAGCTGGTCTCTTTCTGGTGGCGGGGCTGGGGGGGGGGTGACAGGAATCCTGGGACGTGTCATGTGGTTCCGCTTTGTTCTGTAGCCCCCCCCCCCGGCCCTGTGCCACTTCGATCCACCACTAGGGGGCACCCTAAAGACTCTTGCCCTTGGCCTGCAGCCGCCTTCAGGTCCCCCATCGGAGGGGCTATGCCAGCCCCTCTCCGGCACAGATGGGACCCACCCCCACCCCAATCCATCACAGTATAGAGGGGAGGGAGAGAATTGGGGTTCCTCCCCCCCCCGGTTCATTAGTATGGTGAGAAAAAAGGCAGGGGCCTATAAATGTAGCGGAGAACTGAAAAATAGACCCAGGCATCCGAGTGGGACTCCAAATTAGACAATTCTATTCTGACCCCCACCCCCCACCTCACCCCCCAGCTTCTTCGCTCCCTTGGGTTGTTACACAGCTGCCCCGCCCCAGAGGTGGCTGCATCTCAGCGCCGGGCAAGGGGTCCCTATATAAACAGCCCCCGCCCCCCCCCACCCCAGAGACAGCTGCATCCCAGCGCCAGGCGAGGGGCTCCCTGTATAACCAGACCCCCGGATGGATGATTTCCCACATGCTGCTGACAGAGCCGGTTCTGCCAGCCCCAGCCTGGCTGAGAGTCAGAAGCCAGCCTGAGGGGCGGGGGGCGAGGGGGGGAGCGGGCGGCTGGGGGGCCAGCGGCTGGCGGGGTCATTCGCAGGAAGCAGCCGCTCCTTGTCAGTCTGGTCGTCCTGCCCTGTCGCTCACACGCAGTTTGCGACCACAGAGTGGGGCTTCGGGATCCCCCATCACAGACACCCCCCGGCCCAGCCGAGACCCTCCTCTGGACCCCAGCGCAGGCCAAGCCACATTGACCCACGGCAGACCCAAGGCGTGGGAACTGGCACCGCCCTAGCGCCTGGCATCGGCTCGCCTGATACAGGGGACTGGGGTGGGTTAACGGCGCCCAAAATCAAGGGGGGCTGGGCGCCAGGACTCCTGGGTTCTATCCCAGGTTTGAGAGGGGAGGGGAGTCTAATGGTTAGAACAGAGGGGGCTGGGAGCCAGGACTCCTGGGTTCTCTCCCAGCTATGGGAGGGGAGTTGGGTCTAGTGGTTAGAGCAGAGGGCTGGGAGCCAGGACTTCTGGGTTATATCTCAGCTCTGAGAGGGGAGTGGGGGCTAATGGTTTGGGCGGGGCAGAAGGGGAGTCAGGACGCCTGGGTTCTCTCCCCAGCTCTGAGAGCGGAGAGGAGGGGAGTCTAGTGGTTAGAGCGGGGAGGGGGGGCTGTGAGCCAGGACTCCTGGGTTCTATCCCAGGTTTGAGAGGGGAGGGGAGTCTAATGGTTAGAACAGAGGGGGCTGGGAGCCAGGACTCCTGGGTTCTCTCCCTTGCCCGTGCTCTCTGTGACGAAGTGGGACTGTTCTTAATGTTTTCCTCAGTTTCCCCTATGCAGTTCTTAAGTCTCTAGGTGGTGGGATAAGGGTGTATGGTTGCTGCAAAGCAAAGGGCCAGGGTACATAAATGCCCGACACTCTGTCTCCTGGCAACTGATGGCCTGGGCCCCTCCTCTGCAAAGGTGCCAACTGAAGGTGTTGGAGACAAAGGGATCAGGTGACCTCCTGGCCTGGGAAAGAGACAAAGCCCAGAGGAGGAGGGACTGGACGGGGGTGGGAGTTTGGCGCTACCTGGGGACTGGAAGGGAGGGCAGACGGGGGTCTGCCTCACTAGGCCCCAGGATGGACCCGGCTGAGGGGTCCCGTTCGCTGGACCTACAAGCTCTGTTTTAGACCATGTTCCTGTCGTCTAATAAACCTCTGTGTTACTGGCTGGCCGAGAGTCACGTCTGACTGTGAAGTGCGGGTGCAGGACCCTCTGGCTGCCCCAGGACCCGCCGGGGCGGACTCGCTGTGGGAAGCGCACGGAGGGGCAGATGCTGAATGCTCCAAGGTCAGACCCAGGAGGTGAAGCCGTGTGAGCTTCTTGCCCTGAAGACAGTCTGCTCCGAGGGAGAGGAGACTTCACCAGAGTCCTGCCTGGCTTTGTGGGTGTGACAATGCGGTTCTGGCGGGACCCAACTGAGAGTGCCAACTCAGGACAAATTGCTCAAACAGGGCAGTTACAGCCCAAGGCTGGGGGGTTTTCCACCTCTAAGGCAAACCAAACCAGCCAGACTAGGAGAACTTCGGTCTCACCCCACTGGCTAACCGCAAATCTCACAAGCAATCTCCTTAGACACTCCAGTTTCCCAGTATCACCACCAGTGCCACTCGTTATGGGGACGAATGGTTATGAAAACCAATACCCCAGTAAAAGAAAAAGGTTCTCCCGATCCCAAAGGACCAAGCCCCAGACCCAGGTCAATATACAAATCAGATCTTACCCACAAATCACGCTGTTGCCAATCCTTTAGAATCTAAAGGTTTATTCATAAAAGGAAAAAGATAGAGATGAGAGTTAGAATTGGTTAAATGGAATCAATTACATACAGTAATGGCCAAGTTCTTGGTTCAGGCTTGCAGCAGCGATGGAATAAACTGCAGGTTCAAATCAAGTCTCTGGAACATCCCCCGCTGGGATGGGTCCTCAGTCCTTTGTTTAGAGCTTCAGCTTGTAGCAAAGTTCCTCCAGAGGTAAGAAGCAGGATTGAAGACCAGATGGAGATGAGGCATCAGCCTTATATAGTCTTTTCCAGGTGTAAGAACACCTCTTTGTTCTTACTGTGGAGAATTACAGCAAAATGGAGTCTGGAGTCACATGGGCCAGTCCCTGCATACTTTGCTGAGTTACAAGGCGTATCTGCCTTCTCTCAATGGGTTCATTGTATAGCTGATGGTCCTTAATGGGCCATCATCCGAAGAAGTGGGCTGTAGTCCACGAAAGCTTATGCTCTAATAAATGTGTTAGTCTCTAAGGTGCCACAAGTACTCCTGTTCTTTTTGCGGATACAGACTAACACGGCTGCTACTCTGAAACCAAGCAGGCTAGGCAGAGCTAACACCATGTTGTCTGGGATGTCACCCAGCAGCATAGCATAAGTTTGAAATACAGACAGTATAGAGCCGATATTCATAACTTCAACTACAAAATTGATACACACATATAGACAGCATAATCATAACCAGTAAACCATAACCTTGTCTTAGACACCCCATTATACAAGATCTAGGTGCCGCTACAGGACCTTGGTTGCAACAATGATCTATATGGTCCCAGAGTGTATCAATAACGTCACAGTGGGGAGCAGGTCCAGAGCATCGCCTGGGGACTCCGGGACACTCTCCTTGTACAGTGGACGATCCCGGCAGGGCAGGTGCCTGGGGCTCTCAGCCGTGAGCCGTGGCAGCCCCAGCCGCTCTGTGCTTCTCTTGCGCAAGCCAGCGGTGAGAGGCGGCTGGGCCCACCCGGCCTGGGGCTGACGAACAGACCTTGGACCCCAATAACCTTGCGCCCGGCCCCCTCCTGGGCCCTTCGCACCAGCCAGACACCTGGGGGAACCTGGGACACAGGCCAGCCCCAGCAGCTTCCTCCGTCTCTGCTGTCGTAAATCCGCCCTATGTCCACGGGCCCCACCTCGATGGGCTAAAGGGCCCCTTCCCCTCCTGCCAGTGACACTCTGTCACTGTGCGGTTGGTCCCCGGCTGCCCCGCCCCAGAGGTGGCTGTATCTCAGCGCCAGGTGACCGTCCCCATGCGGCATTATATGTGGCTGTTCCCCAGATGCCCCACCCCAGAGGTGGCTGCATCTCAGCACCAGGTGAAACATCTCAGTGTTATGTTTCCAACCCAGAAGCCATCTGCTTTACTCCTGTAGCCTTTCCCTCCCCTGCTGGGGCCCAGCGGAGGGGACATGGGGGGAGAATCACTCAAAGAAAGGGGCGTCTGCGGGGTGCCTCCCATGGCCAGGCCTCTGGCTCTTTAAGAAGGGTGAGGAGCGGTTGCCTGGCACCCCACGTCCTCTTAGCAACGGGATGCTGACACCCTGGCTCCCAGGGCAAGCTGGGATGGAGATTGAGGCCCTAGGGGGCCAGACGGGGGCTGTCCGGTGCGCCACCCCCAGCAGCTTATGCTAAGCCGGGCTGGGCTGGGTCATGGCTCAGTTGGCAGGGGGCAGGGCTCAGCGGGGTCGCTGCACTGCAGGGAGTGGAGGCCAGTGGTTAGAGCGAGGGCGGGCGGGCAGATGCTGGGTGCTAGGACTCCTGGGTTCTCTCCCCAGTACCAGCCCCCTCACCTCTCCCTAGGGGGCAGGGAGGGGGCAGGATACCAGGGTAGATGGGCCCATGTGCTGATCCAGGGGGCAGGGAGGGGGCGGGATACCAGGGTAGATGGGCCCGTGGGGCTGATCCAGGGGGCAAGGAGGGGGCAGGATACCAGGGTAGATGGGCCCGTGGGCTGATCCGGGGGCAGGGAGGGGGCAGGATACCAGGGTAGATGGGCCCATGGGCTGATCCAGGGGGCAGGGAGGGGGCGGGATACCAGGGTAGATGGGCCCATGTGCTGATCCAGGGGGCAGGGAGGGGGCGGGATACCAGGGTAGATGGGCCCATGGGCTGATCCAGGGGGCAGGGAGGGGGCGGGATACCAGGGTAGATGGGCCCGTGGGGCTGATCCAGGGGGCAAGGAGGGGGCAGGGTACCAGGGTAGATGGGCCCGTGGGGCTGATCCAGGGGGCAAGGAGGGGGCAGGACAGGCCCACCCAGAGGATTCCGGGGGCCTGGGGTCTTCGGCAGCGGGGGGGCCCCCGCCACTGAAGACCCGGCACTTCGGCAGTGGGTCCGGGAACAGAAGGACCTCCCGCCGCCGAATTGCCGCCGAAGACCCAGAGCGAAAGAAGCTCCGGGGGCCCGGGCCCCACAAGAGTTTTCCGGGGCCCCCGGAGCGAGTGAAGGACCCCATGAGAAAAACTCTCGTGGGGGCCTCGGGCAAATTGCCCCACTTGCGCCCCCCCGGGCGGCCCTGGGGCTGGATACCAGGGTAGATGGGGTTGTGACACCCGGCCCCCCTACATTCACCACTGTCATATTGTTATATGTCTTGTACAAAGTCTGCTTTGTGAGGTATGATTCTAAAAGTCTTGATCTGTTGCATGTTAATCTCCTGGTAAGTTGTGTGCACTCGCACCGTCCGGGGAGCTGTGAAGTTTGGCTACGCGTGTGTTACTGAAACATGTGGTGAGGGTGGGAACAGCCCCAACCAGCCTTTCAGGTACAACAGTAAACAGGCCAAACACTGCTGATGGCTTATTGAGGAAACAGACGTGAGCACACGGATTACGCCAGGTTGTGTTTTTGTGTATTTGCTAGGTAATCTGCTTAGATCTGTTCCCGGTCACTTATAATCACTTCACATCGATCTTTTGTAGTTAATCCACATTTTTTATCTCAACCAGAGGGGTTTTGAGTGAAGTGTCTGGGAAAAACTCATCTTGGCTAACACTGGCTTGTTGCCTACATGGGGGGAGTGACTTCGTGACTGAGGTTGCACTGTACAGATCCCTGGGTTTATACTCCAGCAGGGGTGCCAGGCGGGGGAGCTGGGAGATGGGCTGGTGTTTGCGTGGCTTCGGTAAAGCACTCAGGTAACTCAGTTGGGTGTGTGGCGCCACCTGCTGTCGTGTTGGGTGATAGCAGGGCCTGGAGAAAATGGCTGAGCCGGCCCCTCTGAATAATCAAGGGGCCACAGCAGTTCCAACAGCTCCCAGACGGCACCCCAGGGGGTACAACCCGTCACAGGGCCTGTGGGGCCGATCCGGGGGCAAGAAGGAGGCGGGACACTGAGGTAGATGGGCCCATGGGGCTGATCCGGCGCAGCCGTCCCTCAGCTCCCACTCAATACCCTCGGCCTGGCCGGATGGGGTGGCTCCGGGCTCTCCGGCTCAGCCGTTGTACGTTTACAAAGAAATCCCCAGTCCCCACATGAAGCGCGATTGGGCTGGGGAGTTTGGGCGGGGGCGCGGCAGCCGCCGGCCATGCAGGAGCCCCGTGACCGCACCTAGCGGGGACAGCGTCTCCCCTGCTCCAGAGGGACGGGTATTAAAGAGCCCTAGGCAGCATCTCCATCACTTCATGGGGCTGCGGTGCATTGGGGGGCAAAGGGCGGGGGAGGAGCTGGGCACGGTGGGAACTGGGGGGGCTGGGCCGGGGCTGGCTCGACGGAGTTTATGGTGCACCCAGGACTGGGAGGGGTCCTCTATAGGGGGCGTCTCTATCCCCTGCCCTGATCCTGGAGCAGCCCTCTCAGCCCCCCAGGCCCAGCCCCCCCAGCAGCAGCAGCGCGGGCAGGGACAGCCCAGGCCGGGGGCTGGCATTGGTGGGGCGGTCCCGGGTGGGGACTGTGCGCGAGAGGCGGGTGGGCGCCGGCTCCGGCGCGTGGTTGCACAGGGGCTGGGAACAGCAGGACGTCCTCTCGAGCTGGATATTCAGCCAAGGGTTGTTCGGCGTGATCGACGCGCAGCTCACCGACTGGCAGGAGCGGAGATAGATGGGCACCACAAAGCCCCCTGGGAAGCCCAGAGAGAGGGTCAGACGGCTGTCTGTCTGTCCCTCACTGGACGCACCCCGCCGCCCTGCTGGCCACATATACAGCCCTCCAGCCAGCCATCCCCGTACACATCTATATCCATCTGTCCATCCATCCATCCGTCCAGCCATCCATCTATCTGCAGGGCCAACGAGAGGGGGGGGAGCCGGTACAAATTACCGGGGCCCAGCGGTCCGGAAGGGGGCCTGGGCCCGGCTTCCCCCATCCCCCCATCAGCCCTGTTTAGCCAGTCCGCCCTTGCTGGGGGGCCCGAAAAAGTTTTTTCACCGGGGCCCGAACCCGCTCTCGGCGGCCCTGTCTATCTGTCCATCCATCCATCCACTCCCCCAACCATCCATCCGTCCAACCATCCTTCTATCCATCCGTCCGTCCATCCATCCACTGCCCCATCCGTCCGTCTGTCTATCCGTCCATCCACTCCACCATCCATCCATCTGTCTGTCCATCCAACCATCCATCCATCCGTCCGTCCATCCAACCATCCATCCATCCGTCCGTCCATCCATCCACTCCCCCATCCATCCGTCCATCCGTCCGTCCACTCCCCCATCCATCTGTCCATCCATCCATCCATCCATCCACTCCCCCATCCATCCATCCGTCCAACCATCCATCCATGCATGCATCCGGCGTCCGTCCATCCATCCATCCAGTCCCTTCGCCCACACACATCTCTCCATCCAGCCATCCCCCTCACCACTGGACATCCCCCAGCCAGCCATCTTGCCAGGCCCCCCACCCCCATGTACACCTCCGCCAGCCCTCCCTTGACCTAGACATACCCAGCCAGCCATTGGGACGCCTCTCGCTCCACTCAGCCCTCTCCCCAGTGCCACGGACAGTGCCCTCCGGCTGCACTTCTGGGCCTGACCCCTCCAGCTCCCCCCACCAAGCCAGCCAGTCCCCGGCCTGCAGCCGGATCAGGGCCGGTGCCCCCTAAAGTGGAAAGGCCCCATGTCCCATTCCCCGATCCTACTGCGCTGGGAACCCAAGAGTCCTGGCTGCCCCCCCGCACCCCGGCAGCTCCGAGGCTGGCCCCTCCCTACCGATGGTGGCCGTGCCCATCCCCTCGTAGCACCACGGGAAGTCGTCATGGCACTGGCTCTGCTGGGCGCGGCGCAGGGAGCAGCTCTCCGGAGTGGTCCCGATGCAGGTGTAGCACAGGAGGCTGGTGGAAGTGTTGTCTGGGGGCGCTGCAGGAGGGGAAAGGGGTGAGGAACCAGCCCCACTGACCTAGACAGAGTGGGGGGACGAGGGGAGATGCAGAAACCCAAGCTCATCAGACACCCCTTGGTAGGGGTGGGGGCCCGAACGGGGCGGGGGGGAGAAACCCATTAGGACCTGAGCTGAGACCCAGAAAATCAGTTCACACGGAGCACCCCAAATAGCTGTGGATGGGATTGGGGCTGGTGCCCCCTGGAGGGGAAAGATCCCATTCCCCACTCCATGAGCCAGTCAGTCCTTGCCTGGGCCAGATGGGACCCGGCGCCCCCTCGAGGGGACAGGCCCCTGCCCCATTCCCGCCCCCCTGAGCCAGCCAGTCCCAACCTGGGGCCGGATGGGAGCCGGCGCCCCCTCGAGGGGACAGGCCCCTGCCCCATTCCCTCCCCCCTGAGCCAGCCAGTCCCTGCCCTGGGGCTGGATGGGAGCCGGCGCCCCCTCGAGGGGACAGGCCCCTGCCCCATTCCCGCACCCCTGAGCCAGCCAGTCCCTGCCCTGGGGCTGGATGGGAGCCAGCGCCCCCTAGAGGGGACAGGCCCCATGCCCCATTCCCGCCCCTGTGAGCCAGCCAGTCCCTACCCTGGGGCTGGATGGGAACCGGCGCCCCCTAGAGGGGACAGGCCCCAGGCCCCATTCCCGCCCCTGTGAGCCAGCCAGTCCCGCCCTGGGGCCGGATGGGAGCCCCCCGGAGGCTGAGGCCGGTACCTGTGGAAAAGACCGGGATGTGGCTATTGTCCCGGTACCGGTGGTTACAGAGGCTGGCGTTGCA
Source organism: Chrysemys picta bellii (assembly GCF_011386835.1). Classification (NCBI taxonomy): domain Eukaryota; kingdom Metazoa; phylum Chordata; order Testudines; family Emydidae; genus Chrysemys; species Chrysemys picta. The sequence goes on along the minus strand of NC_088810.1, from coordinate 1,734,861 downwards.
GAAGCGGGTGTGATAGTAGTTGGGGAGATACGGACCATCGCTAATGCCGGAGATGTCCCGAATCAACGCCGCGTGGCAGCCCTTCTTCATCACAACCAGCATCCGCTGCCCCCCTGGGGAGACGGGACCCCAACGCGGGACAGTGAAGGGGGCAGCAGGGAGTTCCACAGGCCCACACCGGCTCATCCCCACGGGCCCAGCCACCCTGATGTCCTGCCCCGTCCCGCCCCCCCAGGATCAGCCCCATGGATCCATCAAGCCTGGTATCCCACCTCCTCCCGGTTCAACCCCATGGACCCATCTATCCCGGTATCCCCCCAATCCCAGATCTGCCCCAGGGGCCCATCTAGCCCAGAACTGCCCCCTCCCCCCGGATCTGCCCCATGGGCCCATCTAGCCCAGTATCCTGCCCCCTTCCGGATCAGCCCCCTGTCCCTCGGGGTGTGGCGCCGTCCCAGGGTGCCCCAGATCTCCAGGCAGCGTTACCGGTGCTCAGGGCAATCAGCCCCTCAGCACAGACGTTCTGCGCCGGCCCGCAGGTAACCTTGGGCACCTCGCCCAGAGAGATGTTGCCCGTGAAGGTGCCCGTGTAGCTGTAGCACTCCAGCCCGACAGCCACTGGGAGAGAAGAGATGGGAGAGGATAGGACAGAACCCAGGAGTCCTGGCTCCCAGCCCCACTCCCCCACCCCCACCTCCCTCTAACCACTAGACCCCACTCCCCTCCCAGAACTTGGACAGAACCCAGGAGTCCTGGCTCCCAGCCCCACTCCCCCACCCCCACCACCCTCTAACCACTAGACCCCACTCCCCTCCCAGAACTTGGACAGAATCCAGGAGTCCTGGCTCCCAGCCCCCTGCTCTAACCACTAGACCCCCCCTCCCAGAGCCAGGAGAGAACCCAGGCGTCCTGGCTCCCAGCCCATGCCCCCACCAGTAAACACAGGACCCCGCTGGACTCTGTGGAGATGTGTCAGTACCTTGGAGCAGCAGAGCTGAGAGCAGGGAGCAGAGCAGCGCCCCCTTCAGGACCTGCCTGGAATCACTGGGGTGCATTTTCTTGGACACTCGCCAGTGTTCTGCAGGGAAAGGGTTAACATTGGATTGGGCCTCTCTGTGAGGTGAGGCAAGGACCCAGGAGTCCTGGCTCCCAGACATCCCCCACTCCAACCCACTAGACCCCATTCCCCTCCCAGAGCTGGGGATAGAACCCAGGCGTCCTGGCTCCCAGCCCCCCCTGCTCTAACCACTAGACCCCATTCCCCTCCCAGAGCTGGGGATAGAATCCAGGCGTCCTGCCTCCCAGCCCCTCTAGCCCACTAGACGCCGTTCCCCTCCCAGAGCCAGGGATACAGCCCCCGAGTCCTGCCCCACTGAAAACATCTCTGTGTCTGCATCACCTAGCACTGGGGGGGCCCTCATCCAAGCGTGGGGCGCGTCAGTGCCATATCAGTCCCACTGCTGCGGCTCCTGATAATAACAGGTAAATGTCAACCGATATATATTTTCCCTCTGCAAAATTACCCCGTGGAACTCACTGCTACAGGACCTTGCTGAAGTCCTGGGCTTGGGGGGGGGGGTCTCATGGGGAGCAGGGGAGGTCTGTATAGCCAATGGGAGAATCCAGGGTTCCTATAGGGCAGGGGATCTCAAATTGGGGGTCGGGACCCCTCAGGGCGTTGTGAGGTTATTACAAGGGGGGTCGCGAGCTGTCAGCCTCCACCCTAAACCCCGCTTTGCCTCCAGCATTGATAATGGTGTTAAATACATAACCAGTGTTTTTAATTTATTAGGGGGGCCGCACTCGGAGGGTTGCTGTGTGAAAGGGGTCACCAGTCTGAGAACCACTGCTCTAGGGGGGGTTAGAGTAACTAGAACCCCCATGCTCCAGGGTGAGCTAACCGCCCCCTCCCAAGGGTCAGGAAGGAACAGCTAAGTCGACCACTGGCCACTTGCACCTTCCTCGGCAACCACTGCCAGGATCAGGCCTTCGTCTGCAGCCAGGTTCACAGAGCACTGAGTAGCAGCCGTTAGCTATGAAGCAGGAAGTCACATCGAAATGACATTAAAACAAGGTTAGGGTTACCATATTTCCACACGGGGGGGGGAGCCCCGCTCTTGCCCCGCCCCCATCCACTCCCTCCCACTTCCCATCCCCTGACTGCCCCCCTCAGAACCCCCAACCCCCCCTGCTCCTTGTCCCCTGACTGCCCCCTCCTGGGACCCCCGCCACTAACTGCCCCCTAGGACTCCACCTCCTATCTAAGCCTCCCTGCTTCTTGTCCCCTGACTGCCCCCTCCTGAGAACCCCCCACCCTAACTGCCCCCCTTGGACCCTACCTGTCCCTTGACCCTTATCCACACCCCCACCCCATATTCACACCCCTGCCCCCAGACAGACCCCTGGGATTCCCACGCCCCATCCAACCACTCTCCACCCCTGACAGGACCCCCAGAACTCCCTATCCATCCAACCCCCTCTGCTCCCTGCCTGCCTCGACCCCTCTCCACACCCCTGCCCCCCTGACAGCTCCCCCAGAACCCCTGACCCATCCAATCCCCCCCCTGCTCCCTGTCCCCTGATTGCCCGCCTTCTCCAACTCCCCGGCCCCCTTACCGTGCCGCTCGGCTTAGAGCAGGTGTCTGGCTCCGCTCCGCCCGAGCGCTGCCGGGTGGCGTGCTAAGTCTGCAGGGGATGGGGGGAGCCAGGAAGGGGCTTTGGCAGCCGAGGCCCCAATGCGAGCGGCACTCGGCCGCCCTGTCAGCCGCTTTTCCCTCTTTAAATAGCCGACCGGGGGGAAATCCCGGACATTTTTAGATTTTTAGAAATCCCCCCCCGGACGGCTATTTAAAGAGCGAAAAGCCGGACATGTCCGGGGAAACCCGGACGTATGGTAACCCTAAACAATGTAAGATCAGGCTGGTAAGAAGGAGACCCCGTCCTAATGGCCCCCACTATCACCGGATACAGAAACAGATCGTAAGATGCAGGGCCGGCTGCAGGGTTTTGGCCGCCCCAAGCAGCCAAAAAAAAAAAAAAAAGCCGCGATCTGTGGTGGCCATTCGGCGGGAGGTCCTTCGCTCCGAGCGGGAGTGAGGGGCCGTCCGCCGAATTGCCGCCGAATAGCTGGACGTGCCGCCCCTCTCCGGAGTGGCCGCCCCAAGCACCTGCTTGCCCAGCTGGTGCCTGGAGCCGGCCCTGTTAAGATGGTACACCCTGTCTGGCAAGAAACCACTTATCAATAGCGGTGGTTGTGAAATCCTCATTTCTTTATTGTTTTATCTGTATGGACCCCACTTCCCTATTGTTATCTGTCTGGTCTCTGTCTGGTTCTCTGATTGTTTCTGCCTCTTACATAATTAATTTGGCTAGTGAATTAATGAAGGTGGTGGGAGATGATTGGCTAGAGCATTGTGTTACACTATGTTAGGATTGGTTAGTCAAATGTTAGTATCATGATTGGTTAAGGTTCAGCTAAAAAGGACTCAACGTTCACTATATAAACTGGGGTCCAAAAGGAAGTTCTTGGGGAACCAACTCCAGGACACGGCCCCAAAGACCAGAGCCACCAGACCTCAACGCCCTGCCAATGACGCCGTGCAGAAACCAGAGTCCCCCAGACGGCCCCGATCCTGATCCTGGCTGGCCAGCAGGAAAAGTTCATGTGTCTGATTGGGAGTGGGGAGCACTGTGTGTGTCGCGTGTGCCGTCTGGTTCTGGTGACTGTTAATAAATAGAGGTGACGTAGGATATTACTATGTAAGGCACATTCACTGGGAATAGGTCCTGCACATCTGCAGAAGTAGCATAAACCCGGAGCCCTACGGATTGGGAAAGGGGGCGGGTACTTCCATTGACCAGGTTAGTTACACCCGGTGGGGGATTTGGAGGGGCTAGGGCAGAGGGTTGGGGGGTGGGGTGGGGCTGGGGGTGGGGGATTTGGAGGGGCTAGGGCAAAGGGTTGGGGGGTGGGGTGGGGCTGGGGGTGGGGGATTTGGAGGGGCTAGGGCAAAGGGTTGGGGGGTGGGGTGGGGCTGGGGATGGCAGGGTGGGAGGGGCTAGGGCAGAGGGTTGGGGTGTGGGGTGGGGCTGCGGGTGAGAGGTTCATGATGCAGGAAGAGGTTCAGGGCTGGGGCAGAAGGTTGGGGTGTGGGGGTGAGATCTGGCTGGGGGTGTGGGCTCTGGGGTGGGGTGGGGTGGGGCTGGGATGAGGAGTTTGGGGTGTGGGAGGGGCTCAGGGCTAGGGCAGAGAATTGGGGTGGGGGGGTGAGGGCTCTGGCTGGGGGTGTGGCAGATCTGGGGATGAGGAGTTTGGGGTGTGGGAGGGGCTATGGGCTGGGGCAGAGGGTTAGGGGGTGTGGGCTCTGGGCTGGGGTGGGGCTGGGATGAGGAGTTTGGGGTGTGGGAGGGGCTATGGGCTGGGGCAGAGGGTTAGAGGGTGTGGGCTCTGGGGTGGGGTGGGGCTGGGATGAGGAGTTTGGGGTGTGGGAGGGGCTATGGGCTGGGGCAGAGGGTTAGGGGGTGTGGGCTCTGGGCTGGGGCGGGGCTGGGATGAGGAGTTTGGAGTGTGGGAGGGGCTATGGGCTGGGGCAGAGGGTTCGGGGGTGTGGGCTCTGGGCTGGGGCGGGGCTGGGATGAGAAGTTTGGGGTGTGGGAGGGGCTATGGGCTGGGGCAGAGGGTTAGGGGTGAGGGCTCTGGGGTGGGGAGGGGCTGGGATGAGGAGTTTGGGGTGTGGGAGGGGCTATGGGCTGGGGCAGAGAATTGGGGTGGGGGGGTGAGGGCTCTGGCTGGGGGTGTGGCAGATCTGGGGATGAGGAGTTTGGGGTGTGGGAGGGGCTCAGGGCTAGGGCAGAGAATTGGGGTGTGGGGGGTGAGGGCTCTGGCTGGGGGTGTGGCAGATCTGGGGATGAGGAGTTTGGGGTGTGGGAGGGGCTATGGGCTGGGGCAGAGGGTTAGGGGGTGTGGGCTCTGGGCTGGGGTGGGGCTGGGATGAGGAGTTTGGGGTGTGGGAGGGGCTATGGGCTGGGGCAGAGGGTTAGGGGGTGTGGGCTCTGGGCTGGGGTGGGGCTGGGATGAGGAGTTTGGGGTGTGGGAGGGGCTATGGGCTGGGGCAGAGGGTTAGGGGGTGTGGGCTCTGGGCTGGGGTGGGGCTGGGATGAGGAGTTTGGGGTGTGGGAGGGGCTATGGGCTGGGGCAGAGGGTTAGGGGGTGTGGGCTCTGGGCTGGGGTGGGGCTGGGATGCGGAGTTTGGGGTGTGGGAGGGGCTATGGGCTGGGGCAGAGGGTTAGGGGGTGTGGGCTCTGGGGTGGGGCGGGGCTGGGATGAGGAGTTTGGGGTGTGGGAGGGGCTATGGGCTGGGGCAGAGGGTTAGGGGGTGTGGGCTCTGGGCTGGGGTGGGGCTGGGATGAGGAGTTTGGGGTGTGGGAGGGGCTATGGGCTAGGGCAGAGGATTGGGGTGTGGGGGGTGAGGGCTCTGGGTGGGGGTGTGGCAGATCTGGGGATGAGGAGTTTGGGGTGTGGGAGGGGCTCAGGGCTAGGGCAGATGATTGGGGTGTGGGGGGTGAGGGGTGAGGGCTCTGGCTGGGGGTGTGGCAGATCTGGGGATGAGGAGTTTGGGGTGTGGGAGGGGCTATGGGCTGGGGCAGAGGGTTAGGGGGTGTGGGCTCTGGGCTGGGGCGGGGCTGGGATGAGGAGTTTGGGGTGTGGGAGGGGCTCAGGGCTAGGGCAGACGATTGGGGTGTGGGGGGTGAGGGCTCTGGCTGGGGGTGTGGCAGATCTGGGGATGAGGAGTTTGGGGTGTGGGAGGGGCTATGGGCTGGGGCAGAGGGTTAGGGGGTGTGGGCTCTGGGGTGGGGTGGGGCTGGGATGAGGAGTTTGGGGTGTGGGAGGGGCTATGGGCTGGGGCAGAGGGTTAGGGGGTGTGGGCTCTGGGCTGGGGCGGGGCTGGGATGAGGAGTTTGGGGTGTGGGAGGGGCTATGGGCTGGGGCAGAGGGTTAGGGGGTATGGGCTCTGGGCTGGGGCGGGGCTGGGATGCGGAGTTTGGGGTGCAGACAGACCAGAGAGGAGGACTCCGCCCAGCCCTCTCCCCACCGGCAGCAGCGAGCTCCGGGGGAGGGACCCCCCTCTCCCCCCCACCACACTCACCCCCACCACGGTCACTGCACGTGCTCCTAGGGCCCCTCTCAGGTCCAGGAAGCCCCCTCGCCTCCCCTGTGGTGGGGGGAGCATCACATGGGCGCCTCCTCCCCTGCCGCTGCCCCTCACCGTAGCCTGACTGGGGGTGGGGGATGGATGGGGCTGCCCCTTGCCCAGTGTGGGGCAGGAGCGGTGCCTGCGGGCGGGGGAGGGGCCCTGTGCTGGTGGAGGGTCCGGGGGGGAGGGCAGGGGAAGGACAGCCTGCCCTGGCACTGGGGGGGGGGCACTAGGACCCTGCAGCCGCAGTTGACGCCCGGAGCCAGCTGAGCGGAGGCAGTGGGGAGCTGCAGGGGGGAGACCCGGGGCCGGCCCCAAACATTGGGTGCAGCCAGCGCGGGGGCCAGGGGTCTGGCTCGAGGCTGAAGGACCCTCGGAGAGCTGCCAGGCTCCCCAGCCACGCCCCCAGCCCGAGCCCCATGAGCCCAGAGGCGTGGGGCGTGGCGCCCCACAGACGCCATGGGGCCCTCCAGCGCCCAGCCCGTGGGAGCATCGCCCCTGTTGTAGCCCATCCCCGGAGCAAGGGGCAGCACCTGGCGTTTCCCTGCGCCCTTCTGCCTCTACCCACCCTCCCTGCTTGGGGGGCAGGGGCAGGGCCTGGGGGGAGCAGCAGGTACCTGGGCTGGGGCTCGGCAACCTTCCAAGGCCCAAGGCCTCCTCTGTGTTCAGCGCCCCGGCTCCAGACCCACAGGCTCCCACAGGCCCTCGCCAGGCGCCCGCTTCCCCAAGAATGCCGCATGACAGGACATTGCCCAAGAGCGGCTCTTGTGTTAGCGCAAACAACTTGGCAGCTGGCACCGCCCCAAGGCCTACATCCCCTCCCCCCCGCCAGAAATCCCATCGCAGCTGTACGCAAACCAGGACAGAACCCAGGAGTCCTGGCTCCCAGCCCCCCCTGCTCTAACCACCAGCCCCCACTCCCCTCCCAGAGCTGGGGAGAGAACCCAGGAGTCCTGGCTCCCAGCCCCCATTGCTCTAACCCACCAGCCCCCACTCCCCTCCCAGAGCCGGGGAGAGAACCCAGGAGTCCTGGCTCCCAGCCCCCCCCTGCTCTGACCCACCAGCCCCCACTCCCCTCCCAGAGCTGGGGAGAGAACCCAGGAGTCCTGGCTCCCAGCACCCCCTGCTCTAACCACCAGCCCCCACTCCCCTCCCAGAGCTGGGGAGAGAACCCAGGAGACCTGGCTCCCAGCGCCCCCTGCTCTAACCACCAGCCCCCGCTCCCCTCCCAGAGCTGGGGAGAGAACCCAGGAGTCCTGGCTCCCAGCACCCCCTGCTCTAACCCACCAGCCCCCACTTCCCTCCCAGAGCTGGGGAGAGAACCCAGGAGTCCTGGCTCCCAGCACCCCCTGCTCTAACCCACCACCCCCCACTCCCCTCCCAGAGCCAGGGAGAGAACCTAGGAGTCCTGGCTCCCAGCCCCCCCTGCTCTAACCACCAGCCCCCACTCCCCTCCCAGAGCTGGGGAGAGAACCCAGGAGTCCTGGCTCCCAGCACCCGCTGCTCTAACCCACCAGCCCCCACTCCCCTCCCAGAGCCAGGGAGAGAACCTAGGAGTCCTGGCCTGGCTCCCAGCCCCCCCTGCTCTAACCACCAGCCCCCACTCCCCTCCCAGAGCCGGGGAGAGAACCTAGGAGTCCTGGCTCCCAGCCCCCCTGCTCTAACCACCAGCCCCCACTCCCCTCCCAGAGCCAGGGAGAGAACCTAGGAGTCCTGGCTCCCAGCCCCCCCTGCTCTAACCCACCAGCCCCCACTCCCCTCCCAGAGCCAGGGAGAGAACCTAGGAGTCCTGGCTCCCAGCCCCCCTGCTCTAACCACCAGCCCCCACTCCCCTCCCAGAGCTGGGGAGAGAACCCAGGAGTCCTGGCTCCCAGCCCCCTCTGCTCTAACCCACCAGCCCCCACTCCCCTCCCAGAGCTGGGATAGAACTGGGGTACTGACTGGAGTACTGACCACCTTTCGCCCCTAGAGGGCGCTCATGCCACATGACATGGCCTGCACTGAATTTGCAAGGCCTCAGCAGCCCCCAAGAGACCCCGACGTCCCCCCCAGGTTGGCACGAGAGCCCAGCACCCTCCGGGCAGGGCCGGCTGAGGGGAAATGACCCTTCCTCGGCGCTGGGGGGCGCAGCCGTGTCAGCGAAGGTCGCAGGTATAGAGCTGCGAGCTCCAGGTTTCTACGATTCACTAACCAAGAGCAAAGGGCACAACATTCGGCTCAATTCGAGTCAGCGATGAAAAGAACATGGGCTCCGAGCGCCGGATGACGCGAACATCCACCGTCCCACGAACCTGAGCCACGCGGGGGACAAACTGAGCTCAGTGTTGTGGCTGGAGTTGGAGCCGGGGCCCGGCCGGGAGAGATCGCCCGGCGTCGCCCATGCTCGGCTGTGTCCCTCACCTGGTCCTTGGCGCTGCCCGCCCCGACCCCACAGGGAGAGCTCCAGGAAGGGGATGTGGAGGGGATCTGGTCGCCCCATCTCAAAAAGAATCTATTGGAACTGGAAAAGGTTCAGAAAAGGGCAACAAAAATGATGACGGGGATGGATCGGCTGCCGTATGAGGAGAGATGAATAAGACTGGGACTTTTCAGCTTGGAAAAGAGACGACTAAGGGGGGATATGATCGAGGGCTATAAAATCCTGAGTGGTGTGGAGAAAGTAAACAAGGAAGTGTTATTTACTCCTTTGCATAACACAAGAACTAGGCGTCACCAAATGAAATTAACAGGCAGCAGCTTTAAAACAAACAAAAGGAAGTATTTCTTCACCCAACGCACAGTCAACCTGTGGAACTCCTTGCCAGAGGATGTTGTGACGGCCAAGATTATAACAGGGTTCAAACAAGAACTAGATAAGTTCATGGAAGATGGGTCCATCAATGGCTATTAGGGATGGTGTCCCTAGCCTCTGTTTGCCGGAGCTGGGAATGGGCGACAGGGGATGGATCGCTTGATAATTCCCTGCTCTGTTCATTCCCTCTGGGGCACCTGGCATTGGCCACTGTCGGCTGACAAGATACCGGGCTAGACAGACCCTTGGTCTGACCCAGTGTGGCCGTTCGCATGTTCTTATGAGGAAGAGCTCACCCTCCGGGTAGGGCTGGTGGGCGAAGTGAGCCAAGTGCCCCTTTCCTGCCTGGGCTCCCGGAGCAGCAGTCGCCACCAGTGCCCACCGGTAAGGCCAGCCCTGCCACCTGGTGCCAGCGGCTGGGGGAAGCCACCCACTGCCATCCCGATGGGGCACGTCCGGCCCCGGGGGAACCCGGCTCGGCACCCTGGTGGAAACCAGCCCTCTGCACGTAATGCAAAGCACACTCAAGGGAGGCGGTAGAACAGAACCCAGGAGTCCTGGCCCCCAGCCACCCCCCCCCCACTCTAACCACCAGTCCCCGCTCCCCTCCCAGAGCCGGGGACAGAACCCAGGAGTCCTGGCTCCCAGCCCCCCCACTCTAACCACCAGTCCCCGCTCCCCTCCCAGAGCCGGGGACAGAACCCAGGAGTCCTGGCTCCCAGCCCCCCCGCTCTAACCACTAGACTCCACTCCCCTCCCCACCGAGTCAAGGAGAGAACCGGGGAGTCCTGGCTCCCAGCCCGCCCCCCAACTCGATCCCAGTCCCCCAGGGACAGATCCTTGGGGTGCTGTACATTCACAGTGCTGCCCTTGCAGCCAGATCGGGGCTGGCACCCCCTGGAGGGGAAGGGCCTCCTGTCCCATCCCCCGCCCCCTCCCTGTGAATCTTTCCCTGGGTGTGTCCCTGTTTCCTAGGCCTGGGACAAGGGGGGGCCCTGTGCTCCCCACACCCCGGCCCCCAGGCCCCAGTGACTCAGGCGCTGCCTGGTGCCGGCTCTGGGGAAGGGAAGGATTTGCCCTGGGGCGGGTGAGACAAGGGAGGGGCAGCTGCGTGTCTGGACTTGGGGCCCAGCTGCACCCCAATTTCCTGGACGTCGGGCCTGCTCCTCCTCTCCCTCAGCTACCTCCTTGCTGGGCCTGAGCAGCCTCGGGGTCCGCCCAGGCTGGGATCGGGGTCCCGGGTGGGGCTGCACTGCAGGGGGGTCAGAGCTACCCAACAACACACACAGCACCCCCATCCCCACCCATCAAAACACAACGCTGCTTGGGAGAGAACCCAGGAGTCCTGGCTCCCAGCACCACTGCTCTAACCACCAGACCCCATTCCCCTCCCAGAGTGGGGCAGAGAACCCAGGAGTCCTTTCTCCCAGCCCCCCGCTCTAACCACCAGACCCCACTCCCCTCCCAGAGCAGGGCAGAGAACCCAGGAGTCCTGTCTCCCAGCCCCCCGCTCTAACCACTAGACCCCACTCCCCTCCCAGGGCGGGGCAGAGAACCCAGGAGTCCTGTCTCCCAGCCCCCCGCTCTAACCACTAGACCCCACTCCCCTCCCAGGGCGGGGCAGAGAACCCAGGAGACCTGTCTCCCAGCCCCCCGCTCTAACCACTAGACCCCACTCCCCTCCCAGGGCGGAGCAGAGAACCCAGGAGTCCTGTCTCCCAGCCCCCCGCTCTAACCACTAGACCCCACTCCCCTCCCAGGGCGGGGCAGAGAACCCAGGAGTCCTGGCTCCCAGCCCCCCGCTCTAACCACTAGACCTCACTCCCCTCCCAGGGCGGAGCAGAGAACCCAGGAGTCCTGTCTCCCAGCCCCTCACTCTAACCACTAGACCCCACTCCCCTCCCAGGGCGGGGCAGAGAACCCAGGAGTCCTGTCTCCCAGCCCCACTCTAACCACTAGACCCCACTCCCCTCCCAGAGCGGGGCAGAGAACCCAGGAGTCCTGGCTCCCAGCCCCTCACTCTAACCACTATACCTGGTGTCTAGGGGGCTGGTTGCCACACACATGAGCACCTATGTTGGCTGCGTGTTTCGTGTCTCCTCTGGGCCAGGGCTGAGGCTGGGCCCTCGATGCCAGCTCATGCCAGGGGCCAGGCGCTGACTCAGTGTTGACCTCAGTGCCCTCAGGCAGCGATACGGGGCAGGGGGTGGGCTGGGGTGACTCGATGTGTCAGTGTGTCCTGCTGACCCCGTCCTGGCCCCAATGTGACGCTAGGGGGCTCAGCGGGGGCTGCTGGGCCACAGGGAGCGGGGCAGGGGACTGGGCACAGGGCACCGTGCCACGGGGAGCTGGTTGGGGGCACACTCACCTCGCCCTTGCTGGGGGCCTCTCCAGTCCCGATCCGCCCCGAGGCCTCCCCGGGCTCCTGCTCCCCCTGCGCTGAGCCCCCAGCGTCGAAGCTGCCCCGCCAAGGCGTTGCCAGCTCCCCCAACCGGCCGGGCCGGTTCCTGGGACAGCCACCGCCCTGGTACTGACGCGCCGGGGCTTGGTGCTGGGGCGGCAACGTGAATAATCGCCGGCCTGGGCCCCGCACCGAAGCCAGGGAGGGTGGGATGTGCAAGGGGGGGCGGGGACATCCCGCCCCATCTGCCTCCCCTTATTTATCGTCTTAGCTTGGCGCTGGCAGCCGGAGTCGCGTGGAAGCTGCCGGGAGCCGAGAGAACCCGCTTGGTCCAGGCAGACGCAGCCATGGGAGCCCCCCGCCCCCCGAGAGCCGGTCCCCTCCTCCTGCTGGCGGCCGCACTGCTCCTCCAAGGTACGGGGCCCGGGGAGCACACCCGGGGGCCGGGACGGGGCATTGCTCCAGTGGGGACGAATCTGGGTCCCGGGGCAGATTGATGGGGTGTTTTTATCTCAGCTGCATCTGCCAGGGAAACCCGGCTCCTTCGAGAGAACGACTGAGTGATGGCATTATAATACAGCCCGAGGCCGGGGGGCTGGCCGGTGGGGAATGGGGCAGGAGGCCTTTCCCGTCTAGGGGGCGCCGGCTCCCATCCAGTCCCAGAGTAGTGGACTGGCTGGCTCAGGGGGCAAGGAATGGGGCTAGGGCCTTTCCCCTCTAGGATCTCCTGGAGAGGGGACCCCCAGCTCACTGACCCCCCCCTTCCCCAGGTCTGGGGGCTGGGTATTGACTCCATTCTCCATGCTGGAATGGGAGGGGGAAGGTTAGTGCCATGGGATTGGGGGGGTGGGGGCAGAGGTGCCGTGCATGCTGGGACAGGTCGCTCCACCTGGAATGGGTCTGGGGCACATTGCCAACTGGGAGAACTCCTCCCAGGGACGCCAGCCTCACCCCGGGGTGGGGTCACCCCCATCCTGGAGCTGACACAGCCATCCACCGGAGGAGGGGGCAAAGAGGGAGATCTGTCGCCCATGCAAGTATTTGTGAGAAACAGAAGTGCAAACACAAGTGCAAGTTCCCAGACAAATGGTGCGAAGAAGGAAACCCCCGTGCAAGTGTCCGTGGGAACGCCTGGAGAAAACGGTGCAAAGAGGAGGGGAAAGGCAGCAAATCTCTGCAAATGTACAGTGGAAATAACGCAGCGAGGGTTGGGAGGTGGACCACTCGACGTGCAAATTTACAGAGCCAGGGATGGGGGGTCTAGAGAGGTGGGAAAGTGAGTGCACTTCTAGTGTGTTCAAACTGGTGCAAAAAAGGAGAGGAAACGTGCCACTGAATTTCTCTGAAGATGCGTGGGGCATTAAATGCAGACACACCCACTTGCATGTTTATGAAGCAGGAGTTTGGGGAACAATCCACGAGGAGGGGAAAGGGGACAATTGACGTAAAATTACACAGGGAAACATGTAACCCGGGAAAGGGTCCAAATTGACATGCCAAGTTATGTGGGAAAGGTGAAAATTGGCATGTAACATGACATGAAAATTGACATGCAAAATTACATGGGACAACATAAAAATTAACAGGCAAAGTTGCAAGGGAAAGGTGAAAATTAACACGTCAAGTGTCATGTTTCCGAGTAATTTGACATGCTAATTTTCACCTTTCCTTGCAAATTTGCATATTCACTTTCACGTGGTCCCATGTCGATTGTCACGTCTCTGTGTCATTTGACATGCAACATTACAAGGGAAAGGTGAAAATTGTACAGACGGAATTACACAGGGAAACGTGCCAATTCACATGGAAAAGTGTAAAAGTGGTGAGGGAAGGGTGCAAATTTGCATGCAAAAGCAGGTGAGAATCCGTGCAAAGAGAAGGAGCCGTGCAAACAGCCGTGCAAAATTACCTGGGAAAACGCACAAACGTAACCCGCCTTTGAGAGATTAGGGGTCCCCCCCGCCCCCCCGCCGGGGACAGGCCCAGGCAGGTCCCCCCACGGGCGTGCCAGCCACGCCGGGTTTCACAGAGATTCCTTCCCCCCCATGCAGGAGCCATCGCCCTGGAGTGCCACAGCTGTGTGGAGCGCAGCGACGGCGGCTGCAGCCCGGAGAAGATGAAGACGATCTCGTGTCCAGCCAACGCCCAAGTGTGCATGGAAACCGTGGCGGCCGTGAAATGGAGTGAGTGAGCCCTCGGGGTGAGGGCTGGGAGCCTGGACTCCTGGGTTCTCTCCCTGGCTCTGGGAGTGGCATAGGACCTAGTGGGTTAGAGCAGGGCGGGCTGGGTTCCATCTCCAGGTCTGGCAGGGGAGTTAAAGCTGTGGGGTAGGGGGAAGCTGGGAGCCAGGACGCCTGGGTTCTCTCCCGACTCGCTCACCCCCCCGGCTGTCTCCCCAGGCCACGGGCAGTTCCTGGTGGGCGAGAAGGGCTGCGGCCTGGGCAGAACGGGCACCAACGACAAGGGCGTGGACCTGCACGGCATCTTAGCCTTCTCCCAGGTGCGCAACTGCAACACCAGCCGCTGCAACTCCCAGCTGGACATCCGGGCCATGGCACTACAGTCGATGAGTAAGTGCCCACCGGGGGGTGCGGGGAGGGGCCGGCCCCCCACCTCCTCCTCTCTAACTGCCCCCCCCTTTGTCTGGTCGCCAGGTAACGAGAGCGCCCGAGTGCCCAATGGGCTGGAGTGCTACAGCTGCCAAGGCAACGAGGCCTGCTCCCCCGGCAACTCCACGGTGGTGAAATGCTATGACGGGTACCAGGGCTGTTTCCACGGCAACGTCACCATGAAAGTCGGTGAGGCCCGGGCGGGACACTCAGAGACAGCCCCCTCTGGGGCGAGGCGCGGCAGCTGTTTGGCCAGCACAGCACCCCCTAGTGGTGCATCGGGGCCAGCCCTGACTGCCAGGGGAGGGCCCACAGCACAGCGCCCCCTAGTGGTGCATCGGGGCCAGCCCTGACTGCCAGGGGAGGGCCCACAGCACAGTGCCCCCTAGAGGTGCATTGGGGCCAGTCCCGATGGCCAGGGGAGGGCGCCCCATTTCCCCCACACACATTCCTTACAGCACAGCCAGGGCCGGATTAACCCTTTGTGGACCTGGCACCACACATATTTGTGGGCCCGCCGCTCCATGGGGCAATGGAGCCTGGTGTGGGGATGTTGGTCCCCAGAGCGAGGGGCTGGCCAGAAGCAATGGGGCGGGGGTGTGGGGTGGCCCCACTCTGCCCAGCCCAGCTCAGGGCACTAGTCACAAACCGGCAGTTGTCAGACGCACACTGGCCCACCCAGCCCTGTGCTGCCAGCTTGTCCCTTCCCGTCGGGGGCGGGCCCATGCCGCACCACACAGCCCCCCCCACCGGAACACCCCCCAAATTCCCTATAGCCAGAGCCCCCTGGACCCACTATGCCCAGTACCCCCGCCTCCCCACCCACAAATGCACAGCACCTTGCACAACACCACCCCTGCCCTGCACCCCCTGCCCACAGCCCCACCACAACTGCCCAGCACCCCCCACAGAACCCCCACTCCCTAGTGCCCCAACACCCAGATCTCCCCCCCCCCAGCCCAGCACCCCCCAGAGACCCACTCCCCACCCCGTGCTGCCCGGCTGCACGCACCGGCCCTGCTGGGAGGCGACTGTCTGTCGGGCTTAGCCGGCAGCGCAGCCAGGGCTGGTCCTGGGGCCGGGAATCGCTCCGGCCCCTCGGGAGTGGTGTGATCAGCCAGGCCAGGGCCTGCCCCGCCGGGCTCCCTCAGGCCCCACCTGCCAGGAGGGGCCCAGCCAAGCCCCCCACACTGTCACCCCCATCCCCAGCTGAGACCGGCCAGGTTTCTGCCCCAGTCCCAGGCGGCTCAGCTCCGGGGAGCCAG
Source organism: Chrysemys picta bellii (assembly GCF_011386835.1). Taxonomy (NCBI): domain Eukaryota; kingdom Metazoa; phylum Chordata; order Testudines; family Emydidae; genus Chrysemys; species Chrysemys picta. The sequence goes on along the minus strand of NC_088810.1, from coordinate 1,719,601 downwards.
GCGGGGCCCCACGGGGGTGGGAAGCAGAGACTGCCCAGAGCCGGAGGGGCACTGGGTCCGGCCAGGGGGCGGAGAGGAGCAAGGGGTGGGGCCAGAGGGCGGAGAGGAGCCCTCGGTGGGGAGGCCGAGAGGAGCAAGTGGTGGGCGGGGGGAGCCAGCGGGGTCTCGGGGCGCAGGGCAAGCGGAGCAGGCCGGGCCCCTTCCGAGCATGGGCCCGGCTCCATGGCGCCATTGTAAACCTGGCACTGAGCACAGCGCCCCCAAGTGGTGCATCGGGGCCAGCATTGACAGCCAGGGGAGGGCCCCCCCCCCACAGCACAGCGCCCCCAAGTGGTGCATCGGGGCCAGCATTGACAGCCAGGGGAGGCCCCCCCCCCCACAGCACAGCGCCCCCTCATGGCACATTGGGGGTCAGCACCAACAGCCCAGGGAGGGCCCCTACCCAGTTCACACAGCACAGCGCCCCCTAGTGGTGCATCGGGGCCAGCACCGACGGCCGGGAGAGGGACCCCACCCCGCTCCCTGCAGCACGGCCCTCCCCTGACTGTCCCCCGTCCCGTCTCCCCCAGGCAACGTCTCACTGAGCCGCCCCATCAAGGGCTGCGTGCAGAACAAGGACTGCACCAAGGAGGCAAGGGGCAGCACGGCCGTCAACCTGGTGGGCTCCTGCTGCTCCGGCCACCTCTGCAACGGGGACCTGACCAACAAGACGTTCTTCGCCCCCAACATCCCCCGGCTGGAGGTCATGCCCGGCCAAGGGGCCAACGCCACGGGCGCCAATGCCACTGCCACCGCCACGGTCACCGCCACGGTCACCGCCACCGCCACGCTCGCCGCCGCCGCCACGGTCACTGCCGCTCCCACGCCCCTGCCTCCGGACCACGAGGACCATGACGACCACGAGGATCATGATGACCACGAGGACCTCATCCGGGACGACCGCCACATCACCACGGAGGGCGAGCGGCGGAACAACCCGGGCGTCAAGCTGCCGAGCGGCGGGAAGGGGGGCGCGGCGGGGTTGAGCGCCTCGGCCTGGCTCATCTTGCTCGGGTCCGCCTTGCTCCTGTGAAGGGGGCACCAAGGAGGGGAAACGGCACGAGACGCCCCCCACCCATTCACCCCCCCATCGCCCCCATTCCCGCTCCGCTGGCCAGCCTCCCCCTGACTTCTTCAACTCCAGCCAGGCTTCGGCCCATGCACGGCAGCCATCTTCTTAGTTGAGCAGCAGCTCTTGATGTCAGGCCGGGTTGGCCCTGTTGGCATCACCAGGCGGGGCTAAGTCTCCAGGTTGCATCTCCATGCAGAGCCCCGTCCTCACGACACCTGGCCTTCTCTTCGGCCTCCCCACAGCAGCCATTTTGGTCTGGAAGCGGCGTGGCTTGATGTCCCTCTAGGGCATCGTTTGTGGTTGCCCCCTTCACGCAAAATGTCCACGGAGCCCTTCTCATGGCACCACCACAAATCCAGGCTTCCCTTTGGCCTGCACAAGGCAGCTATCTTGGTTGCCCGTGGCCTAGTTTTGCCTACTTGCAGTGGCCAGCTTGTTTTTTAAGTGGGGGGTAAACAACACGGAGAGGAAGAGCCATACTACCCCTGCCCTCCAGAACAAATTCCCACGTGTCGCCTTCCCATATCGCAGGCCATATTCTTATAGCAGCACAGCAAATTCCGGCTTCTCTTCAGCCTGTGCACGGCGGCCATCTTGTTTCTACATGGCCTAGTTTGACCCCAGTCTGGGGAGGGCTGTGACGGCCGCCATTTTCTGTTTGCTTGAGTGGATCCTATCCCTTCTTCACCTCACCCAGGTGCATGCTTTGCCACGCCAATGCACCTTCGAGTGTTTGTGTTATCTGCCAACACTGGGCAGCCATCTTGTTTCTTTATGCCACATCAGTTGACATCTGTCTAGGGAAGGTGGCCACTGCTTGGTCTTCATTCCCCGGGGAAAAGTCCCAAGGCTGCTCCAAATCAAATACAGGACTACATGCAGCAGCCATCTTGCCATTATTCTTGGCCACCCATTTTGTCTCCAGCCAACAGGGTGGTGGGTCCTGTTGCCATGGCGCCAAAGGCAACTCAGGCTTCTAACAGCCTGCTAGGCCTCAGCATTGGGACCCACAGTCTATGCCCCCTCCACACACACACGCACACACGAGGCTGGTTGTGGAAGATGGCGCAACAAGGTGGCCGCCGGCACACGGGTCGTAGACACGGTGGCCAGGGCACAGCAATGGGAAGGGTGGGGCAATGGGTGGCTCATCCTTATGGCTTGGTGGGCTTGGGCACTTCCCCCCACCCCCCCACCAACTTGCCCGCTGGGTATTTAACCCCAATAATGGGGTCCCAGCACAACTTCCCATCCTTCCACCAGCCCCGGTGGCACAGCCCAGAGAAGGATAGGACGGTGCTAAGAGAGCGGAGGGGTCAATGAGTTCCTCACGGCCCCACTGGGGTGATAGGGACTATTCCGGATCAGCCCCATGGGCCCATCCAGCCCAATATCCCGCCTTCTCCCTGCCCCCCCCCCCCCGCCCCAGACCCATCCACCCTGGTGTCCCTGCTACCTGAAACCTCTGGCCCCATTACGCCCCCTCACTGTGCAATATTCCCCTTCCTGACCTCTCAGCTCAGCACATGCCCTGGAGCCGCGAGTGAGACGTCCCGGAATCGTTCTCCCAGCTGGTGCGACTGCAGCTGCCCTTCCCAATGTAAATAGTTTCAGAGACTCAACTCTCGCCATGGGAAGGGGGCCGGGAATTCCCGGGGAAGGGTTTAAAGGCTCATTAATAAAAGGATTGTAGCTGTGTTTAAAGGGGTCTAGCTCTGTTTCTTTGGGGGTCCGATTTTTTGCCTGGGTCAGTGGCTGCCTTACCGTCCCCGTCCTGCTCTATTTAAGGAAAATGTTTCCTTTAGCGTCAGTGGGGCCAGATCCCCAGCTGGGTGGGGAACGGGACATGGGGACTTTCCTCTCTCAGGGGCATCTGGGCCCCCACCACGCTGGGCACTGCACAAACCCCCCTGGACCGGGCTCGGAGCCCCAGTCAGGCCAGGCTCGCACCCTGCCCTGAAGCACATACTACATAGGGAAGGATGATTGCACCCAACTTTACAGATGGGAAACTGAGGCACAGAGAGGCCCTGACGCAAGGTTGCCCAGCGACTCAATGTCAGGGTTAGGAATTGAACCCAGCTGTCTGGGGTCCCAACCCAGCCCCTTTACCACAAGTCCTTCAACACTTCCTAGGCTGGTATGGTCCCTTGGGATCATCCCCTAATAAAGCCCCAATGCAGCTCAAATCAGGGCCCAAATCCAGCCGAGAGGAAGGACTGGGGCAGCCTGGGACCCGGCACACCTGGGTTCCAACCCCCGCTATGCAGTCCCTCGGGCAGTTTCCCCACCACCAATTTGGGGATAACAGCCCCACGGGGGGCAGGGAGGGTGACTAGGATCAATGTGTTAAAAACTGCGAGGTCCCCAGAGGCCACGGTGATGGGCAGACCAGGACTCTAGCCACTTCCCCGAAACATCAAGGAGGGCTGACGGCAAAGCCAGGCACGGGGGGCAATCTCCCTCGCGTTCGGGCCCCTAGAGAGCGTCTCCATCACCCCACCTGGCCCCGGTTTGCCCCACCGGCGCACCGCGAGATGCAATTGGCAGCACCACACACGTCAGCCCCGCCGGCTCCGAGCGGGCAGGTCATACCCGGCGCCCTGATGCCCCAGCAAACACCTCAGAAAGGAAGCCATAGCTATCAGCGTGATCAGCTTCACCGGCTCTACAGCTCGGTATCTGTCGATCATCGTGAGCGACTGAGAAACCTCCCGCCTCGCAGAGTATCAGAGGCCGCTTCTCCGGAGCAGCCTTGAGGTTTCTGCTCTGATCGAGGCACGAGAGATAAGAACTGACAGACAGATTTCAGGCCCCCGCCTCCAGGGAACTTTCTGCACCTGAGTCTGTTCTAGGCCAGGGCAGGGGGCTTCATCCTGCGCCTAGAGCACTGGCTCCCCTCACACCCCAGCTCTGTCGGTGCCCCACAATCCTAACCCGCAGGCCCCTGCTAGCCGAGCCCTGGGCTCCCCCTCTACATTCAGATTTAAAGTCTATCGGGCCAGATCCCCAATTGATGTAAATTCAGTGCTGTTACAGCCGATTGATCCCAGCTGGGGGGCTGGCCCCACTGACTCCAGTGGAACTCCGGACGATTGACATCTTCATTAATGATCTGGAGGATGGCGTGGACTGCACCCTCAGCAAGTTTGCAGATGACACTAAACTGGGAGGAGATACACTGGAGGGTAGGGATAGGGTCCAGAGCAGGGCCGGTGCTACCATTTAGGCAAACTAGGTGGTTGCCTAGGGCGCCAAGATTTGGGGGTGCCAAAAAGCGGTGCCCCCAATTTTTTTTTTTACATCGTTCCTACGCCCCCTCCCCAAGCGCGCGGGGTCGCCGCGCCACTTCTCCCGCCTCCCAGGCTTGCAGCGCCAATCAGCTGTTTGGTTGGGCACCTTAGGGCTGGCGGCGGGGGGCACAAGGTGGAAGTTTCGCCTAGAGTGTGAAACTTCCTTGCACCGGCCCTGGTCCAGAGGGACCTAGACAAATTAGAGGTTTGGGCCAAAAGAAACCTGATGAGGTTCAACAAGGACACGTGCAGAGTCCTGCACTTAGGACGGAAGAATCCCGTTCACTGTTACAGAGTAGGAACCGAGTGGCTAGGCAGCAGTTCTGCAGAAAAGGACCTAGGGGTTACAGTGGACGAGAAGCAGGATATGAGTCAGCAGTGTGTCATTGTTGCCAAGAAGGCTAATGGCATATTGGGCTGCATTAGTAGGAGCATTGCCAGCAGATCGAGGGACGTGATCATTCCCCTCTATTTGACATTGGTGAGGCCTCATCTGTAGCACTGTGTCCAGTTTTGGGCCCCACACTACAAGAAGGATGTGGACAAATTGGAAAGAGTCCAGCGGAGGGCAACGAAAATGATTAAGGGGCTGGAGCACATGATTTATGAGGAGAGGCCAAGGGAACTGGGAGGAATCTCCATCCTTAGAGGTTTTAAGGCCTGGCTTGACAAAGCCCTGGCTGGGATGATTTTGTTGGTGTTGGTCCTGCTTTGAGCAGGGGGTTGGACTAGAAACCTCCTCAGGTCTCTTCCAACCCTAAGCTTCTACGATTCTAGGATCCCAGCTGGAGGTCTGGCCCCATTAACTCCAATGGAGCTAAGGCCGATTGACCCCAGCTGGGGTCTGGCCCCCGATTCTGTTCCCCATCAGTGTTTGCCCTTGACGGGCCCCCAGCCCTCGATTTTGGGGTGGAGGTGTAAGCTCCTGGATGCCCTCCAGTAGAGGTGGACTCCTGAAAAACAGGAAACACGGTGTTGAAATCAAAACCCCAGCTCGAGACGCATGAGAACACGGTCAGATAATTATCTTGCTGCACAAGAACAAAATGCGGCGGAGGCTGCTAAGACCTGGCCTCTCTGCAGCACCTGAAGGGTTAATGCCCTGCTAGCAGCTCAAAGGCCGATGCCCATCCCGGCAGCCTTAGGCCAGGAGAATCATTGTTACCACGGCTGGTGTAGTTGGCAGCCGCAGGTGGGATCCCTGTGTTGGCGCCGGAGTGGGGCTCAGGCCTGGCTTTGTGGATAAGAAAGGGCTGATGGGAAATTTAGCTAGACAAGCAATGTGATCTAGTGAGTAAGGACATAGGGCTGGGAGCCAGAACTCCTGGGTTCTCTCCCCACCTCTACCACCAACCTATTGTGTGACCTTGGCCAAGTCTCTTCCCCCCTTGCTGCCTCGGTTTCCCCTTCCAGCCTTTGCCTATTGAGACTGGGCGCTCTCTGGGCAGGGACTGTCTCTGCAGCGCCTGGCACAACAGGGCCCTGAGCTCAGACCAGATCTCTAGGTGGCACCTTACTGTGAAATATACACAGTGAGCTGCTTGCACAGATGGGGAAACCGAGGCGGGGGGATGGCAGTAACATGGCCGGTTTCTCACAGGGAGTCTGCGGCAGAGCCGGGAACAGAACCCAGGAGTCCTGAATCCCAGGTGCCTCAGCCACAAGCCCCCGGCGCTACGCGGCGCCAGAAGAGACACAACGACGCAGCATCAATTAAGACGCTTCGTCAAGGGAAATCTAGGCCAAGGCCACAAGGCGCTGCCAGGCCCAGCCATGGCCGTCAGGAGGCACTTGTGTTGCAGTTGGGCCCCTGCTCAGGATCGGGGCCCCACTGCGCCAGGCGCTGCACAGATGCATTGCAGGAGACCATCCCTGCCCCCAAACCAGCGGCACCAGTATAGCCATTATCCCCTATGAGGAGCTAAAGGAGTAGCTCCATTTGCTGGCAGCGCTAGTGTAGCTGTTATCCGCCCTGTGCACCAGCCCCTAGAGGCGCATGCTGCTCTCCTTTTCCCCCAGCATCCTGGTTCCTCGTCCGTCAGAGACCTCTACACCTGCGGAGGACGTAGGAGACCCAGGAGATCCAGCCCCCCAGGTGCCCATCACCCCTACCCCCACCCAGCCCCCTTCAGGAGACACCAGCCTGGGACTGCCTATGCTGAGCCCTCCCCCCATCCTCCGCACCTGAGCTCTCCCGCTACCAGCCCTGCCTTGCTCTGCTCTCCCGGGGCGGGGACCACACTCCCCCCCAGAAGGGGCGCATCTAATCGCTTCCTGCCAGTGGCCCGGCGTTACTCAACTTCCTACCTTCTGCACAGCCTGCACAGACCCAGGACTGCAGACAGCGCTGAGAGGAACAAGCTCTGGTCTACCTCCAACCACAGCTCCCGGGCCCATGGCGTCCCCCTTCCCCACCAGGAGCTGGGGGCAGGTAAGTCCAAGCCTTGATTTGACAGATTGCAGGAGCCGGCCATGCAGCAGGGACAGCCGTCTACCAGCACCAGAGATGGGGATAGCCCACGTCTCCATCCCTCCCGGCAGCCCAGACAGAGAGAACCCAGAGACCAGCCCCACTGTCCAGCCAAAGAATGGAACCCAGAGTCCCACTCCCCTCCCAGAACCAGGGGGAGAACCCAGGAGTCCCTCACCCTCTAACCACTAGCCCCCACTCTCCTCCCAGTGCTGGGGATAGAACCCAGGAGTCCTGGCTCCCAGCCCTCCCCCTCTAACCACTAGACCCCACTCCCCTCCCAGTGCTGGGGATAGAACCCAGGAGTCCTGGCTCCCAGCCCCCCTGCTCTAAGCCACTAGACCCCACTCCCCTCCCAGTGCTGGGGAGAGAACCCAGGAGTCCTGGCTCCCAGCCCCCCTGCTCTAAGCCACTAGACCCCACTCCCCTCCCAGAGCCAGGGAGAGAACCCAGGAGTCCTGAGTCCCGGCCCCACCTTTTCTAACACTGGAGTGGGGGTGTGCATAGGGGGCAGCAGCCAGGACTCCTGGGTCCCTCTCAGCAGGCTGCTGCCCCAGCACTGGGCACGCCCAGAGGAGTCAGGCCCCAAAGCCAGCCTGTGGGTCAGGTGAAGCACGAGGGCATTGGAGCGTACCTGTAACCAGGGACTCCTCCTTAAGTGGGCGGGGGTCTCCAGTGGGGTCCTGTGGGGATCAGGTCGTGCCCTGCGCTAGTTACCGGGAACATCAAACCCTTCCAGCTAATGTCAGCAGAGGGCCCAGAAATCAGGAAATCCCGAGGGGGCTGGGGCAGGGACCCAGAGTGCACGGGCAAACGCCAGGCGTTTTAACACGTCCGCAAGTCCCCGCCCGCGGCGAGGAACCACAACCCTCAGCCGGGGGCTCTCCCCTGGGGGGTGGCGACTCCGGAACAGATCTGGGACGATGGCGGAGAATCGGCTGGACTGGGGCTAACGCCGTCCTGGGATCTCGAGGAGCAGGGAAGGGATTTTCCCTCTGGAGCTGACCCGGGGGTGACGCTGCCGAGCCCTGGGTCTGGCCCTGGGGCACAGAGTCAGTCGGGGAGGGGTCAGAGCAGAGCCCCGAGGACGATTCAAGGGTTCAAAGCCCTGTCGCCGAGCGAGCGATACCAGAAGCTCCAGCTCTTGAGCTGAGCCCAGGACACGCTCCGGGGCGCCGTGATCCCCGTCCGTCCGTCCGTCCCTACGCAGAGAGCAGAGAGTTGATCGGGGCTGGTCGGTTTTTACTGGGGTGGGACCATTAATCATTGGGACCATGCACCAGGGCCATGGGGGATCCTCCATCCCCGGCAGATTTTCAGTTCAGACTGGGGGGTTTCCTAAAAGAACAGCTCCAGAGATGGTTTGTGGGGCAGCCTCTGGCCTGGGCTATCGGGGGGTCAGGCTAGACGGCCACAGGGGTCCCTGCTGGCCGGGGATCTCGGAATGACTGAAATCAGGCAAATACCCGCAGGGCAGCTAGAGACCAGCCCAATTGGCTCAGGGGGTGAATGGACCAAGATACTGTATAACGGGGTATGGCGGAAGAGCCAGGACTCCTGGGTTCTCTCCCCCGCTCCGGGAGGGGAGTGGGGGCTGGTGGTTAGAGCAGGGGGGGCCGAGAGCCAGGACTCCTGGGTTCTCTCCCCGGCTCTGTCTCTGACTCTCCATGTGACCTCCAGAAAGTCCTTTCACCTCAGTTTCCTCCAGCACAAGTCGGGGTCGATGCTACTGAAGCTGGGGGGGAGGAAGAGTTGGGAGACCCCCCGTAGCCGTGGCTCAGGAGGGGCTGCGTGGCTCTCCAAAGGACAGAGCCGTGTAGCACAAACCCGGGGTTAGTGTGCCCCCGCTCCCCAGGGGACTGGCTCGGTGTGCCGCAGGAACAGAGATCTGCTGAGACAAGAGGTCCCGGGGCTGTCTGGGGGGGCGGAATAGCAGGGGCTGCGGGTCGGGAGTGAGTGGCACCCACACAGCTGGGGGAGGAGGGGGCTGGGATAGGAGGGGCTGCGTGTCGGGAGTTGGGGGCACTGGCAGAGGTGGGGAGGATAGGAGGGGCTGCAGGTCGGGAGTGGGGGGCACTGGCAGAGGTGGGGGGATAGGAGGGGCTGCAGGTCAGGAGTGGGGGGCACTGGCAGAGGTGGGGGGATAGGAGGAGCTGCAGGTCGGGAGGGGGGGCACTGGCAGAGGTGGGGGGATAGGAGGGGCTGCAGGTCGGGAGTGGGGGGCACTGGCAGAGGTGGGGGGATAGGAGGGGCTGCAGGTCGGGAGTGGGGGGCACTGGCAGAGGTGGGGGGATAGGAGGGGCTGCAGGTCGGGAGGGGGGGCACTGGCAGAGGTGGGGGGATAGGAGGGGCTGCAGGTCGGGAGTGGGGGGCACTGGCAGAGGTGGGGGGATAGGAGGGGCTGCAGGTCGGGAGTGGGGGGCACTGGCAGAGGTGGGGGGATAGGAGGGGCTGCAGGTCGGGAATGGGGGGCACTGGCAGAGGTGAGGGGATAGGAGGGGCTGCAGGTCGGGAGTGGGGGGCACTGGCAGAGGTGGGGGGATAGGAGGGGCTGCAGGTCGGGAGTGGGGGGCACTGGCAGAGGTGGGGGGATAGGAGGGGCTGCAGGTCGGGAGTGGGGGGGGGACTGGCAGAGGTGGGGGGGATAGGAGGAGCTGCAGGTCGGGAGTGGGGGGGCACTGGCAGAGGTGGGGGGATAGGAGGAGCTGCAGGTCGGGAGTGGGGGGCACTGGCAGAGGTGGGGGGATAGGAGGGGCTGCAGGTCGGGAATGGGGGGCACTGGCAGAGGTGAGGGGATAGGAGGGGCTGCAGGTCGGGAGTGGGGGGCACTGGCAGAGGTGGGGGGATAGGAGGAGCTGCAGGTCGGGAGTGGGGGGCACTGGCAGAGGTGGGGGGATAGGAGGGGCTGCAGGTCGGGAATGGGGGGCACTGGCAGAGGTGGGGGGATAGGAGGGGCTGCAGGTCGGGAGTGGGGGGCACTGGCAGAGGTGGGGGGATAGGAGGGGCTGCAGGTCGGGAGTGGGGGGCACTGGCAGAGGTGGGGGGATAGAAGGGGCTGCAGGTCGGGAGTGGGGGGCACTGGCAGAGGTGGGGGGATAGGAGGGGCTGCAGGTCGGGAGTGGGGGGCACTGGCAGAGGTGGGGGGATAGAAGGGGCTGCAGGTCGGGAGTGGGGGGCACTGGCAGAGGTGGGGGGATAGAAGGGGCTGCAGGTCGGGAGTGGGGGGCACTGGCAGAGGTGGGGGGATAGGAGGGGCTGCAGGTCGGGAGTGGGGGCACTGGCAGAGGTGGGGGGATAGAAGGGGCTGCAGGTCGGGAGTGGGGGGCACTGGCAGAGGTGGGGGGATAGGAGGGGCTGCAGGTCGGGAGTGGGGGGCACTGGCAGAGGTGGGGGGGATAGGAGGGGCTGCAGGTCGGGAATGGGGGGCACTGGCAGAGGTGAGGGGATAGGAGGGGCTGCAGGTCGGGAGTGGGGGGCACTGGCAGAGGTGGGGGGGATAGGAGGGGCTTTAGGTCGGGAGTGGGAGGCACTGGCAGAGGTGGGGGGATAGGAGGGGTTGCAGGTCGGGAGTGGGGGGCACTGGCAGAGGTGGGGGGGATAGGAGGGGCTGCAGGTCAGGAGTAGGGGGCACTGGCAGAGGTGGGGGGATAGGAGGGGTTGCAGGTCGGGAGTGGGGGGCACTGGCAGAGGTGGGGGGATAGGAGGGGTTGCAGGTCGGGAGTGGGGGGCACTGGCAGAGGTGGGGGGATAGGAGGGGCTGCAGGTCGGGAGTGGGAGGCACTGGCAGAGGTGGGGGGATAGGAGGGGCTGCAGGTCAGGAGTGGGGGGCACTGGCAGAGGTGGGGGGATAGGAGGGGTTGCAGGTCGGGAGTGGGGGGCACTGGCAGAGGTGGGGGGATAGAAGGGGCTGCAGGTCGGGAGTGGGGGGCACTGGCAGAGGTGAGGGGATAGGAGGGGATGCAGGTCGGGAGTGGGGGCACTGGCAGAGGTGAGGGGATAGGAGGGGCTGCAGGTCGGGAGTGGGGGCACTGGCAGAGGTGGGGGGATAGGAGGGGTTGCGTATCAGTAGTAGTGTTGCCAACTTTCTGACTGCACAAAACAGAACACACTAGTCCTGTCCCCTGCCCCTCCCCTTCCCCGAGGCCCCACCCCCACACACTCCATTCCCCCCTCCCTCCATCACTTGCTCTCCCCCACCCTCCCGCACTTTCACTGGGCTGGGGCAGGGGGTTGTGCTGCGGGCTCCAGCTGGGGCTGTGGGCTCTAGGGGGGGCCGGGGATGAGGGGTTTGAGGTTCGGGAGGGGACTCTGGACTGGGGCAGAGGGAGGGGGTGCAGGGTGCGGGCCAGGGCTCAGGGCTGGGGTTGGGGTGTGGGAAGGTATGCGGGAGGGAATGGGGGCCCCAGGAGGGAGTTAGGGTGCGGGAGGGGGCTCAGGGCTGGGGTGGGGTGTGGGAAAGGATGCGAGAGGGAATGTGGGCCCCAGGAGGGAGTTAGGGTGCGGGAGGGGGCTCAGGGCTGGGGGTGGCGTGTGGGGACGGGATGCTGGTTTCAGGAGGGAGTTAGGGTGCGGGAGGGGGCTCAGAGCTGGGGGTGGGTGTGTGGGGGGTGCAGGTTGCAGGAGGGAGTTAGGGTGCGGGAGGGGGCTCAGGGCTGGGGATGGCGTGTGGGGAGGGGGTACAGGTTTCAGGAGGGAGTTAGGGTGCCGGAGGGGGCTCAGGGCTGGGGGTGGCATGTGTGGGGGGTGCAGGTTTCAGGAGGGAATTAGGGTGAAGGAGGGGGCTCAGGGCTGGGGGTGGCATGTGTGGGGGGTGCAGGTTTCAGGAGGGAATTAGGGTGCAGGAGGCAGCTCAGGGCTGTGGGGCGGAGGGGTTCAGGTTGCAGGAGGGAGTTAGGGTGCAGGAGGGGGCTCAGGGCTGGGGGTGGCATGTGTGGGGGGTGCAGGTTTCAGGAGGGAATTAGGGTGCAGGAGGCAGCTCAGGGCTGTGGGGCGGAGGGGTTCAGGTTGCAGGAGGGAGTTAGGGTGCAGGATGGGGTTCCCACCTGGGGCAGGAGTTTGGGGTGTGGGATCCGACCGGGCAGCACTTACCTCAGGCAGCGCAGCTAGGCTAAGCCAGGCTCCCTGCCTGCCCCGGCTCCGCGCTGCTCCGGGAAGAGGCCGCCATGTCCGGCTCCTAGGCGCAGGGGCGGCCAGGCGGCTCTGTGCGGTGTGCACTGCCCACTCCCACAGGCACCTCCCCCGCAGCTCCCGTTGGACGTGGTTCCTGCAGGCACTGCCTCCGCAGATCCCACTGGCTGCGTTTCCTGCAGGCACCACCCCCGCAGATCCCATTGGCCACAGTTCCCGGCCAATGGGAGCTGCAGAGCCGGCGTTCGGGGCAGGGGCAGTGTGCAGAGCCTCTCTGGCAGCCCCTGCGCCGAGGAGCCGGATATGGAGATCACTTCCGGGAGCTGTGCAGCACTGGGGCAGGCAGGGAGAAAACCGGACGCCTGGCAGTCCTAGTTGGGAGTGAGGGGCACCGGCCGGGCCACGTGCTAAAGCGGTCATTTCTCCTCAGCTTTCCAGCAACGCCACCTCACCCGTGGCCAACAACAGCACCACGCCCACCTCCAACGTCCTCGCCCATATCTCGGTGGCCATCTTCGTGGTCTCCTTCCTGCTGGGCATGGTGGGCAACGGGCTGGTGATCTGGGTCACCTGCTTCCGCATGCGCCGGACGGTCAACTCGATCTGGTTCCTGAGCCTGGCGCTGGCCGACCTGCTCTACTCCCTGCTGCTGCCTTTCTACGCCGCCAAGACCGCCGCGAGCAATCAGTGGGCCTTCGGCAACTTCCTCTGCAAAGCCGTCGGTGCCCTCCTCTTCCTCAGCATGTTCGCCAGCGTCTTCCAGCTGACGCTCATCTCGGTCGATCGCAGCCTACTGGTGGCCCGGCCCGTCTGGGCCCAGCGGTTCCGCACGCCGCGCTTGGCCTGGTGGGCGGCCGCCGTGGCGTGGCTGCTGGCCGGGGCTTTCTCGGCCCCCTACCTGGTCTTCCTTCAGGTGACCTGCCGGGGCAAGCGCTGCTTCTGCGTCAACAATTTCGGGGACGAGGTGACGAGGATGGCGCGGCAGCAGGCCCTGATCGTGGTGCGGTTCGTGGCCGGCTTCCTGGCACCGCTGCTGGTCATCACGGCCTGCCACGTGGTCGTGATGCTGCGGGCCGGGCACCGAGGCCGCCGGCCCAACCGTACGGCCAAGGTGGTAGCTGCCGTGGTGTTGAGTTTCTTCTTCTGCTGGCTGCCCTACCACGTCTTCAACTTCCTGCACAGGTCGCCGAGCAATCGTGCAGCCTTCAAGGTGGGCTCCTCCCTGGCCTTCAGCCTCACCTGCCTGGGCTGCTTCCTCAACCCCCTGCTCTACGCCTTCCTGGGCCGCCGCTTCCAGGAGGGGCTGCGGGGCAGCAGCCGCGCCCGCTGGCTGGAGGCCGCCATGGCCGAAGACTCGATGGGCTCCAGCAGCGGGCGCCGGAGCAACCGCTCGCTGGGCTCCACCACCTCCTCCGAGCTGCGGATGATGCAGCCGTGACGGGGCAGGGGGAAGGGGCCAGGGCCCCATGAGGGGTGGGGGGCAGCTGTGGGATGGCACCGAGCAGGGCATGCTGGGAGCCCAAAGCCGCACCAGATCAGTGCATCCTGGGAGCCCAGGGCCGTGCTGGAGCAGTGCATCCTGGGAGCCCATGGGACATGGCGGAGCAATGCATGCTGGGATCCCATGGGCCACACTGGAGCAGTGCATGCTGGGACCCCAGAGTCTCGCCAGAACAGTGCATGCTGGGAGCCCATGAACCATGCCAGAGCAGTGCATGCTGGGAGCTTATGGGTCACACTGCAGAGGAGCATGCTGGGAACTCTTGCCCTCATTGGCCACACCGGAGCAATAACAGGCCACGCCCCTTCCCCATGCTGCAGGAACTCAGTGATACTCACTGGCTGCCACCCCACAGGGTGGGCGGGGCTGTTACATGGCTGTGGCCATGGTAGTTGCCATGGATACCACCACCTGGCCACCATTTTGGGGCCTGATTTTCAGACCGGGGTGGAGTGATTCCTAAAACCAGGCTCTTTTTATACAGAAGGCTCAGATCTACTTTTGTTACATTGACCACCCCATTGGTTGCCGTATCCTTCCACCAATTAATGTAGTCCGTCCAAAAAAAAAAAAAAAAGAATTCTGGGAATCCAGCCCACTTTACACAGGAGCCGGCTCTACTTTCAAAGGACAGCTACCGAGTATCCTTCCACCACAAAAGTAGTCCTTCAAAACTGGACCCTTTTTATACAGGAACCGGATCTACTTTCAATAGATACTGATTGTGTGTCCTTCTGCCAAAAAAATAGTCCCTCAAAAAAATAATAGCTGAAAACCAGGCCCTTTTCGAACAGAAGCCCTGTGACGTTCCTCCATTACTTGTGTGTGTCCTTCCGCCAAACAACAAAAGGTAAAATAGCCCCTTAAAAAATCTGAAAATCAAGCTCCATCATATTCGGGTACCGGGACTACTTCCTTTGTCATCTTCTTGCACTCTGTTTTGTGGCCTTCCACCACAACTATAGTCCCTGAAACGCACATGGGAAAGTTGTGCCCTTTAAATACAAGGGCTGGGCCTTATTACGCCCCCTTCTGTCTTCTTCCACTCAAAAGAAGTAGTCCAGTCCACCAAACAAGTAGAGATCATCGCCTTATCTCCTTTGTATCCTATCCCCGGCAGATGAACGCCAGCAAAAATAGTCCCTCCAATAAGCATCCTGAAAGTCATGCTCTATGTTACAGGCCAGAACTTCCCCGCCCTCTCCCTGAGCTTTGTATCCTTCCGCCGTCTCGGCAATAGCCTCTCCCAAAAAAGGCGAATAAAGCTGCCAAAGTGGCTTGGGTTTCTATGAATGACCAAAGGCGGCGGGTGTGACTTTAGCACTGGGGGGGCGGCACCTGGATGGAACAGCCAGTGGGGTAGAGCTCTGCAAGCCCCACCCCTGGGCGGAGTCCTGCCACTTAGTGGGCGGGGCTTGGAAAGCTCCTCCCATGGGTGGCACCATGTCTTCTAGTGGGCGGGGCTGTGGCTCTGGCGCTCCCAGTGGCCATCTGGGGTGTTTGTTACAGAGAAAAGAACAGGTGAGACTCATCCACCGTCACATGGTGAATCAGAGAGATAGCTGGGGATAGAACCCAGGAGTCCTGGCTGCCAGCCCCCCCGCTCTAACCACCATACCCTATTCCCCTCCCAGAGCTAGGGAGAGAACCCAGAAGTCCTGGCTCCCAGCCCCCCTGCTCTAACACTAGACCTCACTCCCCTCTCAGAGCTGGGGATAGAACCCAGGAGTCCTGGCTCCCAGCCCCTCCGCTCTAACCACCATACCCTATTCCCCTCCCAGAGCTGGGGAGAGAACCCAGAAGTCCTGGCTCCCAGCCCCCCTGCTCTAACACTAGATCCCACTCCCCTCCCAGAGCTGGGAATAGAACCCAGGAGTCCTGGCTGCCAGCCCGCCACTCTGACCCACCAACCCTACTCCCCTCCCAGAGTTGGCAACGCTAGCAAGGGGTCTCTCTCCCTGGGCACAGCGGATGGGCTGGGCTCCGGTTTCAGATCTGGAAAGTGGAAGCCGAGGTCCCTGCTCTGGGGCCAGGGGAGTTTTTCACCAGAAGATGAAGCAACCCGGCTTCCCCTTTCCAGATCTGAAAAAAAAAAATAGTGGGTGTTCGGCACCCACCGGCAGCCCCACAGATCAGCTCCTCCCCCTCACTCCCAGCACCTCCCACCCACTGTGGCTTGGGAGAAGGGGTGGAGTACGGGTGGGAAGAGGTGGGGGTGTGGGGGAAGGGGTGCAGTGGGGGCAGGGCGAGGCGCAGAGAGGGGTGGGAAGAGGTGGGGAGTGGGTGGGGGAAGAGGTAGAGTAGTAGCAGGGCCTGGGGCAGAGGAGGGGTGGGAAGAGGTGGGGTGGAGGGGTGGGGGAAGGGGTGCAGTGGGGGGCGGGACCTGGGATGTAGCGGGAGTCGAGCACGCCCCGGGAACTGAGGCATAGGAGACACCCCAGCCAAGACCAGCCCCGCGCCCTAAGGCCTTGCCATGCCAAGGGGAGCAGTGCATGCTGGGAATGCTCCTCACCCCCCTTATCCACGCTGCAGCAGTGCATTCTGGGAATCCTCCCCCTCCCCAGTTGGTCACATCTGGCTCCTAAGTGAGCCCTGCCCTGTGTCTCCACCTTCTCTGCCCGGACACCTGGGTTCTCTGCTGCCAGCCCTGCCCTGACCCCACAGCTCCTGCCCTGATGCCCCCCGCCAGCCCCCATGCTGGCAGCAACAGGCAGTGACCCCCCCACACCCTCAGTTCTCCTTTTTGGTGCATCCTCACACATTCTGCTCTGGCCGGGGGCCAAATCCAGGGGGCGGGTGACACTCTGGCGGCTGCTGGGTTCCTGGAAAATAAGCTCAGAGCCAGAGACAAGCAGACGGGGCTGGCGGGCGCTGCCTCCCCAGATAACGGGCCAGGCGGCCACGCCACCCTGGGCCCCACACAGCCCATGTCATAGCTGGACTGGGAACACAGGCAAGGGCGGGGTGGGGGGGTGTAATATTCGATCTCTGCGTGGGGGGGGTGCACACATGTGTCAGTTGTGACTGTGTGTGTGGTAGAAAACTCGAGCTTTCTGTGTGTGCTGATGCGTTGTGTCTCAGTTGTGACATTGTGTGTGTGTGTGTTTGTGATGACGTGAGGGATTTTCTTAGAGCTTTGCATGAGCACGGTGTGTGCCTCAGTTTCCCTGTGTGCTGTGTGTGTAAAGGGGAAGGGAGAGGAGGGTTCTTGTTGCAGGGGACCAGGTGTGACGTTGCCTAGCAGTCAGGACCTGGACAATGGCCTGGAGATGGGGGACCAGCGACTGGTGACCAGGAGGCCCCCCCACCTTGGAAGCCAGCCGGTTCTGGCCAGTGGGGGGACAATTGGCTGAGGAGAGGGGGCAATTTAGCTAGACAAGCAATGTGATCTAGTGAGTAAGGACATAGGGCTGGGAACCAGGACTCCTGGGTTCTCTCCCTGGCTCTGGGAGGGGAGGGGAGTCTAGTGGTTAGAACAGGGGGGCCTGGGAACCAGGACTCCTGGGTTCTTTCCCCACCTCTACCACCAACCTATTGTGTGACCTTGGCCAAGTCTCCTCCCCTCTTGCTGCCTCGGTTTCCCCTTCCAGCCTTTGCCTATTGAGACTGGGCGCTCTCTGGGCAGGGACTGTCTCTGCAGCGCCTGGCACAACAGGGCCCTGAGCTCAGACCAGATCTCTAGGTGGCACCTTACTGTGAAATATACACCGTGAGCTGCTTGCACAGGTGGGGAAACCGAGGCGGGGGGATGGCAGTAACATGGCCGGTTTCTCACAGGGAGTCTGCGGCAGAGCCGGGAACAGAACCCAGGAGTCCTGAGTCCCAGGTGCCTCAGCCACAAGCCCCCGGCGCTACGCGGCGCCAGAAGAGACACAACGACGCAGCATCAATTAAGACGCTTCGTCAAGGGAAATCCAGGCCAAGGCCACAAGGCGCTGCCAGGCCCAGCCATGGCCGTCAGGAGGCACTTGTGTTGCAGTTGGGCCCCTGCTCAGGATCGGGGCCCCACTGCGCCAGGCGCTGCACAGATGCATTGCAGGAGACCATCCCTGCCCCCAAACCAGCGGCACCAGTATAGCCATTATCCCCTATGAGGAGCTAAAGGAGTAGCTCCATTTGCTGGCAGCGCTAGTGTAGCTGTTATCCGCCCTGTGCACCAGCCCCTAGAGGCGCATGCTGCTCTCCTTTGCCCCCAGCATCCTGGTTCCTCGTCCGTCAGAGACCTCTACACCTGCGGAGGACGTAGGAGACCCAGGAGATCCAGCCCCCCAGGCCTCCATCACCCCTACCCCCACCCAGCCCCCTTCAGGAGACACCAGCTTGGGACTGCCTATGCTGAGCCCTCCCCCCGTCCTCTTGTGACGTTATGAGTGTAATAGAATATTTCACTGGCAGGTAACAGGACCAGAAAGAGTTAATTAACTCAGACTGACCTGACCCATGGGTGAACCTTAAGGACTGGTTAGGAATAGAGCTTTGAAATGCAGCCGGCATTGTTAGAGATCTCAAGGGTAGATGTTTGCTCAGGGCTTGCGATGGAAGCAAACAAGTCTTGTCTATTGCTATCACTTTGATTCAAAGATCAAAAAGGGAATATTAACATTTAGGAAGACACTTGAGGGAAATAGTATTATTGTCTCTCTGTCTCTTTGAAGGTTGTGGTGACCTGGATCTGAACTGTTTAATGGATAAATAACCCTGTGCTAATTGCCAGGATGTTTGGGAGAAGGAGAGTTAGGCCTATTGTTTTCTCAGGCCAAAAGGCTGCTGGAAATGTATAAAAACCCTGGGACACGATCCTGCTTCATCTCAGATCTGCTTTGGGTTTCAAGAGGGGGAAACCTTAAGTCACAAGGATTGAGATCCCCAGTCACTGCCTGGAGTCACCCTGAATATGGACATGGGACTGTAACCTCTGGACTATTTCTAAAAGGACTTTTGGCAACTACACGCTCATCTCTGCTGTGTCTGAACCTCAAGCATTGAATTCAAGTCTGTCTGTACATTGATCTTTTAACCAACTCTCTCTCTTTTCTTTTTTAATACATTTTAGCTTAGTTAATAAGAATTGGCTATAGCGAGTATTTTGGGTAAGATCTAAGTTGTAATTGAACCTGGGTGTGTGGCTGATCCTTTGGGGTTGGAAGAGCCTTTTCTTTTATATGATGAGATCAGATTTTCAGTAATTAACATCACATCTGTGTCTGGACGGAGGCCTGAGGCCGGGCACTTTAAGGGAACTGCGTTGTTTGGACGTCTGAGTAACCAGTGAGGTACTACAGGAGCTGTTTTGGGCTGGCTGGTAAATCTAAGTATTGGAATATCCACCAGCGTCTGGGGTTTGTCTGCCCCGTTTTGTTTGCAGTTCACCCTAATGGAGTGACCTCAGCTGGCTCCCCCGGGCGGCACCGTCACACCTCCACACCTGAGATCTCCCGCTCCCAGCCCTGCCTTGCTCTGCTCTCCTGGGGCGGGGACAACGCTCCCCCCCAGAAGGGGCGCATCTAATCGCTTTCTGCCAGTGCCCTGGCGTTACTCAACTTCTTATCTTCCACGCTGCCTGCACAGCCCCAGCCCCAGGACTGCAGACAGCGCTGAGAGGAACAAGCTCTGGTCTACCTCCAACCACAGCTCCCGGGCCCATGGCGTCCCCCTTCCCCACCAGGAGCTGGGGGCAGGTAAGTCCAAGCCTTCATTTGACAGAGATTGCAGGAGCCGGCCATGCAGCAGGGACAGCCGTCTACCAGCACCAGAGATGGGGATAGCCCACGTCTCCATCCCTCCCGGCAGCCCAGACAGAGAGAACCCAGAGACCTGCCCCAATATCCAGCCAAAGAGGGTCCCCAATGGAACCCAGAGTCCCACTCCCCTCCCAAAACCAGGGGTAGAACCCAGGAGTCCTGGCTCCCAGCCCTCCCCCTCTAACCACTAGACCCCACTCCCCTCCCAGAGCCAGGGAGAGAACCGAGGAGTCCTGAGTCCCGGCCCCACCTTTTCTAACACTGGAGTGCAGGTGTGCATAGGGGGCAGCAGCTAGGACTCCTGGGTCCCTCTCAGCAGGCTGCTGCCCCAGCACTGGGCATGCCCAGAGGAGTCAGGCCCCCAAGCCAGCCTGTGGGTCAGGTGAAGCCCAAGGGCATTGGAGCGCACCTGTGTCCCGGAGTCCCCGGGCGATGCTCTGGACCTGCTCCCCACAAAGCCAGGCAGGACTTTGGGGAGCCTCCTCTCCCTCGGCGCAGACTGTCTTCAGGGCAAGAAGCTCACACGGCTTCACCTCCTGGGTCTGACCTTGGAGCTTTCAGCATATGCCCCTCCGTGCGCTTCCCACAGCGAGTCCGCCCCGGCGGGGTCCTGGGGCAGCCAGAGGGTCCTGCACCCCCCACTTCGCAGTCAGACGTGACTCTCGGCCAGCCAGTAACACAGAGGTTTATTAGACGACAGGAACACGGTCTAAAACAGAGCTTGTAGGTCCAGCGAACGGGACCCCTCGGCCGGGTCCATCCTGGGGCCCAGCGAGCCAAACAACCCCGTCTGCCCTTGCTTCCCGTTCCCAGCCAGCCCCAAACTGAAATCCTCCAGCCTCTCCTCCTCTGGGCTTAGTCTCTTGCCCGGGCCAGGAGGTCACCTGATCTCTTTGTTCACCTTTAGCTATTCCCTTGCAAGTGGGAAGGGCCCCGGCCATTTGTTGCCAGGAGACAGAGTGTTGGCCATTTATGCGCACTGGCCTTTATCCCACCACCTAGAGACTTAAGAAATGCATAGGGGAAACTGAGGCACACACACATTATTCAGAGGAAACATTAAGAACAGTCCCACTTCATCACAACCTGTAAACAGGGACTCATCCTCAAGTGGGCGGGGGTCTCCAGTGGGGTCCCGCGGGGATCGGGTCATGCTCTGCGCTAGTTACTGCTGGGATCAGTGTCTGGGACGGGAACATCAAACCCTCCCAGCTAACATCAGCAGAGGGGGGGTCTCCCCTGGGGAGCAGCGACTCCGGAACAGATCTGGGGCGATGGCGGAAAGTCGGCTGGACTGGGGCTAATGCTCCAGGGGTTTTGCCACCCCAAGTCTGAGAGGGACTGAGGGACTTCCCGCTGAAGAGCCGGATGTGCCGCCCCTTCCCCTTGGCTGCCCCAGGCATCTGCTTGCTGCGCTGGTGCCTGGAGGGATAGGATGGGCTGCGTGTCGGGAGTGGGGGGCACTGGCAGAGGTGGGGGGATAGAAGGGGCTGCAGGTCGGGAGTGGGGGGCACTGGCAGAGGTGGGGGGATAGGAGGAGCTGCAAGTCGGGAGTGGGGGGCACTGGCAGAGGTGGGGGGATAGGAGGGGCTGCAGGTCGGGAGGGGGGCACTGGCAGAGGTGGGGGGATAGAAGGGGCTGCAGGTCGGGAGTGGGGTGCACTGGCAGAGGTGGGGGGATAGGAGAGGCTGCGTGTGGGGAGTGGGGGGCACTGGCAGAGGTGGGGGGATAGAAGGGGCTGCAGGTCGGGAGTGCAGGGCACTGGCAGAGGTGGGGGGATAGGAGGGGCTGCAGGTCGGGAGTGGGGGGCACTGGCAGAGGTGGGGGGATAGGAGGGGCTGCAGGTTGGGAGGGGGGCACTGGCAGAGGTGGGGGGATAGGAGGGGCTGCAGGTCGGGAGTGGGGGACACTGGCAGAGGTGGGGGGATAGGAGGGGCTGCAGGTCGGGAGGGGGGCACTGGCAGAGGTGGGGGGATAGGATGGGCTGAGTGTCGGGAGTGGGGGGCACTGGCAGAGGTGGGGGGATAGAAGAGGCTGCAGGTCGGGAGTGTGGGGCACTGGCAGAGGTGGGGGGATAGGAGGAGCTGCAGGTCGGGAGGGGGGCACTGGCAGAGGTGGGGGGATAGGAGGGGCTGCAGGTTGGGAGTGGGGGTGCACTGGCAGAGGTGGGGGGATAGGAGGGGATGCAGGTCGGGAGTGGGGGGCACTGGCAGAGGTGGGGGGATAGGAGGGGATGCAGGTCGGGAGTGGGGGGCACTGGCAGAGGTGGGGGGATAGGAGGGGCTGCAGGTCGGGAGTGGGGGCCACTGGCAGAGGTGGGAGGGATAGGAGGGGCTGCAGGTCGGGAGTGGGGGCCACTGGCAGAGGTGGGAGGGATAGGAGGGGCTGCAGGTCGGGAGTGGGGGCCACTGGCAGAGGTGGGAGGGATAGGAGGGGATGCAGGTCGGGAGTGGGGGGCACTGGCAGAGGTGGGAGGGATAGGAGGGGATGCAGGTCGGGAGTGGGGGGCACTGGCAGAGGTGGGGGGATAGGAGGGGATGCAGGTCGGGAGTGGGGGGCACTGGCAGAGATGGGGGGATAGGAGGGGATGTAGGTCGGGAGTGGGGGGCACTGGCAGAGGTGGGGGGATAGGAGGGGATGTAGGTCGGGACGGGGGCCACTGGCAGAGGTGGGGGGATAGGAGGGAATGTAGGTCGGGAGTGGGGCCACTGGCAGAGGTGGGGGGATAGGAGGGGATGTAGGTCGGGAGTGGGGCCACTGGCAGAGGTAGGGGGATAGGAGGGGATGTAGGTCGGGACGGGGGGCACTGGCAGAGGTGGGGGGATAGGAGGGGCTGCAGGTCAGGAGTGGGGGGCACTGGCAGAGGTGGGGGGATAGGAGGGGCTGCAGGTCGGGAGTGGGGGCCACTGGCAGAGGTGGGGGGGATAGGAGGGGCTGTGTGTCGTCAGCAGTAGGGTAGCCAACGTGCTGATTGCACAAAACCGAACAAACTAGTCCTGTCCCCTGCCCCGCCCCTTTACCGAGGACCCGCCCCTTCCCTGAGGCCCCGCCCCCCACACTCCATCACCCCCTCCGTCCGTCGCTGGCTCTCCCCCACCCTCCCTCACTTTCACTGGGCTGGGGCAGGGGGTTGTGCTGCGGGCTCCAGCTGGGGCTGTGGGCTCTAGGGTGGGGCCGGGGATGAGGGGTTTGAGGTTCAGGAGGGGGCTCTGGGCTGGGGTAGAGGGAGGGAGTGCAAGGTGCAGGCCCCAGAAGACAGTTAGGGTGCGGGAGGGAGCTCGGGGCTGGGGGTGGGGGATGAGGGGTGCATATTCCAAGCGCGAATTTGGCTGTGGGCTCCAAGAGGAGGCTCAGGGCTGGGGTACAGGAGGGAGTGCGGGCCCTGGGAGGGAGTTAGGGTGCGGGAGGGGGCTCAGGGCTGGGGGTGGCGTGTGTGGGGGGAGTGCAGGTGGCAGGAGGGAGTGAGGGTGCGGGAGGGGGCTCAGGGCTGGGGGTGGCGTGTGTGGGGGGAGTGCAGGTGGCAGGAGGGAGTGAGGGTGCGGGAGGGGGCTCAGGGCTGGGGGTGGCGTGTGTGGGGGGAGTGCAGGTTGCAGGAAGGAGTCAGGGTGAGGGAGGGGGCTCAGGGCTGGGGCAGGAGTTCGGGGTGCGGGCTCCGGCCAGGCGGCACTTACCTCAGGTGATTCCCAGCCGGCAGCGCTCCCTGCCTGCCCCGGCTCCGCGCTACTCCTGGAAGAAGCCGCCATGTCCGGCTCCTAGGCGCAGGGACGGCCAGGCGGCTCTGTGCGGTGTGCACTGCCCACTCCCACAGGCACCTCCCCTGCAGCTCCCGTTGGCCGTGGTTCCTGCAGGCACCACCCCCGCAGATCCCATTGGCCGCAGTTTCCAGCCAATGGGAGCTGCAGAGCCGGCGCTCAGGGCAGGGGCAGCACACGGAGTCCCCCTGGCAGCCCCTGCGCCTAGGAGGCGGATATGGAGGTCGCTTCC
The DNA here is from genome assembly GCF_011386835.1 of Chrysemys picta bellii. Taxonomy (NCBI): domain Eukaryota; kingdom Metazoa; phylum Chordata; order Testudines; family Emydidae; genus Chrysemys; species Chrysemys picta. The sequence goes on along the minus strand of NC_088810.1, from coordinate 1,696,374 downwards.
GGGAGCCGTGCGGCGCTGGGGCAGGCAGGGAGAAAACCGGACGCCTGGCAGTCCTAGTTGGGAGTGAGGGGCACTGGCCGGGCCACATGCTAAAGCAGTCACTTCTCCCCAGCTTTCCGGCAACGTCACCTCACCCGTGGCCAACAACAGCACCATGCCCACTTCCAATGTCCTCGACCAGCTCTCGGTGGCCATCTTCGTGGTCTCCTCCCTGCTGGGCACGGTGGGCAACAGCCTGGTGATTTGGGTCACCTGCTTCCGCATGCGCCGGACGGTCAACTCGATCTGGTTCCTGAGCCTGGCGCTGGCCAACCTGCTCTACTCCCTGCTGCTGCCTTTCTACGCCGCCAAGACCGCCGCGGGCAATCAGTGGGCCTTCGGCAACTTCCTCTGCAAAGCCGTCAACTCCCTCCTCTTCCTCAGCATGTTCACCAGCGTCTTCCAGCTGACGCTCATCTCGGCCGATTGCTGCCTGCTGGTGGCCCATCCCGTCTGGGCCCAGCGGTTCCGCACGCCGCGCTTGGCCTGGGGGGCGGCCGCCGTGGCGTGGCTGCTGGCCGGGGCTTTCTCGGCCCCCTACCTGGTCTTCCGGCAGGTGACCTGCCGGGGCGAGCGCTGCTTTTGCATCAACAATTTCGGGGACGAGGCGACGAGGATGGCGCGGCAGCAGGCCATGATCATGGTGCGGTTTGTGGCTGGCTTCCTGGCGCCGCTGCTGGTCATCACAGCCTGCCACGTGGTCATGATGCTGCGGGCCGGGCACCGGGGCCGCCGGCCCAACCGTACGGCCAAGGTGGTAGCTGCCGTGGTGTTGAGTTTCTTCTTCTGCTGGCTGCCCTACCACGTCTTCAACTTCCTGCACAGGTCGCCGAGCAATCGTGCAGCCTTCAAGGTGGGCTCCTCCCTGGCCTTCAGCCTCACCTGCCTGGGCTGCTTCCTCAACCCCCTGCTCTACGCCTTCCTGGGCCGCCGCTTCCAGGAGGGGCTGCGGGGCAGCAGCCGCACCCGCTGGCTGGAGGCCGCCATGGCCGAAGACTCGATGGGCTCCGGCAGCGGGCGCCGGAACAACCGCTCACTGGGCTCCACCACCCCCTCCGAGCTGCGGATAATGCAGCCGTGATGGGGCAGGGGGAAGGGGCCAGGGCCCCGTGAGGGGTGGGGGGCAGCTGTGGGAGGGCACCGAGCAGGGCATGCTGGGAGCCCAGAGCCGCACCAGATCAGTGCATCCTGGGAGCCCAGGGCTGTGCTGGAGCAGTGCATGCTGGGAGGCCATGGGACATGGCGGAGCAATGCATGCTGGGAGCTGTCATCATCTCCTTGGGCTGCGCTGGAGCAGTACATGCTGGGAGCCCAGGGCCTCGCCAGAGCAGTGCATGCTGGGAGCCCATGGGCCACACTGAAGCAGTGCATGCTGGGACACCAGAGCCTCGCCAGAACAGTGCATGCTGGGAGCCCATGAGCTATGCTGAAGCAGTGCATGTGGGGAGCTGTCGTCATCAGCATGGGCCATGCTGAAGCAGTGCATGCTGGGAGCCCATGGGCCATGCCAGAGCAGTGCATGCTGGGAGCTTATGGGTCACACTGCAGAGGAGCATGCTGGGAACTCTTGCCCTCATTGGCCACACCGGAGCAATAACAGGCCACGCCCCTTCCCCATGCTGCAGGAACTCAGTGATACTCACTGGCTGCCACCCCACAGGGTGGGCGGGGCTGTTACATGGCTGTGGCCATGGTAGTTGCCATGGATACCACCACCTGGCCACCATTTTGGGGCCTGATTTTCAGACCGGGGTGGAGTGATTCCTAAAACCAGGCTCTTTTTATACAGACGGCTCAGATCTACTTTTGTTACATTAACCACCCCATTGGTTGGTGTATCCTTCCACCAATTAATGTAGTCCGTCCAAAAAAAAAAAAAAAAGAATTCTGGGAATCCAGCCCACTTTACACAGGAGCCGGCTCTACTTTCAAAGGACAGCTACCGAGTATCCTTCCACCACAAAAGTAGTCCCTCAAAACTGGACCCTTTTTATACAGGAACTGGATCTACTTTCAATAGATACTGATTGTGTGTCCTTCTGCCAAAAAAATAGTCCCTCAAAAAAATAATAGCTGAAAACCAGGCCCTTTTCGAACAGAAGCCCTGTGACGTTCCTCCATTACTTGTGTGTGTCCTTCCGCCAAACAACAAAAGGTAAAATAGCCCCTTAAAAATCTGAAAATCAAGCTCCATCATATTCGGGTACCGGGACTACTTCCTTTGTCATCTTCTTGCACTCTGTTTTGTGGCCTTCCACCACAACTATAGTCCCTGAAACACACATGGGAAAGTTGTGCCCTTTAAATACAAGGGCTGGGCCTTATTACGCCCCCTTCTGTCCTCTTCCACTCAAAAGAAGTAGTCCAGTCCACCAAACAAGTAGAGATCATCCCCTTATCTCCTTTGTATCCTATCCCCGGCAGATGAACGCCAGCAAAAATAGTCCCTCCAATAAGCATCCTGAAAGTCATGCTCTATGTTACAGGCTAGAACTTCTCTGTCCTCTCCCTGAGCTTTGTATCCTTCCGCCGTCTCGGCAATAGCCTCTCCCAAAAAAGGCCCCATAACCACTAGACCCCCCATTCCCCTCCCAGAGCGGGGGAGAGAACCCAGGAGTCCTGGCTCCCAGCCCTCCCTGCTCTAACCACTAGACCTCACTCCCCTCTCAGAACTTGGTATAGAACCCCGGAGTCCTGGCTGCCAGCCCGCCACTCTAACCCACTAGCCCTACTCCCCTCCCAGGGCTGGCAAAGGGAGCCAGGGTGTCACGTTATTGATTTGAACTGGGACCATATAGAACATGGTTGCAACCAAGGTCCTGTAGTGGCACCAAATCTTGTATAAAGGGGGTCAAATGAGGTGTCTAAGACAAGATTATGGTTGGCTGGTTATGATTATGCTGTCTATATGCGTGTAGCAATTTTGTAGTTGAAGTTATGAATATTGGCTCTAAACTGTCTGTATTTCAAACTTATGCTATGCTTCTGAGAGACATCCCAGAGAAGTTGGTGTTAGCTCTGCCTAGCCTGCTTGATGGCCCATTAAGGACCATCAGCTATACAATGGACCCATTGAGAGAAGGCAGATACGCCTTGTAACTCAGCAAAGTATGCAGGAACTGGCCCATGTGATTCCAGACTCCATTTTGCTTTAATTTTCCACAGTAGGAACAAAGAGGTGTTCTTACACCTGGAAAGGACATAAAAGGCTGATGCCTCATCTCCATCTTGTCTTCAATCCTGCTTCTTACCTCTGGAGGGACTTTGCTACAAAGGGAAGCTCTACACAGAGGATTGAATGACCCATCCCAGCAGGGGATGTTCCAGAGACTTGATTTGAACCTGCAGTTTATTCTCTCTCTGCTACAAGCCTGAACCAAGAACTTGGCCATTACTGTATGTACCTGATTCCATTTAACCAATTCTAGCTCTCATCTGTATCTTTTTCCTTTTATGAATAAACCTTTAGATTTTAGATTCTAAAGGATTGGCAACAGCGTGATTTGTGGGTAAGCTCTGATTTGTATATTGACCTGTGTCTGGGGCTTGGTCCTTTGGGATCGGGAGAACCTTTTTTCTTTTACTGGGGTATTGGTTTTCATAACCATTCGTCCCCATAACGAGTGGCACTGGTGGTGATACTGGGAAAGTGGAGTGTCTAAGGGAATTGCTTGTGTGACTTGTGATTAGCCAGTGGGTGAGACGAAAGTCTTCACTGTCTGGCTAGTTTGGTTTGCCTTAGATGTGGAAAGACCCCAGCCTTGGGCTGTAACTGCCCTGTTTAGGAATTTGTCCTGAATTGGCACTCTCAGTTGGGTCCCGCCAGAAGCGCATCGTTACACAGGGGTCTCTTCCCCAAGGCATAGCGGATGGGATGGGCTCCGGCCTGGTTGCCACAGGGAGGCAGAAGACCTCTGGTTTCAGATCTGGAAAGGGGAAGCCGAGGCCCCTGCTCTGGGGCCAGGGGAGTTTTTCACCAGAGGATGAAGCAACCCAACTTCCCATCCCACCGGTTGGGGAGGAAGCGAAAGCCCAGGGCAGAGGTGGGCGAGGGGTGGCAGAGCACCCATGGAAAAAAAATAGTGGGTGTTCGGCACCCACCGGCAGCCCCACAGATCAGCTCCTCCCCCTCACTCCCAGCACCTCCCGCCCACCGCGGCTTGGGAGAAGGGGTGGAGTAGGGGTGGGAAGAGGTGGAATGGGAGGTGGGGGTAGGGGTGCAGTTGGGGCAGAGCGGGGGTGGGAAGAGGTGGGAGGGGAAGAGGTGCAGTGGGGGTGGGGCCTGGGGTGGAGCGGGGGTGGCAAGAGATGGGGAGGGGGTTTGGGGGAAGGGGTGCAGTGGGGGGCGGGACCTGGGGCGGAGCGGGGGTCGAGCACCCCCCGGGAACTGAGGCAGAGAAGACACCCCAGCCAAGACCAGCCCCGCGCCCTAAGGTCTTGCCATGCAATGGGGAGCAGTGCATGCTGGGAATGCTCCTCCCCCCCCTTGTCCATGCTGCAGCAGTGCATTCTGGGAATCCTCCCCCTCCCCAGTTGGTCACACCTGGCTCCTAAGTGAGCCCTGCCCTGTATATGCGCCTGCTCCGCCCGGACACCTGGGTTCTCTGCTGCCGGCCCTGCCCTGTGTCTCCACCCAGTGATGAGCTGCCAAAATCTTAACAACCGGTTCCCTACCGGGTCTTCGGCGGCGGGTCCTTCAGTGCCGCCGAAGACCCAGAGCGAGTGAAGGACGTGCCGCCGAAAACTCGGCGCGCCACCCAGTGAGTACAAGCCCCACGTGGTTTTTTACGTGTTTTTTTAAGTCATCCCTGCTGGGGCCCCGTCGAAATTGTTCAAATCGGGCCCCGCACTCCCTAAAGCCGGCCCTGCACATCGGGGTTGTAAAATTGTATCGGGGGGCCAGGGCGGGAAGGCTGTGCCTCCCAAAACAGACTGTCACCCCCATCCGACCCCCACCCATGTCCTGCCCCCGACTGCCCCACTCAGAACCCGCAACCCAGCAACCCCCCCGCTCCTTGTCCCCTGACCACCCCCTCCCGAGACCCCCCTGTCACAGAGTATGGGGGACTCAGGGTCCTGTACCCCCGGCTTCCTGCGATTCACCACGACTCTCAGCCAGCCAGTAAAGCAGAAGGTTTATTCAGACGACAGGAACACAGTCCAAGACAGGTCTTGCAGGCACAGACAACAGGACCCCCCGCAGTTAGGTCCATCTTGGGGTCCCTGGACACCCTAGCCCACCTTGGGAGGTCAGAGCCCCGTCTGCCTCCCAGCCAAGTCCCTAAAGACCACAGTAAGAACAGTCCCAGTTCGTCACAGGGAGGAAGGCCTGTAACAAGGGGAAAATGGCTTTAGGACCCTTGCCCAGCATAGAGGAGCCCTTCCAGAGGGTGGCCAAGGTTAAAAGGGGGGCTCTGAATCACCAACCTCCAGACTGGAGCGCTGGGAGAAGACCACAGCCCAGTTGGAACCCCAGGGGTATTGGGGTGGGAAAAGGGCACAGGCCGCATAAACCTTCCCACATGCGAACTGCGAGTGCCATCGAGCAACCCCGACTTAAGGGCGGGCGTGAACCTGGAGGGGCCTGGTGTAATTCTCACCAAGGAATGGGAGGGATGCGGGGGCATCCCCGGGAATGGGGGTAGGTTCGAACTTCTTCGGATCACTGGCTGAAGTGACCCCGCTCAGTTCGGTCTCGAAGGGGGGAGAGATGTGACGAACTGGGACTGTTCTTGCTGTGGTCTGTGAATGCTGACAGGGGAGTGTGGCTAGGATAGTCTGCATTGGGGGATGGGAGACTGACCGACTGTATCATGAGAACCCAGGAAGGGGTTAGAGGCCAGGTGACACCTTTGCTGCGAAACTGAACAAAGGCTGTGGGAGGGGTCGCTGAAGGGAGAGTTTCAGAGCTGGCTGGTGGAAGGGCTGGGAGGCAGACGGGGCTCTGACCTCCCAAGGGGCTGGGGCGCCCTGAGACCCCAAGATGGACCCAACTGAGGGGGGGATCCTGTTGTCTGTGCCTGCAAGACCTGTCTTGGACTGTGTTCCTGTCATCTAAATAAACCTTCTGCTTTACTGGCTGGCTGAGAGTCATGGTGAATCGCAGGACACCGGGGGTACAGGGCCCTGAGTCCCCCATACTCTGTGACACCCCCACCCTAACTGCCCCCCAGGACCCTCCGCCCTACCCATCTCACCCCGCTCCCTCTCCCCTGACTGCCCCAACCCCATCCAGAACCACCCCGACAGACCCCCGGGACTCCCACGCCTACCCAACCCCCCTCGTTCCCCGTCCCCTGACTGCCCCGACCCCATCCACCACCACCCCGACAGACCCCCGGGACTCCCACGCCTACCCAACCCCCCCGTTCCTCGTCCCCTGACTGCCCTGACCCCATCCACCACCACCCCGACAGACCCCCGGGACTCCCACGCCTACCCAACCCCCCCCGTTCCTCGTCCCCTGACTGCCCCGACCCCATCCACCACCACCACCCCGACAGACCCCCGGGACTCCCACGCCTACCCAACCCCCCCGTTCCCCGTCCCCTGACTGCCCCGACCCCAACCACCACCACCCCAACAGACCCCCGGGACTCCCACGCCTACCCAACCCTCCCGTTCCCAGTCCCCTGACTGCCCCGACCCCATCCACCACCACCCCGACAGACCCCCGGGACTCCCACGCCTACCCAACCCCCCCATTCCCCGTCCCCTGACTGCCCCGACCCCATCCACCACCACCCCGACAGACCCCCGGGACTCCCACGCTTACCCGACCCCACCTGTTCCCCGTCCCCTGACCGCCCCCCCAGAACCTCCACCCCCTCCAACCACTCCCTGCCCCTTATCCAACCCCTCCTCCCAGCCCCGGCCCGGCCCCCTTACTATGCTGCTCCGGGCAGCGTGTAGGGATGTTATTTCTTGACTTTAGCAAAGCTTTTGATACTGTCTCCCACAGTATTCTTGTCACCAAATTAAAGAAGTATGGGCTGGATGAATGGACTGTAAGGTGGATAGAAAGCTGGCTAGATCGTCGGGCTCAACGGGTAGTGATCAATGGCTCCATGTCTAGTTGGCAGCCGGTTTCAAGCGGAGTGCCCCAAGGGTCGGTCCTGGGGCCGGTTTTGTTTAATATCTTTATTAATGATCTGGAGGATGGTGTGGACTGCACTCTCAGCAAGTTTGCAGATGACACTAAACTAGGAGGCGTGGTAGATACACTAGAGGGTAGGGATCGGATACAGAGGGACCTAGACAAATTAGAGGATTGGGCAGAAAAAAACCTGATGAGGTTCAACAAGGACAAGTGCAGAGTCCTGCACTTAGGACGGAAGAATCCCATGCACTGCTACAGACTAGGGACCGAATGGCTAGGTAGCAGTTCTGCTGAAAAGGACCTAGGGGTCACAGTGGACGAGAAGCTGGATATGAGTCAACAGTGTGCTCTTGTTGCCAAGAAGGCTAACGGCATTTTGGGCTGTATAAGTAGGGGCATTGCCAGCAGATCGAGGAACGTGATCGTTCCCCTTTATTCGACATTGGTGAGGCCTCATCTGGAATACTGTGTCCAGTTTTGGGCCCCACACTACAAGAAGGATGTGGAAAAATTGGAAAGAGTCCAGCGGAGGGCAACAAAAATGATTAGGGGTCTGGAGCATATGACTTATGAGGAGAGGCTGAGAGAACTAGGATTGTTTAGTCTCCAGAAGAGAAGAATGAGGGGGGATTTGATAGCAGCCTTCAACTACCTGAAGGGGGGTTCCAAAGAGGATGGAGCTCGGCTGTTCTCAGTGGTGGCAGATGACAGAACAAGGAGCAATGGTCTCAAGTTGCGGTGGGGGAAGTCCAGGTTGGATATCAGGAAAAACTATTTCACTAGGAGGGTGGTGAAACACTGGAATGCATTACCTAGGGAGGTGGTGGAGTCTCCTTCCTTGGAGGTTTTTAAGGCCCGGCTTGACAAAGCCCTGGCTGGGATGATTTAGCTGGGAATTGGTCCTGCTTTGAGCAGGGGGTTGGACTAGATGACCTCTTGAGGTCCCTTCCAACTCTGATATTCTATGATTCTATGATTCTATGATTCTATGCCGCGCGGACACTGGAGCTCGCAGCTCCCCTCCCGCCCCCCGCTCAGAGCGGCAGGAGCTGCAGAGCTGCCCAGAGCGCTGGCGCCGGCGGCGCGGTGCACTGCCGCTCTGCGAGGGGGGGAAGCGGGAGAGGGACCGGGGAAGCCTCCCCCACTGGGAGCTCAGGCGGGCCGGACAGGACGGTCCCGCGGGCTGGATGTGGCCTGCGGACTGGAGTTGTTTGCCCACCCGCACACCCCTTTAACAGCCGCTTCTACACCAGCTTCTAAATTTAACAACCGGTTCTTGCGAACTGGTGCGAACCGGCTCCAGCTCACCACTGTCTCCACTTGCTCCACCCAGACACCTGGGTTCTCCGCTGCTGGCCCTGCCCGAACCCCACGGCTCCCGCCCTGATGCGCCCCCCTCCCCCGGCCCCCATGCTGGCAGCAACAGGCAGTGCCCCCCACCCCCAGTTCTCCTTTTTGGTGCATCCTCACACGTTCTGCTCTGGTTGGGGGCCAAATCCAGGGGGCGGGTGACACTCTGGCGGCCGCTGGGTTCCTGGAAAATAAGCTCAGAGCCAGAGACAAGCAGACGGGACCGGTGGGCGCTGCCTCCCCAGATAATGGACCAGGCGGCCACGCCACCCTGGGCCCCACCAGCCTGGGCTCCACACAGCCCCTGTCATGGCTGGACTGGGAACACGGGCAGGGGTGGGGTGGAGGGGGTGTAATATTCAATCGCTGTGCGTGGGGGGCGGGGGTGTGCACACGTTGTGTGACTCCGTGTGTGGTAGAAAACTCTAGCTTTCTGTGTGTGTGCTGATGTGTTGTGTCTCAGTTGTGACGTGTGTGTGTGTGTTTGTGATGAAGTGAGGGATTTTCTTAGAGCTTTGCACGAGCATGGTGTGTGCCTCAGTTTCCCTGTGTGCTGTGTGTGTAACGAGGAGGTGGGAGGGGGTTTGTAATTGCAGGGGACCAGGTGTGACGTTGCCTAGCAGTCAGGACCCAGACAATGGCCTGGAGATGGGGGACCCAGCGACTGGTGACCAGGAGGCCCCCCACCTTGGGAGCCAGCCAGTTCTAGGCAGTGCAGGGGGCAATGGGCTGAGAAGAGAGGGGCCCGGGGACCTGACAGGGGGGGACAAAGAAGGGAAGAGAGGGGCCCAGGTGACCTATTTACCTGGGACTGAGGACAGAGGTGGGGCTGGTGGGGGAGGGGATTTAGGGGGCTGGGCTGGAAGGAGGGGGCTGGGCTGGGGACAAGGAACAGCCGGACCCATGGGGACCGGACAGACCCAGCTGGCCAGGCCCGAGGGCCCTGAGAACTGCCTGGGCTGGGTCCAGACGTTCAATAAACCTGTGTGACGCTGGCAGACTCCCTGCAGCTAGAGATCGGGGGGCATTGCTCCCTCTGGGGGTGGGAGCCCGGGGGCACAGAGCGAGGGGCTAGCCCTACTCCCCTCCCAGGGCGAGCAAAGGGAGCCGGGGGTCTCTTTCCCTGGGCATGGCGGGCGGGCCGGGCTCCAGTCTGGCTCGCAGGTGGCAGGAAGAAGACACCTCCGGTTTCACATGTGAAAAGGGGAACTGAGGCCCCTGCCCCCCCGGGGAGTTTTTCACCAGGGAAAAGAACCCGGCTTCCTGTCCTACCAGCTGGGGAAGAAGCGAAAGCCCAGGGCAGAGGTGGGCGAGGGGCAGCTGGGGGATGACAAGATGCCCACCAGGCAAGACCATCCCAGCGCCCTAAGGCCTTGCCATGCCAAGGGGAGCAGTGAATGCTGGGAACTCTCCCCTCCCCCCCCTCCCCGCTTGGCCATGGTGCTGCCGTGCATGCTGGGAGCTGCCTGACACCTGTGCATTGTGGGAATCCTCCCCCTCACAATTGGTCTCACCTGGCTTCTAAGCGAGCCCTGCCCTGTGTCTCCACCTGCTCCGCCCGGACACCTGGGTTCTCCGCTGCCGGCCCTGCCCTGACCCCACAGCTCCCGCCCTGATGCCCCCCGCCAGCCCCCATGCTGGCAGCAACAGGCAGTGCCCCCCCCCCCCGCCCCCAGTTCTCCTTTTTAGCACATCACTCCCCCAGCACGTCCGCTCTGGCCGGGGCCCAACCCCGGGGAGGGGGGCAGGGGGAGTGACCGTCTGGCGGCCGCTGGGTTCCTGGAAAATAATCTCAGAGCCAACGACAAGCGGACGGGGCTGGCGGGCGCTGCCTCCCCAGGTAACGGGGTGGGTGGTCACGCCAGCTGGGCCCCACACAGCCCCTGCCATGGCTGGACTGGGAACACGGGCAGGGGCGGGGTGGGGGGCGTAATATTCTATCTCTGTGCGGGGGGGGGTGTGTGCACACGTTGTGTGTCAGTTGTGACTGTGTGCCTTATAACAATCGCTCCGTGTGTGTTGTGTGTGCATGCGTTGTGTGTTGTGATTGTGTGTGCATAACACTCTAGCTCTGTGTGTGTGTCAGTCGTTACTGTGTGTGTTATAACATTCTAGCTCTGTGTGTGTGCACACGATGTTTGTCAGTTGTGACTTTTTGTATGTGTTATAACAATTGCTCTCCGTTTTGAGTGTGTGCACATGTTGTGTGTCAGTTGTGACATGGTGCATGCATTATAACACTCTACCAGTGTGTTTGTGTGCATGCATGTGTGAGCATTGTGTGTCGATTGTGACACTGTGTGTGTTATAACAATCGCTCTGTGTTTTTCTGTGTGTGCACACGTGTGTCGGTTGTGACAGTGTGTGTGTGATAACAATCGCTCTGTGTTTTTCTGTGTGTGCACACGTGTGTCGGTTGTGACAGTGTGTGTGTGATAACAATCGCTCTGTGTTTTTCTGTGTGTGTGCACACGTTGTGTGTCGGTTGTGACACTGTGTGTGTGATAACAATTGCTCTGTGTTTTTCTGTGTGTGTGTGCACACGTGCGTTGGTTGTGACACTGTGTGTGTGATAACAATCGCTCTGTGTTTTTCTGTGTGTGTGCACACGTTGTGTGTCGGTTGTGACATTGTGTGTGTGATAACAATCGCTGTGTTTTTCTGTGTGTGTGCACACCTTGTGTATCGGTTGTGACATTGTGTGTGTGATAACAATCGCTCTGTGTTTTTCTGTGTGTGTGCACACGCGTTGTGTGTCGGCTGTGACATGGCATGTGCATTATAACACCCTAGCTCCGTGTGTGTGTGTCTGCCCTGCAGCTGGACAAGTGCTGCCCCATCGGGGTCAGACCGCCCCAGGCCAGGCAGCAGGGGGAGCCAGGGGCTGCGGGGGGCGGGGGGTGCCCCCGACTCTTGGCTATTTTTCAGCGCTGGCTGGAGCGAAGTGAGGGGGCATCTGGCTGTCCCCCAGTGTAGACAGACCGGTGGGGGGGGGGTCTGTTGTGCCGTTCTGGGGGGCCTCCGAGGATGCTCCAGATGCAAGTTGGGACAGGGCTGGGGGGGGGGGGGGGGAGCTGAGATTTGTCTTGCTTGTGCTATGCCGATGGTTGGGCTCTGCTAGCTTTCGGGGAGTGGGGGTGAGTCTGGACCATGTCCCTGTTCTGGATAAGTGGGAGGGCTGGGTCTGCCCCGCATAGAACCCAGGAGTCCTGGCTTCCAGTACCCCCCACCCACTCCCCTCACAGAGCCAGGGAGAGAACCCAGGAGTCCTGGCTCACAGTACCCCCCACACACACACTAGCTCCCTCTCCCCTCACAGAGCCAGGGAGAGAACCCAGGCGTCCTAGAAGCCCTGCACAGGGTTATTTCCCCTTTTCCTGGTTGACAGGCACCATCCCAGCAGCAGCCGCAGTGCCAGTCGGCGGGGGGGCGGGGTGCGGCCGTGATAAAAGCCAGGTGTGGAAGTTGGCACGGTGCCCTCTGTCCGCCCACAGCTCGGGACACTTGGCAAGGAGCCAGACGTACCCCCCCGGGCTGCCACCGGTAGCTCCACCGCTCATGGAGTGCGTGGCTGGGAGCCCAGAGATGGACAAAGGAAGGCGGGGAAGACGTGGGGTCAGCCTGGCCATGCAAATAAACCTGGCCCCACCTCCAGAGAGGGTTGCTGTGAACCCTTCCCTGGCTAGGGGGCACCGGCCCCAGGGCAGGGACTGGCTGGCTCAGTGGGGCAGGGAATGGGGAACGGGGCTTTTCCCCTCAAGAGGGCACCAGCCCAAATCGGGCTCCAGGGTGGGGGACTGGCTGGCTCAGTGGGGCAGGGAATGGGGCATGGGGCCTCTCCCCTCTCGGGGGCACCGGTGCTGGTCCAGCTCCAGCGCGGGGGACTGGCAGGCTCTGGGAACAGGCCTCCCCCCACTCTCAATCTCTCTCTCTCTGTCTCAGGTCCCGTCATGGAGGCCAATGTCTCCTCCGGTCTCTGGCTGACCAGCCCTGGTCCTTCTGCCAAGGCCAAGTCTGACCTGAACGCCGTCATGGACCTAGTCCAGGTCGTCTTCTACACCGTGGTCTGTGTGGGGGGCTCGCTGGGCAACGGGCTGGTGATCTGGCTCACAGCCCGCCGGGCCGGCCGCTCCATCAACTGCGTCTGGTTCCTCAACTTGGCGGTGGCCGACTTCATCTTCTCAGTCACCCGGGTGGTGCCCCTGGTGAAGAACACCTTCTACCGCGGGCACTGGCCTTTCGGCGCCTTCCTGTGCCAGGCCACCAGCTTCATCAAATACCTCAACATGTTCTGCAGTGTCTTCCTCTTGGCGGCCATCAGCCTGGACCGCCTGGCGGCCGTGGCCTTCCCGGTGTGGTCCAAGAACCGCCGGGGACCCCGCCTGGCGTGGGCGGCCGCTGCCGGGGCATGGGGGGTGGCCGCCGCGGCCAGCCTGCCCTTCTACCTCTACCGCAACCTGGTCCCGGACGGGAAGACCCACGGCCTCAAGTGCTCCTTGACGCTGGGAGAAGGACCCAAGCTGATGCTATATCTCCTCCGGCTGCTCTGTGGCTTCCTGGCCCCCTTCGCCATCATCCTGGCCTGCTACGGGGCCCTGGCGGCCGTGTTGAGGCGGCGCCCGGCCACCATCCGCTCCAGGAAGCCCTTCAAGGTCATGGCGGCCATCGTGGTGACCTTCTTCCTCTGCTGGGCCCCCTACCATCTCTTCCTCCTCCTCAAGCTGGCGGGCGTCAAGGGCCAGGCCATGGCCGTGGGGCTGCCTCTCGCCTCCTCCCTGGCCTATCTCAACAGCTGTGCCAACCCCGTCCTTTACTTCTTCATGGGGCTGGACTTCCGCCGGGCGCTGGGCCGGACCACCTTGGCCGGGGCCTTCCGCCGGGCCCTGCTTGAGGACATGGCCTACTCAGCCAGGTCCCACAGCTGCAGGAAGGAGGCAGCCTCCTCCGTGGACGGGCTGGCCCAGAGCTCGGTGGCCCCCAACCTGGCTTGAGAGACCCCGAGGGAGCGGGGCCTGTGGGGCCGAGGGAGACAGAGACTGAGTGAGGTGGGGGCCGTGGCACGGACGGCAGTGGCGAAGAGAGCAGTACAGAGACACATGCCAAAGGAGCCCCCAGCCATCCCACCGCAAACGCCAATGTGCTTCTTCCTGACCGGAGACCTGCGGACGTCCCCAGAGCAGGGACAGCGGCAAAGAGGGCTACACACACACACACACACACACACACACACACACACACACACACACTCACAGCGCCCCCGCCCATAGCCTTTATCCATCCCACTACCCCCACCAACGTGAGTGCAGCTGTCCTAGAACCAGACTCTGGTTCTGTCCTAGAACCAGACTCTTCCATCCACCCCCAAAGCACTCGGATAAAGAGCTCCACAAACACAGCCTCTGCCCACCCCCAACACAGACACACACACACACACCCTCATGTGCGCACAGCCCCTCCCACACCCAGCCATGAGGTATCCCACCGGCCCCACCAATGTGCTTCCCTGTCCTAGAGAGACTTGTCTGTGGGTCTGCAGAACAGACAGCAGCTTGGGTAGGGGTGAACAGTCCCACCCTCCCTTCCCACCCCCCAAATGGTCCCCCCCACACACAGATCCACCCTGTGCACACCCATCCATCCCACCTCTACCACCAATGTGCCTCTCATTCTCTTAGGGCCTGGCCCTTCCTACATCCCCCCAGGGCGGGCGTCCAGCCAGGGGGCCGGGTTGTCCCAGTGGCAGTTTGGTCTGAGTCCCCACAAACTCATACCATGGATCATCCCATTAAAACAACGGCTTCTCCTTGAACGTCTCTGGCCTGTTTGCTGCACCTGAGCCCAGCCCCGACGTGAGGGAGGGAGCCTGGCACTCCCCAGCGCAGGCCCGGCTCAGCCGGAGACAAAGGGCTCCTTGTGACTCGGTGCTATTGGCACAGGAGAGGTTGTGGTTAAGCTTGGGGGCGGGGAGGCTGGGAGCCAGGACTGCTGGGTTCTCTCCCCAGCTCAGGATGGGGCGTGGGGTCTAGTGGTTAGCGCATGGTGGGGCTGGGAATCCTGGGTTCTATCACCATCCCTGGGAGGGAAGTGAGGTCTAGTAGTTAGAGCAGGGGGGCTGGGAGCCAGGACTCCTGGGTTCTCTCCCCAGCTCTGGGAGGGGAGTGGGGTCTAGTGGTTAGAGCAGGGGGGACTAGAAGCCAGGACTTCTGGGTTCTCTCCCCTGCTCTGGGAGGCCCCACCAATCCTTGTGTGCCGGAGACATCCACTGTCTGGGGGTCAGAGCTGCCAGTCACAAACCTCCCAGTCTATCACCTGCTGCTTTGTGATCCACCCGGGGCACCGGCAGAGCTATGGGGGGGGAGCCCAGTGGGCTGGGGGCCAGGAGTGAGGGGCACCTAGGGTGACCAGATGTCCCGATTTTATAGGAACAGTCCCGATTTTTGGGTCTTTTTCTTATATAGGCTTCTATTACCCCCCACCCCCTGTCCCGATTTTTCACACTTGCTGTCTGGTCACCCTAGGGGCACCGGCAGAGCTGGCAAGGGCTGGACTGGCAGGGGGTTGTGGGTCGGGAGTGAGGGGCACCGGCAGAGCTTGGGGGAGGGAGCCCAGGGGGCTTCGGGTCGGGAGCGAGGGGCACCGGCTGCAATAGAACTAGACACACACGGCCCGTGGGTCGGACGAGTTTCTGTAATAAATAGTTGGCGTCAGCAGAGGGCAGCGAACCTGGGGCCCCCAACAGACACATGGGGAAGGGGGGGGCAGGTACAGACGAGATCCAGGGGGATAGGGGGCCCCCCCTGCTGCCATGTTTGGGCTCAGCCCCGGCCCCCTGAGCCTTGGCCACATGGCACAAAGCATGCTGGGAATGCCGCCCTATCCGAGAGACTCCACACTCCCCATTGGTCGGGACTTGGCCACGGCGCCCTCCAGGCACGGCCGCCATTGGCCAGTTCGATCCCAGTCTCCTCCAATTGGTGCATCCCAGAAGCCTGCTCCCATTGGTCGTGATTTTGGACAGTCAATGGGAATTCCAAGCTGCCATTGGTCAGTTCAGTCCATGTCTCCTCCCAGTGGTACAAATTCCAGTCTTTTGGGTAATTGGCCAGGTTTCAAAGCCAGGCTGCATGCAATTGGTGGGAATTCCAACCAGGTGTTCCCCACCCCACACCCCCATTGGTTGGCATTTAAGCAGGTCTCCTATTGGTGCAGATTCTGAACAAGTCTTTTCCTGTTGGCCAGGTCTCAACCTCTCTCTCCACCAATTGGTGCAGGTCCCGGACGAGCACGCATCCAATTGCCCAGCCTTCAAACTAGGCCTCCTCTGATTGGCCAGAATTCTGAGTGAGCCTCCTCCCATTGGTCGGGATTCAAAGCCGCTTGCCTCCCATTGGTGCCAGTTCCGGGAATGTCTGTGTTTTTGAAGAGCCCTGTTCTGATTGGAGGCAAACGCCTGCGCCCCATTGCTCCCCACCACGGTCGAGGTCAAAAGGGGCGGGGCCAGCACGGCTTCACACCTTCAAGAACCAAGTCCATCTCCCATTGGCTGCCCTGCCCTCAAGCCCCTCCCAGGGGCGGAGCCAATGGCCCAGCTGGCCACGCCCACCAGGTGGGCAATGTCTTTGGTGGGTCCCTGGGGCGCTCCACGGGCCCGGCTCAATAACGCGTGTTCTCCTCGGCGGCCGTGACGATGGCGTCCATCCAGATGCGCATGGCCTCGGCGCTGGGCGCCACCAGGCAGAAGAGCCGGTCGTAGGTCTTGACACAGAAGGTCAGTTTGGGGTTGGGGCTCTGTGGGGGAAGGAAAGGGTCAGCCAGTGGAGGGGTGGCTGGGACCCCCTAGGTACCTGGGCTGGAGGGTGCTGGAGGGTTGGGGGGATGATGCCATAGGTTCCGGGGCTGGGGGGCAGGACGCCGTGGGTCCCAGCGCTGGGGGTCTGGAGGGTTGGGGTGGACATTGTGGGTCCCCATGCTGGGGGGGGTGTCATGCATCCAGGCACTGGGGGGGATGCTGTGGGTCCTGGCACTGGAGGGGAATGCCGTGGGTCCCAGCACTAGGGAGGTTTGGGGGGCGGGGGACACGACACCGTGGGTCCCGGTGCTGGGGGGCGGGATGACACCGTGGGGCCTGGCGCTGGGGGATTGTGGGAGGACACTGTGGGGCTGAGGGGGCGGGATGATGCCATGGGTCCTGGTGCTGGGAGGGGTTGCTGGGGGGCTGGAGAGGGAAACTGTGGGTCCCAGCACTGTGGGGCGGGCGTACCTTGAAGGCGCTGCGCAGGTGATCATAATAAACCTCCTCGATGGCCTGGAAGTAGATGACGCCCTTGAGCTTCGCCTCCTCTTTGTCTGCAACGAGAGGGGGCAGCGATTAGGAAGGGGGGTGGGGGGCTGGGAGGGGGCAGGGATACAGGAGGATGCAGGAGGCACCGGCTCCCTAGTGGGGGGTAGCAGAGAAGGGGACACCCAGGGGGATACCTGGGGGGCTCACCCACGGAGTAGGCCAGCAGGCATCACTGGGGGTGGGTGCCGGGGGGCGGGTGAACAGGACGGGGATGCTGGGTAGGGTGACCAGATGTCCTGATTTTATAGGAACAGTCCTGATATTTGGGGCTTTTTCTTATATAGAAGCCTGTTACCCCCCACCCCCGTCCCGATTTTTCACACTTGCTGCCTGATCACCCTGATGCTGGGGGACGGGGGTACCCGGGGGCCCCCATGGGGCAGAGGGGGTCAGGGGGGTAGTACTGGGGCTCACCCACGTAGTAGGCCAGCAGGCGCCGCTGACGGTCGAAGCAGAACCAACGTTTCTTCCAGGTTTTGATGCGCCCGCCCATCTTGACCAGGAAGCCGCGGCAGGCCCTGCCCGTCACCCGCACCTCGGGGCAGGTCTCCAGGCTGTGCCCCGAGGCCTCCAGGTGGGCGCGCAGGTCCAGGGGGGCGGGGGCAGGGGGCTCCCGCGACGGCCCCGGGCTCCGGTCCTGCATGGGCAACGCGGGGGATAAATGTGTGTGTGTGTGGGGGGGGAACGCCGTTAATCCCGGCCCCAATCCAGCCCTGGTGGGATTGGCTGGCTCGGGGAGGGGGGGGTCCTCACCTGGGCAGGGGGGGGCGGCTCCGTGTGTTGTGTCTCCCCCTGGGCCACTCGCTTCGCCTCCTGAGGGGACAAGGGGGGGGGGTTCAGGGCCCAGTAGCCACCGTGGGGGGGGGACCCGGCCCCTCCACCCCCAAAAGGCCCCAATCTGGCCCCCCCGGCTCCCCTCCCGCCACACATCCCACCTTGACCCTGCCCACCCCCTCCCCTCTGTCCCCGCCTCCATCCTGGCCCTGCCCCCACCTCCAAGCAAGCCCCTCCCCTTCCCCGCCCCATGCATGGCCGATCCCAGCCACTCTGTGTCCCCCGCTCTGGTGACTGGTGCAGGGGAGTGGGGGGGAGAGGAAGCCAGGAGCTGATGCAGCGAAACCCCGACTTCCCTATTCCCGGCCTGGAGACCATGGGACAGACACGTGGGAGGACGTGGGGTCCTGTGGTTAGAGCAGGGGAGGGGCGGGAGCCAGGACTCGTGGGTTCACTCCCTGGCTTTGGGAGGAGAGCTGGGGCTAGTGGATTAGAAAAGGGGGGGGGCTGGGAGCCAGGACTCCTGGGTTCGCTCCCTGGTTGTGGGAGGAGAGCAGGGTCTAGTGGTTAGAGCAGGGGGGGCTGGAAGCCAGGACCCCTGGGTTCTCTCCTCAGCTCTGGGAGGGGAGCAGGGTCTAGTGGATTAGAAAAGGGGGGTGACTGGGAGCCAGGACTCCTGGGTTTGCTCCCTGGCTCTGAGAGAGCAGTGGGGGCTGGTGAATCAGAGCTGGGGGTCGGCGGGAGGTGGGGGGGAGAGCCAGGACTCCTGGGTTCTTACCCGCGCCTGCAGCAGCCGCTCTCTCTCTGCCATGGCCTCCCGCACCATCCGCTCCATTTCGGCCAGTTTGGTGACACAGGAGCTGACGCTGCTGCGGAGGGAGCGGGAAACGGAGTCGATGGGGCGTGAGGAGCCTGGAGTGACCCAGGGAGACACCCAGGGGTCCTCCCCCCATGGGTAGGAGGGAAATCCCAGGGGAGGGGGGCAGAATGGGATAGGGGGCTTCTGATACGGGGGTGGAATTTGGAGGGGCCTGCATCTGGGAGACCCAAGGCCAGGGCAGTGCAAAGGGGGGGGCGCGGAGGTGGCTGGGGGACGGCACAGAGGGGCAGGGAGGGGGGGAAGAGGGCAGGATGGGGGTGATCAGGGGCATGGAGGGGACGATGGGGGGCGAAGGATGGAGGGGGGCCATTGGGGGAATCTCACCTGTATGGCCCCCCCAGAGGGTACAGGGGGGCGTTGAGATGTTTGAGCGGCACGCAGCGCCGGTCGCCCCCAGCCGAGAGCTGCAGCGCCAGGACGTCTGAGTCTAGCCCCCCTGAGAGAGACAGAGACAGGGGGGGGCAATCAGCACCCCACAGGCACAGAGAACCCCCTCCCCCCCCCGCAAAAAAAAACCACTGCTCCCACCCGGCCCCACACCGTGCCCTGGGAGATGTCCCAGCCCCACAGCCCCCTAAATATACCCCCCCACACACACACACCCTTCCCATCCCCTCCCTCCTACCGTTGGCTTCGAGCGAGAGGGGGCGCTGGGTGGGGCGGGGGACCAGCCGGTCCCCCCGTCTTCGAGGCAGGCTCCTCGATCTCTGCAGCCCGAAGGAGCTCTGGAGAGAGACAGCAAGGGGGTCGACGAGTGGGGTTCACCCCACCCCCACCCCAGGTACCCCGACACTGCCCGCCCCCAGGGCTCTGCCCCCTCCTAGCCGGGGTGGGGGACAGGAAGGGGCACAGACACAGGCGAGCACAGACACAGAGCAGAGACGGCGGGGAACGGGCACAGGACAGACGGACACACACACCTGGACGGAGCTGCGGACGGAGAACACGCAGGCCGGGTCGCGCTGGTCGCAGCCCAGCACCACGACCTTCCGATCCGTCTTTTGGGTGAACATGAGCTGCAGAGACACGGAGACATCGACGTACAGACAGACACACAGACACGGCAGGGGTGGGGCTCCCAGCCCGCCCTGCTCTAACCACTAGCCCCCACTCCCCTCCCAGAACCAGCGAAAGAGTCCAGGTGTCCTGGCTCCCAGCCCCCTGCTTTGATCAACAGACCCCATTCCCCCCTCCCCAGAACTGGGGCGAGAACCCAGGAGTCCTGGCTCCCAGTTCTCCTCGGAGCCACCTGTCTGCAATGCCTGGAACTCACCAGCAGGTGGCAACATGACCCCACCTGCCCAGGTGTGAGGAAGTGGGAATGTTCTGCCTGTCTTCTCTGAAGACACCGTGTGTGCCTCAGTTTCCCCTATGTGTTACTCAAGTTTCTGGTGGTGGGAGGAGAGGGCAGGTGTGACACTGACTGGCTGCCTGGGACAGAGAACTGGCCGGACACGCTGTAGCTTGGCACCTGATGACCGGGCCCCCTCCCCTGCCAGAATCAGGGGGTGCTGTCGGTGCTGGCCCGGGTCAGAGATAAAGGAACAAGGAGGGGGAACAGGCGGGTCTGGGGCCAGGTCAGGCTCCTGCTTGGGACTCAGAGGGGGCAGTCCAGGGCTCTGGGGCCCCCCACATGGACTTTGCTGCAGGTCCCTTCTCCCTGCGCTCCCAAGCT
This sequence comes from Chrysemys picta bellii, assembly GCF_011386835.1. Lineage (NCBI taxonomy): Eukaryota > Metazoa > Chordata > Testudines > Emydidae > Chrysemys > Chrysemys picta. The sequence continues at coordinate 1,676,216 of NC_088810.1, read as the reverse complement.
CTGTTCTACGCTGGGCTCCCGGCTGCGTCGCTGCTGGCCTGGGTCCCCGGGACACCGGGTCAACGTGTTTCTTAACCAGGGGCTCCCGGCCCGCAGCTGGAGGGACCCAGGCATCCGGGGGGGGGGTAAAGGGGGGCACAGCCTTGGGATACAGCAGAGAAGCTTTGATCTGAACGGGAGCAGGCAGGGGTGGGGGGCCAGGGAGGGGGACTCTAGCGGGTGGGGAAGGGAGAGGTGGGGGACACAGGGGTGGGGGGGGAGAGAACCTGGCAGGTGGGAGACAGGTAGGTGGGGGCACAGGATGGGTGTGCCGGGGGGACCCCGGCAGATGGGGGTTACCTTGGTGAGCTCCTGGTTACTGACGGGCGAGTCATCTCTGCTCTCGTCTTCACAGACTTTGCCCAGCTCCTCCAGCCGACGCCTCTCCTGGGGACACAGGCCGGGGCAGGGGTCACCTCGTGGGGTCCTGCCCCACCCCTACTTCGCCCCCCACTCAGCTCCACGGGGTCCTGCCCCATCCCCTGCTCTCAACCACTGAGTCCTGCCCCGACCCGGGGTCTTGCCCTGCCCCCAACTCAGATCCACGGGGTCCTGCGCTGTCCCCTGCTCTCACCCACTGGGTCCTGCCCCATCTCCTGATCCACCCCATAGGGTCCTGCCCTGCCCCCTACTTAGACCCATGGGCCCAGCCGGCCCGGCAACCCCCCTCCCCCCCACTCTGGGAGGGCAGTGGGGTCTCATGGTTAGAGCAGGAGGCTGGGAGCCAGGACTCCTGGGTTCTATCCCAGGTTTGGGAGGAGAATGGGGATTAGATGGGGATTGGGGGCTGGGAGCCAGGACTCCTGGGTTCTATCCCAGGTTTGGGAGGAGAATGGGGGTTAGATGGGGATTGGGGGCTGGGAGCCAGGACTCCTGGGTTCTTTCTGGGGGGAGGGGGGGAAGGGTTTCCTCACCAAGTTGAGGCTCTGGACGGCCTCTCCCTTCTCCTGCGCCAGCTTGCTGCACTCGCCCGCCATGTGCTCCTGCACCGAGCGCACCTGGGCCTCCAGCCTGCGCACCTTCCTCTGGGGGGGAACGGGGGAGGGTGAGAGTCCTGCGGGGGAGGGGACACCCCCTCACCTCAAGAGCCCGGGACCTAGCAAGGGGGAACCCCACCCCTGGGGTCCCCCCTGCACTGAACTGTGGGGACAGCCCCCCACCCAGGAGGTGGGTAAGACCTGGCACCGGATCCCAATGCCCCAGTTCTCCCAGGTGCCATCCAGGAGCAGGGTAAGACCCGGTGCTGGATCATCCTGCCCCCCTGGAATGGGCTCTGGGTGGAGCAGGATCCCCCATGCCCTCTGGAATGGACTCACTGCTCAGGACCCGGATCCTGGCACCCCTGGAATGGATTCCGGGTGCCATTGCCCTGGAGGAAGGTAAGACCTGGATCCCTGTCTCTGGGTCCCCTCCCACTCTGGATCGCACTCTGGTTGCCGGAAGACCTGGAACAGGACTTTCCGGTCACAACCTGGAGCCAGATCCCGGTGCCCCTGGAATGGAGTTGCAGGTTCTACCCCGGGAGGAGGGTAAGATATGGAGCCAGATCCAGGTGCCCCTGGAATGGAGTAGCAGGTTCCACCCTGGGAGGAGGGTAAGATACAGAACCAGATCCCCGGTGCCCCAGAATGGAGTTGCAGGAGGAGGGTAAGACCCAGAGTGGATCTCTGAGGATTGGCCCCACTCACCTTCCTCTCCTTGAGCCTCTCCTGCACCTGGGCCACCTGGCGGGCCAAGGCCTGGCAGGCCTCCTCCTTCTCCTCTTCCAAGCGGCTCTCGCGCTCCAGCTGCTGGAACTCCAGGTCCTCGTAGCTCTTCAGTGCCCCCTCCAGCATCTCCGACGTCTGCAGGGAGGGAGATCCCGTCAGGACTCCTGGGTTCTTACCCAGCTCTGGAAGGGGAGGGGGGGTCTAGTGGGTTACAGCAGGGGAGGGGGCTGTTACGTCTGGGCTATATATAAAAATGGCCATACTGGGCCAGCCCAACGGTCCATCTAGCCCAGTATCCTGTCTTCCAACAGGGGCTGATGCTCGGTGCTTCAGAGGGCAGTTACTGAGTGATCCATCCCGTCATCCACTCCCAGCTCTGGGCAGTCAGAGGTTTAGGGACATCCAGAGCAGGGGGTCATGGCCCTGACCACTAGCCGTTGATGGACCTATCCTCCAGGTACTTACTTAATTCTTTTTTTAACCCAGTTATAGTTTTGGCTTTCACAACATCCCCCAGCAAGGAGTTCCACAGGTTGACTGTGTGTTGTGTGAAGAAATACTTCCTTTTGTTTGTTTTAAACCTGCTGCCTAGTAATTTCATTGGGTGATGCCTGGTTCTTGTGTTACGAGAAGGAGCAAATAACACTTCCTTATTCACTATCTCCCCTTAGTCGTCTCTTTTCTACGATGAACAGTCCCAGTCTTCTTAACCTCTCCTCATATCGCAGCCGTTTTATATCCCTAATCATTTTTGTTGCCTTTCTCTGCAAATTTTCCAATTCTAACAGATCTTTTTTTGAGATGGGGCAACCACATCTGCACACAGTGTTCAAGGTGTAGGTGTACCATGGATTTATATAGAGGCAATATGATATTTTCGGTCTTATTATCTATCCCTTTCTTAATGATTCCCAACATTCTGTTTGCTTTTTTGACTGACGCTGCACATGGAGTGGATGTTTTCAGAGAACTATCCACACTGACTCCAAGATCTTTCTTGAGTGGTAACAGCTAATTTAGATCTCATCATTGTATATGTAGAGTTGGGATTATGGTTTCCAATGTGCATTACTTTGCATTTATCAACATTGAATTTCATCTGCCATTTTGTTCCCCAGTCACCCATTTTTGTGAGATCCTTTTGTAGCTCTTCGCAGTCTGCCTGGGACTTAACTCTCTTGAGTAGTTTTGTATCATCGGCAAATTTTGCCACCGCACTGTTTACCCCTTTTTCCAGATCATTTATGAATATGTTGAATAGGACTGGGCCCAGTACAGACCCGTGGGGGACACCACTATTTACCTCTCTCCATTCTGAAAACTGACCATTTAATTCCTACCCTTTGTTCCCTATCTTTTAACTAGTTACCGACCCATGAGAGAACCTTCCCTCTTATCCCATGACAGCTCACTTTGCTTAAGACCCTTTGGGGAGAGACCTTGTCAAAGGCTTTCTGGAAATCTAAGTGCACCATGTCCCCTGGATCCCCCACGGCCAGGTTTGCTGACCCCTCAAAGAGCGCTAATGGAACCCGGCCCCCCTCTGTGCATGTCCCCTCTGGGCCATATCAGCGTATGTGGGCCACCCCGGGGTCTCTTCCTCTGGGCCGTAGCAGCCTGCCCAGCTCGACACAGGGTGGGACCTGCTGGGCCGTCCCGTGCCCCTACCTGCTGCAGCTGGCTTTGCATTCGCTCCCGCATGCTCTCGGGCTGGGTCTCCAGGTGGGTCTGGGACTCGGCGTGTTGCCTCTGGAGCTCCTCCACCTTGAGCCGCTCCTTCCCCAGCCGAGCCTTCTCCTGCCGGAGAAGGGCGGGGTCAGGAGCCAGGACACCTGGGTTCCATGGACATACTCCCCCCGTCCCCTGGCCAGACACGGTCCCTGACAGGCTGGGGAATGGGGCCAGCTTGGCGGGAGAGGAAGCAAAGAATGCTGAGGACAGGGCCATCCCACAGCAAAGGGTGCTGGGAAACGTGGGCACACCTGGACAGGAGCAAAGGATTCTGGGATTGAGTGGGCAACGGGGAGAGTGGCAAAGGATTCTGGGGAAAATGGGCCAAGGAGGGAGGGAACACAAAGGATTCTGGGAAGAAGCGGGCAATGGGGAGGAAGCACAAAGGATTCTGGGAAAAGAGGAGCCCCGCAAAGGCCGCTGGGAGGCACGGAGACTGGGCAGGGGCCTGACCTTCTCTCTCTCGACGTGGCACCGGTGCACCGTCTCCGCGAACCTCCTCTGCAGCTGCAGGACCAGCTGCTCCTCGCGCTGAACCTCCCGCCACTCGGCCGCCAGCTCCCCCTCCAGCAGCGCCCCCTCCAGCTTCATCTGCTGGGAGCGGCGGGGGTTAGACCCGGCGCCACAGGGATCGGGGCCCACAGCACAGAGCCGACAGCGGGCAGCTCCCGCCCACGATAGCCCACCAGACCCCACTCCTCTCCCACGGCCAGGAATGGAACCCAGGCGTCCTGGCTCCCAGCCCCTCCCACTCTAACCCGCGAGACCCCACTCCCCTCCCAGAGCCGGAGAGGACCCAGGCGTCCTGTCTGCACAGCTCAGTGTTTTCCCTCTCTCCAAACCCAGCTCTCCTGCTGCGATTGTAGCAGCGACCCACCCAGCCCCTCCCCACCTGGCTGGGCGCGGTGCCCCGGCGAGACAGGTTTGCCAGGTGCCGGCAGCGGGGAACGCCCCCCACCCCCACCCCCCAGACATCCCCGTGACTCAGGGAGGGGAGCCCGGGGACGGGCGCACCTCGATGTTCATCTCCTTCTGCTGGTGCTGAAGCTCCTTGATACAACTCTCCAGCTCCGCTACCCGGCCCAGCGCCTCGTCCTGCTCCCCCCGCAGCCGGGACCCCTCCGCGCCTGCCTGGGGGCTCTCGTCCTGGGCAGGGGAGAGTGGGAGTGAACCAGCCCTGTCGACAAGGGGACCCTATGCCCTGCCCCCCCGAGCCAGCCAGTCCCTGCCCTGGGGCCGGATGGGAACCAGTGCCCCCTTGAGGGGACAGGCCCCATGTCCCATTCCCTGCCCCCCTGAGCCTGCCCTGGGGCCGGATGGGAACCGGCACCCCCTCGAGGGGACAGACCCAGGGCCCCATTCCCTGCCCCCCCGAGCCAGCCAGTCCCTGCCCTGGGGCCGGATGGGAACCAGCGCCCCCTCGAGGGGACAGGCCCCATGTCCCATTCCCTGCCCCCTGAGCCAGCCAGTCCCCACCCTGGGGGCCGGATGGGAGCCAGTGTCCCCTCAAGGGGACGACCCAGGGCCCCATTCCCCAGCCCCTGAGCCAGCCAGTCCCCTGCCCTGGGGCCGGATGGGAACTGGCGCCCCCTTGAGGGGACAGACCCAGGGCCCCATTCCCTGCTCCCCTGAGCCTGCCGTGGGGCCGGATGGGAGCTGGAGCCCCCTAGAGGGGACAGGCCCCATGTCCCATTCCCTGACCCCTGAGCCAGCGGGTCCCCCGCCCTGGGGCCTAGAGGGGACAGGCCCCGCGCCACTCACCCCGTTCTGGGCACTCTCCGTGCTGCTGGCCTCGTCCTCCTCAGGGCTGTCGCTCATGGCTCCCCCGGGGCCGGAGGAGAGACAATCGGCACCACCCACCGGCTGGGCCCGGGCCGGCTCGGGGCCCTGGGCTGGAAACGGCCCCCTCCGCCTGTCCTGCCCAACGGGGGCCAGGACAGGGCATCGCGAGGTCTGGCTCAGCCCCGCCAAGGGCTCATTCTCCGGGAGAACCATGGCCAGAGATCTGCAACAGCAAGGGAGAGGAGGCGCTGGGGGTGCTGGGCTGCAGGGGGCCGGGTGGGGGGCTCTGCCCTGGCCCCGATGCCTCAGCTCAAGTGACTCCTTTCTGGTTCCCTAAATCTCCCCGTATAACCAGCCCCCACACCCCACCCCAGAGGTGGCTGCATCTCAGCGCTGGGCGAGGGGTCCCTGTATCAATAGTCCCACCCCAGAGCTGGCCGCATCTCAACGCCAGGCGAGGGGTCCCTGTATCAATAGCCCCACCCCAGAGGTGGCCGCATCTCAGCACCGGGCAAGGGACCCCTGCATAAACAGCCCCCATTATAAGTGTTAATCCCAGGGACTCCCTGCCACTGGATATTACAGACAGTGTCCCTCACAGAGGTCCTGCCCTTGTCATTTCCCCAAGTCCTGCCCCTGGGATGAAGCCGAACGCAGCCCAAAAGCGACCCTCCGGCACTCAGAACAGCTCTACTGATAAAAAGCCGAACTGTCCCCATGGGTGTGGGGCCGCCCTGCAGCAGGCAGGCGGCCCCGTCCTCAATGCGCCATTCCTGCCCCAGAGGTGGCACCTCCCTGGATCTCTGGGGCGGGGGGACCAGGGAAGAGACGCCCAGCCTGGGCGAGTCCCAAGAGTGGGCCAAGCCCGGAGCAGGGAGGGGAATTTTCCGCTGGGCAGGTGAGAAGAGGGGTCTGTTTGCTCCAACAGGACAAAAGGAAATGATCAGCCCCTGCCCCCCGAGCCAGCCAGTCCCTCCCTGCCTGCCAGCTGTCCCCACTTCCTCACGGACCTCCCCCCCCCGCCCGGGGCTCTCGGCCCCTTGCCAAGCTTGGGATGCAGCCACCTCTGGGGCGGGGCATGGGGTTTGTTATGCAGGGACCCTTCCAAGGCGCTGAGATGCAGACACCTCTGGGGGGGTGGCGGGGGCTGGTTATACAGGAACCCCTCGCCCGGTGCGGAGATGCAGCCACCTCTGGGGCGGGACGTGGGGGCTGTTAATAAAGAAGTCACTTACCCAGCAGCTCCAAATTAGCAACCACCGCATGCCAAAATGATTCCCCCTGCTGTCAAACAGGACACAGAAATTCTCCTTCACTTCCTGTCCCAACAGGAACAGGAAGTGAAGGAGATGCCATGTTTCTCCCCAGAGGTGGCCGCATCTCAGGGCTGCGCGAGAGGTCCCTGTATAAACAGCCCCCGGGCCCCACCCCAGAGGTGGCCACATCTCAGCACTGAGTGAGCATCCCTGTATAACCAGCCCCAGTGCCTCACCCCAGAGGTGGCCGCATCTCCATGCTGTGTGAATTGGACAGGCTCTGTAGCAGGGAAAAATCACCTTGACCCTGGTTCACCCCGGCATTGGCACCTTCCGCTTTATCTCCAGCGCTAGATTGTCCCCACTTGAACCGGCACCAGGGACTGGCACTGCCCGGCCCGGTGCTGTGAATAGCAAAAGGGGTCAGAATTTTCCATGGCCGGGGCAAACTGCTGATGTGGGGGCTGGGACGATCCTGGTCCCACGAGGGGGGGGGGGAGAGGGAGAACGGGACACAGACCCCGGGGATGTTTGTATTTCAGCTTCGGGGGGAGGATGCTCCAGCCGGTCTGTGTGAGGATCTCAAAGCACTTCAATATTGATTGATCTGTTCTGACAGCACTTCCACCGCCCCCTAACCACTAGATCCCACTCCCCTCCCAGAGCCAGGGAGAGAACCCAGGAGTCCTGGCTTCCAGCCCCCCCCCCACTCTAACCACTAGATCCCACTCCCCTCCCAGAGCCGGGGAGAGAACCCAGGAGTCCTGGCTTCCAGCCCCCCCACTCTAACCACTAGATCCCACTCCCCTCCCAGAGCCGGGGAGAGAACCCAGGAGTCCTGGCTTCCAGCCCCCCGCCCCACTCTAACCACTAGATCCCACTCCCCTCCCAGAGCCGGGGAGAGAACCCAGGAGTCCTGGCTTCCAGCCCCCCCCACTCTAACCACTAGATCCCACTCCCCTCCCAGAGCCGGGGAGAGAACCCAGGAGTCCTGGCTTCCAGCCCCCCCCCCCACTCTAACCACTAGATCCCACTCCCCTCCCAGAGCCGGGGAGAGAACCCAGGAGTCCTGGCTCCCGGGCCCCCTGCTCTAACCCACCAGCCCCCACTCCCCTCCCAGAGCCGGGGAGAGAACCCAGGAGTCCTGGCTCCCAGCCCCCCCACTCTAACCACTAGATCCCACTCCCCTCCCAGAGCCGGGGAGAGAACCCAGGAGTCCTGGCTCCCGGGCCCCCATTCTTTCCATTAATCAGCCCAGCAATCAATCGAGGGGCTCTCCCTTCATGAACACCCCCCCCCCAATGAGGGCCACAGCCCCGGGCCCGGCACCACTCACCCCGCAATCCGTGGGGGGGGGGGCGATCCCTGGATTTCTCCAGGCCCCTCCTCCCTCTGCTCCCAGGACGCAGGCAGAACCCAGGTGTCCGGGAGTTGCTGTGGGAACTGGGGAAGAGAAGCAGGGTCAGGCGAGCCATGGGGGGAAGGTCACGAGCCAAACCTCCCCCCGGCCTCTTTCTGTTTCTCTTTCTCTCTTTCTCCCTCGGTTTTTTCCCACCCCCCCCCAACTCCGCCCCCCCCCCCCCGGCCAGGTGACGGCCGCTGCGCTCCGGGACCCCCGCCCCAGCCCCGCTCACCGGCCGCCCCGGGGCTCCCCTGCCCGCGCGTCCGGCTCCGGTCCCGGCGTGGGGGGGGGGGGGTGGCAGCGGCTGCTCAAACTCGTTTTCCAGCCCGAGCTTGGAAACACACCACCTGTGACATCAGCGCCCGGGAGGGGAGGGCACGTCAGGGCCAGCCACAGCCCGAGAACCCAGGCGTCCTGGCTCCCAGCCCCCCTGCTCTAACCACCAGCCCCCACTCCCCTCCCAGAGCCAGGGAGAGAACCCAGGAGTCCTGGCTCCCAGCCCCTCTGCTCTAACCACCAGCCCCCACTCCCCTCCCAGAGCCGGGGAGAGAACCCAGGAGTCCTGGCTCCCAGCCCCCCTCCTCTAACCACTAGCCCCCACTCCCCTCCCAGAGCTGGGGAGAGAACCCAGGCGTCCCGGCTCCCAGCCCCCTGCTCTAACCACCAGCCCCCACTCCCCTCCCAGAGCTAGGGAGAGAACCCAGGAGTCCTGGTTCCCAGCCCCCTGCTCTAACCACCAGCCCCCGTTCCCCTCCCAGAGCCGGGGAGAGAACCCAGGCGTCCTGGCTCCCAGCCCCCCTCCGAGGCAGGCCGGGTGCGGGTCACAAGCAGGGGAAGTTGAGCAGTTAAACCGAGAGCCAGAGCCCTGCACGAGGTCTGGGCTGGGACTTTCTGCCCTTATGTAACCACCCCTGGGCCAAGAACTCAGACCCATCCATCTCTGAGGCTCTGGGAGGCAAGTGGGGGCTGGTGGTTAGAGCGGGGGGGTGGGAGCCAGGACTCAGACTGGACAGGTTCTTTCACCAGTCTGTGCCTCAGTTTCCCTGCCTAGGAGCAGGTTGATCACTCCACCCCAGGGAGTGGGGTGACTCTTCCCCTGCTAGGCAGGAGTTAACTACAGGGGGGGCTGGGAGCCAGGACTCCTGGGTTCCATCCTTGGCTCTGGGACAAGGCTCCCAGGGAGGAGTCCGACATCCGTAAGAGAAACCAGTTTGTCTCCCCCGGGCCTGGCAGATTGAGACAGGCTGAGTCCTGCCGGCTGACACCCAAATTTACCTGGCGGGAGTTTCCCTTGGGAACTTTGTTCCCACGAGAGCCGGGCAGGGCGCTGCAGCAGGTCGGGTTTGAAAACCAGAAACAGTTTAAAAAAAAAGGGTTAATTCGAAAGGCCCCGTGACCCCACGCTCTGCCCCCCTGGAACCAGCCAGTTCTCACCTTGGGCACAGATGGGAGCCAACCCCCCTATAGGGGAAGGGTCCCACACCCCCCAGAGCCAGCCAGCCCCCCTTGTTCAGGGCTATCCCTTCTCTCCGTACATCCCCCAGCCGCTCTGTCACCAGACCGGCTGGACCTAAGTAACGGCCCCAAAACACCCCAGAGCTGGGTGCAAAGTTCACAGGCCCTGATAAGGAGAGCTGCTCCCTGGAGGTCAGCGCAGGGGAGCAGAGGGGGCAGGGCAGGCAGCCATTGAAGGGTTAATTGGCCCCAGACCTCTGTCTTCCCCCTACCCCTTCCCTAGCTGACAGGCCCACGAGCGGGGGCCCCAGGGGCTTGTTCAAATCCACCATTGGCCTGTGGGATTCCAGCGTTCATGTGGGAACAGTCAGCATAGGCCAGTAGCAGGCTGGGAGACAGGACTTCTGGGTTCTCTCCCTGGCTCTGGGAGGGGAGTGGGGTCTAGTAGCTAGAGTAGTGGGGCCTGGGAGCGAGGACTCCTGGGTTCTCTCCTATCTCTGGGAGAGGAGTGGGATCTAGTGGGTTTGAGCAGTGGGGGATGGTGGCAGCTGTCCTGCCCAGATGTCCCACCTCCATGCCTCAGTTTCCCTCACTGTGTAACAGGAATGAGGATCCTGACTCCACTCCCCAGGGCAAAAGAGTTTATGAGGCTCAACTAATTAACCCCCATTAATTGCTTTGAGATCCTGGGCTGAAAGCACCAGCAGAGAATCCTGCAATCAGCTGTCTCCCCACCCCAAGCCAGAGCCATTGGGGTCACTAGTGCTGCCCTCTCAGCCCCTGGCTGCCTGAGGAACCCCACAGAGCAAGGCAGGGAGCCCCAGAAAACTCCCTCAATCTCTGCACAACCCCTCCTCTTGCTAGGTAACAGCAAAAGGAGCCCTTTTATAGCCCTGCCCCCTTCCCAGCATGCCTCACTGCCCAGCCTACAACCCTGGGGACTACATCACCCACAATTCCTTTCTGCCAGGGCTGTAGCCTTAAAGGGGCAGCACCCCTTATTGGAGGGGGTGTCTGGGGCTGGCTCTATCCCAGCCCCATGGAGTTCACCAGGCAGAAAGACCTTTCCCACTCCAGCTGGGACGGAGCCCCGCCAGCATTGCGCCTGGCTCTGGGGTGGTGTCCGGCTGGCTGGGCCTGTTTGCGGTGGTCAGGGTGGGTGGGGACAGACCGAGGGGTGGGGGTCCCTTTTTGAAGCGGGATGCTGTGGCTGTGCAGAGGAGGGAAGGGAAGAGGGAAGAACTAGTAGGAAGGATGGGGGAAAAGTTTGGCTCTGTGGGGTGCGGGGAGGGATGGAAGCCGATTTTCCTTCCCTCTCACCGTTCTTTGGGCCAAGGCCACGTGTAGGCGCCCACGGCTGTTCCTAGGGGGGAGTCGAGGGGGCCTGCGGGCGTGGGTGAGGAGAGCACCCACGACCCCCCAGCTGCAAAGCCGGAGAATAGGCTGGGGAAAGAGTGAGGGAGCAGCGCCCCCTGGTGGGAAACTACAGTAAGAGGCTGGCCCCATGGCCCCAGCCAGCCTGGGGTCCTGCCCTGCAACCTCAGCCCCTCTACCCCTGCCTCCCGCCCTGCCCGAGCCGCCCGGGCCCCTCTACCCCGCCTCCCGCCCTGCCCGAGCCGCCCGGGCCCCTCTACCCCGGCCTCCCGCCCTGCCCGAGCCGCCCGGGCCCCTCTACCCCGGCCTCCCGCCCTGCCCGAGCCGCCCGGGCCCCTCTACCCCGGCCTCCCGCCCTGCCCGTGCCGCCCGGGCCCCTCTACCCCGGCCTCCCGCCCTGCCCGAGCCGCCCGGGCCCCTCTACCCCGGCCTCCCGCCCTGCCCGTGCCCCACGGGCCCCTCTACCCCGGCCTCCCGCCCTGCCCGGGCCGCCCGGGCCCCTCTACCCCGGCCTCCCGCCCTGCCCGGGCCGCCCGGGCCCCTCTACCCCGGCCTCCCGCCCTGCCCGTGCCCAACGGGCCCCTCTACCCCGGCCTCCCGCCCTGCCCGGGCCGCCCGGGCCCCTCTACCCCGGCCTCCCGCCCTGCCCGTGCCCAACGGGCCCCTCTACCCCGGCCTCCCGCCCTGCCCGAGCCGCCCGGGCCCCTCTACCCCGGCCTCCCGCCCTGCCCGTGCCCCACGGGCCCCTCTACCCCGGCCTCCCGCCCTGCCCGGGCCGCCCGGGCCCCTCTACCCCGGCCTCCCGCCCTGCCCGAGCCACTCGGGCCCCACGGGCCCCTCTACCCCGGCCTCCCGCCCTGCCCGAGCCGCCCGGGCCCTCTACCCCGGCCTCCCGCCCTGCCCGAGCCGCCCGGGCCCCTCTACCCCGGCCTCCCGCCCTGCCCGTGCCCAACGGGCCCCTCTACCCCGGCCTCCCGCCCTGCCCGAGCCGCCCGGGCCCCTCTACCCCAGCCTCCCGCCCTGCCCGTGCCCCACGGGCCCCTCTACCCCGGCCTCCTGCCTTGCGAAGCGAAATCAAGTCCAAATGGGTCCAACAGAATTTTATTTTCTTGGCGGCGGCAGCAGCTGCTCGTTTCCAAACCCCGCTGAGGTTCAGCCCCGCTCCCAGACAGGGCCCCCTTCCCCTCCCCTGGCCCCCGACGGAGCGGGGAGTCCAGGGCCAGGCTCGCCCGAGACCCGGGGGCAGAGATGGGGAAAGTCTAGCTAGTGCAAACAGCACTAACCCAGAGCCCCTGGGAGTGGGGGTTCCCCCCCATTCAGCTGCAGGGTGAGGGAGGGACCTAACCGAACCAAGTGGGGTTCCCACAGGGCACCCCACTATTCAAACACAGGGCATGGGGGGTTGAGGGTCTCTCTCGGACCTCAGCGCAGGCTGGGGTCCCCTGCTATCCGCACTCCAAGCTCAGAGAAGAGGGGGGTGGCTTTGCTTCCCAGGGGAGGCCAGCAGGACACCCCCACATGACAGCCAATGCAGAGGAAGGTGCAGACTCCCTAATGCCAGACTGGGGTTGTCAGAGGAATGGGGGCGCTGGCGGGGGGGGAAGGGAACCTGCAACGGTCGATGATCATTAACTGCCCCCATTAATGGATGCACAGTCCCACCGAGGTCCCAGCTTTCCTTTAAAGGTGGGGACTGGAGTGAGAGTCAGGGACAGCCCCCCCCCCCAGCCCCCAGGCCAAAGGACCTTCCATCCTAGTAAGGGTCAATGAGAGGCCATGGCCTATGTGGAGGTGGGAGGGGCTTGTTGTGAGGGGTGTGGCCTTGGAGTAAAGAGGGTGGGGCTAAGTCTCCACATCCTGGATCCCGCACTTCAGGTTTGCCGGGACAGCGATATCTGCAAAGGACAGAAGAAGAGACAAGTGTTAGACAGAGTGATAGGGGTCCTGGCCTCGTCTACACCTTCCACGGCCCACAGCTGGGAACAGAACCCAGGAGTCCTGGCTCCCAGCCCCCCACTGCTCTAACACACCAACTCTCCTCCCTTCCAGCCCAGGAGAGAACCCAGGTGTCCTGGCTCCCAGCCCCCCCCCACTGTAACCCACCAGACCCCACTCCCCTCCCAGAGCTGGCGAGAGAACCCAGGCGTCCTGGCTCGCTGTCCCCCGCTGCTCTAACCCACCAACCCTCCTTGCCCAGGGAAAGAACCCAGGACTCCTGGCTCCCAGCTGCTCTAACCCACCAACCCTCCTCCCTCCCAGCCCCAGGAGAGAACCCAGGTCTCTGGGCTCCCAGCCCCCCCTGCTCTAACCCACCAACCCTCCTTCCTCCCAGTCCCAGGAGAGAACCCAGGCATCCTGGCTCCCAGCCCCCCCTGCTCTAACCCACCAACCCTCCTCCCTCCCAGCCCCAGGAGAGAAAGAACCCAGGTCTCTGGGCTCCCAGTCCCCCCTGCTCTAACCCACCAACCCTCCTTCCTCCCAGCCCCAGGAGAGAACCCAGGCATCCTGGCTCCCAGCCCCCCCTGCTCTAACCCACCAACCCTCCTCCCTCCCAGCCCTGGGAGATAACCCAGGCATCCGGGCTCCCAGCCTCACCAATTTTCTTGGGCTGAGGCAGGTTCAAGTTGTTCATCAGCTGGACAAAGGCCTCACAGCTCTGGGTCAGTCGGGGGTTCAGGGTCCTCTCTTCCTCCACCGTGGACACCGTCTGGCCTGCAGGGGGTGCCAGGGGGCGGGTGAGATACAGCACCAGTGGGGGGGGGGGGGGTCCCTGGAGCACAGCGCCCCCTAGCGCCGGGCTGGGGCATCGGGGCCAGCCCTGACTGCCCCAGGAGCAGGGCCGGTGCAACCCATTAGGCGACCTAGACGGTCGGCTAAGGCGCTAGCATTTGGGGGGTGGCATTTTCTTCGGCAGCGACCCCAGTCGTCGGCGGCATTTCGGCGGAGGGAGCTGGGGCAGGGGATGTGGGGAGGGCCGCCTGCAGCAAGTAGGGGGGGGGGGCGGCACGCAGGGGAACTCCCCGCCCCAGCTCACCTCTGCTCCGCATCCTCCCCTGAGCGCGCCGCCCGCTCTGCTTCTCTCCCTCCCAGGCTTGTGGTGCCAAACAGCTGATTGGCGCCGAGAGCCTGGGAGGGGAGGAGAATTAGAGCGAGGGCGGCCTGTTCGGGGAGGAGGCGGGGAGCTGCCGCACGGCTCCCCGGGGGGGAGGGAGCAGCCACGGGGGGGCGTCTCTGGGTGGAGTGGGGGGTGGGGAGCTGCCACAGGCGGGGTGCCTCAGGGCGGGGGCGGGAGCTGCCGCGGGGGGGGGTGCCTCAGGGTGGAGGGGGGGTTGGGGAGCTGACGCAGGGCTCGGGGAGGGGACGGAGCAGAGGTGACCTGGGGTGGGGGGGAGCTGCTGCGGGGCGGGGGGGGGGGCGCCTCAGGGCAGAGGGGGGTGGGGAGGTGCCGCAGGGCTCGGGGAGGGGGCGGAGCAGAGGTGAGCTGGGATGGGGAGCTGCCACGGGGGGGGCGCCTCAGGGTGGAGGGGGGTGGGAAGCTCCCACGGGGGGGGGCACCTCAGGGCAGGGGGAGCAGGGAGCTGCCGGAGGGCTCGGGGAGGGGGGAGGGCGCAAGGTGGAAGTTTTGCCTAGGGCGCGAAACATCCTTGCACCCGTCCTGCCCAGGAGAGCTCCCCCCGCCCCCCGCGGCACAGCGCCCCCTAGCGCCGCGCTCGGACTCACCCGTGTAGTCGTGGGCGGGGTAGATCAGACAGTCTCCGGGGAGCGTGAAGATTTTCTCGTGCACGGAGCGGTACAGGGTCTCCGGGGAGCCTGGGGGGCAGAGAGAAGTGGGGCCTGGTTACCACGGGGTGGGGAACACAGCCAATCCCCTGGCATGGCACCCCCGACATCCCCTCCAGTGCCCCATGGGAACCCCAGCTCCCTCTTGCCATACCCCCCAGCACAGCACCCCCAACGCCCTCTGGCCGAACCCCCTGGCAGGGCACCCCCACCATCCCCCCCAGTGCCCCATGGGAACCCCAGCTCCCTCTTGCCATACCCCCAGCACAGCACCCCCAACGCCCTCTGGCCGAACCCCCTGGCAGGGCACCCCCACCATCCCCACAGCACCCACTGGCTGAGCCCCAGAGACACACCCTGCCATCGCCTTGGCAACCAGCAGCCATGTTCCTCATCGCTGTGGCAACTGCTGGGCATGACCTGGAGATGTCCCCCATCGCCATGGCGGCCACCATCATATCCCATATCTTGTCTCCACGGTAACCATTCACTACCCCTCCCCCCGGTAACACATACTCCCCCATCCCATCCCACCCCAGCTCGCCCTCACCCTGCTGGAAGTCGGTGCGGCCGCAGCCCCGGATCAGCAGGGCGTCCCCGGTGAAGGCCATGGTCCTGTCACTGAGCACGTAGGTCAGGCAGCCGTCCGTGTGTCCGGGGGTGGAGCGGGCTTCCAGGGCCTGCAGACACGGGGAGCCAGCGACATGACCCTCCATGGGACCCAGGAGTCCTGGCTCTCAGCGCCCCCACCCCCGCCAAACACGCTCTAATCATTAGACCCCCCACCTGCCCTCCCAGAGCCGGGGAGAGAACTCCCCTGTTCTGACCCCACTCAGCTCCCAGTGCTGGGGAGAAACCCAGGAGTCCGGGCTCCCAACTTCCCCTTCCCCCCACCTCCCCACCACTCTAACCACTAGACCCCCTGCCCTCCCAGGAGTCCTGGCTCCCAGCGCCCCCTCCCCTGCCAAACACGCTCTAATCACTAGACCCCCCCCCCGGCCCTCCCAGAGCCGGGGAGAGAACCCAGGAGTCCGGGCTCCCAGCCCCAGTGCCCAGGTGACTTACGAAGGCCCCGAATTCCAGGGCGTGGCCCTCGTGGATGAGGATGTCGGCCAAGGCCCCACTGTCCCGGGAGATCACGCTGCGGCAGCCGGGCAGCATCTTCTTCAGCAGCCCGGTGCCCGTGATGTGGTCGGCGTGGCAGTGGGTGTTGGCTGCGCGGAGCAGAACCAGGGATTTACAGACGGGAACCCGACCTGTTCCCGCCCTGCCGAGCCAGCCAGTCCCTGCCCTGGGGCTGGATCGGGGCCGGTGCTCCTAGAGGGGAAAGGCCCCATTCTCCATCCCCTGAGTCAGCCAGACCCTGCCCTGGGGCTGGATCGGGGCCGGTGCTCCTAGAGCGGAAAGGCCCCGTTCCCCATTCCCCGCGCCAGCCAGTCCCTGCTCTGGGGCCGATTCGGGGCCGGTGCCCCCCAGAGGGGAAAGGCCCCGTTCCCCGTTCTCCACCCGCCTAGCCAGCCAGTCCCTGCCCTGGGGCCGGATCGGGGCCTGTGCCCCCTACAGGGGAAAGGCCCTGACCCCATTCCCTTCCACAACGAGACTGTCCCCATCCAGACCCCCTGGGAGCTGCTCTCACCTGCATACAGTAAGTTGAGGCCCAGCTCCCTCACCAGCTCCGCGTCCCGCTTGGCCGTCTCCAGAACCGGGTCGATCAGAACCGCCTCCTTGGTCTTCAGGTCCGCGAGCAGGTAGGTGTAGGTGCAGCTCACGGGCTCAAAGAGCTGTGGAGGGGAGATCCAGTGAGCACTGGCGGGGAGTGGGGTCTAGTAGTTGGAGTGGGGGGGAGGCTGGGAGCCAGGACGCCTGGGTTCTATTCCTTTCCCTCCCCCTCTCCATCATGGCATCAGTTGCCGGTTGGTAAATCTCCCCCTCCCAGATATAATCAGCCCAGCAGGAGTTACCCAGCAGCTCCATCGTCCCAGCTCGGCACCCAGCTGTGTTATTGGGCTCCCAGCATCCCCCTGGAGCCCACACAGGCCAGGTAACCACGGCGCAGCCAGGAGGGAATAATCGCGTCAGGCCCCTGGGGACCCAACAAGCAATGGAACTGCACGGTATGCGCTCATGTCTAGAGAACCCAGCTCTCACCACTAGACCCCACTCCCCTCCCAAAGCCCCACAGAGAAAACTCAGGAGTCCGGGACCCATCTTCCACCACCAGACCCCTCTCTCCTCCCAGAGCCAGGGATAGAACCCAGGCGTCCGGGCTCCCAACCCGCCTCACTCTAACCCCTAAACCCCACTCCCCCCCCCCCCGAGCCAGGGAGATAATCCAGGTGTCCTGGCTCCCAGCCCTCTCTGCTCTAACCACTAGATCCCACTCCCCTCCCAGAACCAGGGATAGAACCCAGGAGTCCTGGCTCGCAGCCCCCGTGCCCGGAGCTCACCTGCCGGAAGAGCAGCCCCTCGCCCTGGCCACGGCAGGTGCAGTACGGTCTCAGGGTCATGGCCGGGGCGCGCAGGAGGCTGGATGCACTGGTGCCAGGCCGGGGGGTGAGTCCTTTAAATGCCAGACGGTGGGGGCGGGAGGGAGGAAGGAGGCGGAGGCAGGGAGGACAGGGCAGGTTGGATCTTAAAGTGGTTGGAGCTGGGGGGCGGGGCTGGGAGCCAGGACTCCTGGGTTCTCTCCCTGGCTCTGGGAGAGGAATGGGGTCTAGTGGTTAGAGCAGGGCGCTGGGAGCCAGGACTCCTGGGTTCTCTCCATGGCTCTGGGAGAGGAGTGGGGTCTAGTGGTTAGAGCGGGGCGCTGGGAGCCAGGACTCCTGGGTTCTCTCCATGGCTCTGGGAGAGGAGTGGGGTCTAGTGGTTAGAGCGGGGCGCTGGGAGCCAGGACTCCTGGGTTCTCTCCATGGCTCTGGGAGAGGAGTGGGGTCTAGTGGTTAGAGCGGGGCGCTGGGAGCCAGGACTCCTGGGTTCTCTCCATGGCTCTGGGAGAGGAGTGGGGTCTAGTGGTTAGAGCGGGGCGCTGGGAGCCAGGACTCCTGGGTTCTCTCCATGGCTCTGGGAGGGGAGTGGGGTCTAGTGGTTAGAGCGGGGCGCTGGGAGCCAGGACTCCTGGGTTCTCTCCCTGGCTCTGGGAGGGGAGTGGGGTCTAGTGGTTAGAGCAGGGGGCTGGGAGCCAGGACTCCTGGGTTCTCTCCCTGGCTCTGGGAGAGGAGTGGGGTCTAGTGGTTAGAGCAGGGTGCTGGGAGCCAGGACTCCTGGGTTCTCTCCCTGGCTCTGGGAGGGGAGTGGGGTCTAGTGGTTAGAGCAGGGGGCTGGGAGCCAGGACTCCTGGGTTCTCTCCCTGGCTCTGGGAGGGGAGTGGGGTCTAGTGGTTAGAGCAGGGGGCTGGGAGCCAGGACTCCTGGGTTCTATTCCTTTCCCTCCCCCCTCCACCCTGGCATCAGTTGACAGTTGGCAAATCTCTCCCTCCCAGATATAATCACCTCTGACAGCCCAGCAGGCGTTACCATCTCTTCACACCCAAGGGCTCTGTCTCCCCAACCCTGCTCCCAGCCGTGTTATTGCCATGTAGGGTGACCAGACAGCAAGTGTGAAAAATCGGGGCGGGGGGGGGGGGGTAATAGGAACCTATGTAAGAAAAAGCCCCAAATATCGGGACTGTCCCTATAAAATCAGGACATCTGGTCACCCTATTGCCACGGCACATTCCCAGCCTGCTCCCAGGGGCCCAAAATCATCCCCCCACCCCCCGCGGTGCCCTCACGGGCTTGGTAACCATGGCGCAGCCAGGAGGGAAAGATCACGTCACGCCCCCGGGACTGGCCCCCGAGGACCCAACAGGCAATGGAACTGCATGGTATGCGCTCATGTCTAGAGAACCCAGGCGTCCTGGCTCCCAGCCCCCCCTGCTCTGACCGCTCTCCCCTCCCAGAGCCAGAGAGAGAACCCAGGCGTCCTGGCTCCCAGCGCCCCCTGCTCTGACCCCTCTCCCCTCCCAGAGCCAGAGAGAGAACCCCAGGCGTCCTGGTTCCCAGCTCCCCTGCTCTGACCCCTCTCCCCCCTCAGAGCCAGAGAGAGAACCAGGCATACTGGCTCCCAGCCCCCCCCTGCTCTGACTCCTCTCCCCCCTCAGAGCCAGAGAGAGAACCCAGGCGTCCTGGCTCCCAGCCCCCTGCTCTAACCCCTCTCCCCTCCCAGAGCCAGAGAGAGAACCCAGGCGTCCTGGCTCCCAGCCCCCCCTGCTCTAACCCCTCTCCCCTCCCAGAGCCAGAGAGAGAACCCAGGTGTCCAGGCTCCCTCCTTTTCCCTTGCGGGGTAGTACCACTGAACTCTGCCCTGTCAGCCCTTTTGGGTAGTGACAGTCGTGGGAAGCAGGATTCTCTCACCTGCCTTCTCGGGGACCCCCTGTCCCCCAACAGAGTCCCCCTGTCTTGCTAAGGAAGCCCTGGTCACCGGCCGGCCAGGGGCCCCTCCAGCCGCGCCAGCTCTCTAGGCTCCCCTGCGTCCTAATCCTGGGGGGGTTTTTGCTTCTCAGGAAGCAGCTGAGTTGGCTGGGGAGAGGTAATGGGTTGGGGTGGGGGGAGCCCGGACTCCTGGGTTCTCTCCCTGGCTCTGGGAAGGGAAGGGAAAGGGGGTGGGGGCGGAGCCAGGATTCCTGGGTTCTATCTCCAGTTCAGGCAGGTCCTTTCCCGTCTTTGAGTCTGTTTCCTTGCCTTGGCTGGTCATTGCAAGCCAGGGAATGGGTTGGCTCCCACCCCCCGGGGGGGGGGGGGGCAGTTAATTTTAGGGTGACCAGACAGCAAGTGTGAAAAATCGGGACGGGGGCTGGGGGTTAATAGGAGCCTATATAAGAACAAGACCCCAAAATCGAGACGGTCCCTATAAAATCGGGACATCTGGTCAG
Organism: Chrysemys picta bellii; assembly: GCF_011386835.1. Classification (NCBI taxonomy): domain Eukaryota; kingdom Metazoa; phylum Chordata; order Testudines; family Emydidae; genus Chrysemys; species Chrysemys picta. Next base: position 1,656,779 of record NC_088810.1, on the reverse strand, counting down.
CCATTAATTTCAATGGAGGTGGATGTTCAGGGAGACACGCAGCGGGTGGGGGATCCACGCAGAGCCACAAAACCCTCCCCAGCCCCCAAGCTACCTTTGCCACCCACTCCGGGCACCTGCCCCCCAGGAGCCTTTCTCTGGGCACAGGGGCCTTCTCCTCTAGAGGGTGCCGGCTCCGATCCTCCTCCAGGTGGGCGACTGGCTGGTTCGGCTCGGGGGGGGGGGGGCGAAATCAGACACTCATAGACATGTCAGCCTGGAAGGGACCTTGCTCGGCCGTCCAGGCCAGTCCCCTGCACCGAGGCAGGGCTAGGTATTACCCCCGGCCGGGGTTTGTCCCACCTGTTCTTCAAAACCTCCAGTGATGGCGATTCCACAACCTCCCTGGGCGATTTACCCCAGTGCTTCACCACCCTGACAGGTAGGAAGTTTTTCCTAACGTCCAACCTAAACCTAAACCTCCCTTGCTGACGTTCAAGCCCATTGCTCCTTGTCCTGGCCGCAGTGCACAAGAACCATCCGTCACCCTCCTCGTAACCTTGTACTTAAAGACTGTTATGTCGTCCCCCTGCCTCCGTCTTCTCTTCTCCCGACTAATTTCAATCTGCCCTCCTAGGCCATGGTTTCTAGACCGTTAATCGTTTTTGTTGCGCTTCCCTGGACTCTCTCCGATTTGCCCACATCTTTCCCCGCGTGCGGCGCCCAGAACCGGACGCGAGACTCCAGGTGAGACGTCATCAGCGCGGAGTAGAGCTGAAGAATCACTTCTGGTGTCTTGCTTTGCTTACAACACTCCTGCTGAGACATCCCAGAAGAACGGCCTCTGGTTTTGCCACATCATCGCACTGGTGACTCACTTTTAGCTTGTGATCCACTCTGAGCCCAGCTCCCGTTCCACAGTTCTCCTTCCTAGGCGGCCATTTCCCATTCTGTGTGTGTGCAACTGATTGTTCCTTCCGAAGTGAAGCACTTTGCATTTGTCCTGATTGAATTTCATCCTATTTACATCAGACCATTTCTCCAGTTTGTCCAGTTCAGTTTGAATCTTACTCCTGTCCTCCAAAGCACTAGTGTGATGAAGTGGGGGGTTTTCTTAGTGTTTTGCATGAACATGGTGTGTGCCTCAGTTTCCCTCTGTGCTGCATACATAACACGGGGGTAGGAGGGGGTTTGTGGTTGCAGGGGACCAGGTGTGACCTTGCCTTGCAGCCGGGACCCCAGACACCAGCCTGGAGATTGGGAGCCAGCCGGTTCTGGCCAGTGGGGAGCCACTGGGCTGAGGAGAGAGGGGCCCGGGGACCTGACCAGACTGGGGAGAACAAAGGACAGAAGAGAGGGGACCAGCAGCCTATTCACCTGGGACCGAAGACAAAGGGCGGAGGAGGGGCAGGTGGGGGAGGGGATTTAGGGGGCTGGGCTGGAAGGAGGGGGCTGGGTGGGGCTGGGCTGGGGACAAGGAGCAGCCGGACCCATGGGGACTGGACAGACCCAACTGGCCGGGGCTGAGACTGGCCAGGCCCGAGGGCCCTGAGAACTGCCTGGGCTGGGTCCAGATGCTCAATAAACCTCCTGTGTGATGCTGGTAGTCACTGCAGCTAGAGATCGGGGGGCGTTCCTCCCTCTGGGGGTGGGGGCCCCGGGGGCCAGAGCGAGGGGACTCCCTGAGGGGGCCCACGGCAGAGCCAGGCTGCTGGGGGCTCAGAGAGGTGCGGTCCCAGGAGGCGCTGGTGCCTAGGGCTTAACCCCCATGAGAGATCGTGACCCCGAGAAGGGCTGTCACACTGGGGGGTTCGTCCCAGGGGCCGTAGGGAGCCGAGAGAGCCTGGGGGCTGGGAGTCCGTGACAGCTTGCAACCCCTCCCAGCTTGGTATTGTCCTCAGACTTTAAGAGTGCGTTCTCCGTGCCATTATCCAAATCACTGAACAGAACCCGACCCAGGACAGATCCCTCCAAGGGATCCAGATCCACTCAAGGGATCCTTCCAACCTGACTGCGAACCACTGATCACTGCTCCCTGGGAGCGGTTTTCCAACCACTGGATTTCTCTGGTTTGTGTATGAGACGGTCGTGTGAGACGGCATCAGGCCCTGCCGACTTGAAGACATGGAACTTAGCTAAGTCATTCTTAACTCGCTCTTTGCCTGTTGTAGCCTTGGGTCCTGCCCCGTGTCCGCTGACATTCACTAGGGTAGTCGGCTGATGAAAACGGAAACAAAAAAGGCATTTAACACTTCAGCCATCGCTTCGTTTTCTGTTCCTGGCTTTCCCTCCTCACCGAGTAACGGGCCTGTCCCATCCATTGGCTGATCCGTGCTGTTTCCTTAGCAGCGCGAGCGCTGTCATTTCCCGATCCCTTTCACCCAAGCTGCCTTCCACCTTCAGCGTCTCAACCAGTGCCTCCCTTTGGGGCACAACCAAATCCAGAACCGCCTCCCCCTCGCGGCTTTCGCCAAAGCTGTCTCCACTGCATTCCAAGATCTGTGCCCGGCTGGGATATTTTCCCAACCGATCCCTGGGTGGTTGAAATCCCCCGGCATCACCACGTCCTGGGCTGTGGATGATTGTGAGAGTTGTTTAAGAAAAGCATCCTCCACCTCTTCTTCCCGGTTAGCTGGTCTGGAGCCGCCCCTACCATGGCCCCCCACCTGGTTTTTACCCCTTTTATCCCTAACAGAGACTTTCAAGAAGTCTGTCTCCTAGTCCCAGCTCAGCCTCAGAGCGGGTGCAGACACCTTTGCTATGCAAGGCAACCGCTCCGCCCTTTGTCCCTGAGTAAACTGTGCCCTTCTGTACCCCTATTGCAGTCATGGGACTTAACCTGTCAAGTCATTGTGATGCACCTTCTGTCGTAACTGGGGTTATTCACTGGGATGTCTGGCCTCTGGGCACTGAACAGTGGTTAAAGCCCATTTCACTAGGTCAGCCACCCTGCACCCAAAGAGCCCTGTCCCCTTCCCCTGCTCAGGGTCCTTCTATGGGATATGGGGTTCTGGCATCATATACCCTCATCCCAACACACCTGTGGGCCTGGTATAACCATGGGGCAGGTGGGTGGGGACTGGAGAATTGGCCACACCCTGGATTTCACAGGGCAGGGGGGCCTGGGAGCAAGAACTCCTGGGTTCTCTCCTCAGCTCTGGGAGGGGAGTAGGGTCTAGTAGGTTAGAGCAGGTGGGGCTGGGAGCCAGGACTCCTGGGGTCTATCCCTGGCTCTGGGAGGAGAGTGGGGTTTAGTGGTTAGAGCAGGGGCCACTGGGAGCCAGGACTCCTGGGTTCTATCCCAGTTCTGGGAGGGGAAAGGAGTCTAATAGTTAGAGCAGGAGGACTCAGGGCTACTGGGTTCTATCCCCAGCTGTCCTGCACAGATTTTCCCTCTTTCTGCCTCAGTTTCCCTCCCTGTATAATAGGGTGTCGCGAGTGTGGGGGGACACAAGGGCCTGTCCCCCCGGCTTCCTGCGATTCACTATGACTCTCAGCCAGCCAGTAAAGCAGAAGGTTTATTTAGACAACAGGAATACAGTCCAAGACAGGTCTTGCAGGCACAGACAACAGGATCCCTTCAGTTAGGTCCATCTTGGGGTCCCAGGGCGCCCCAGCCCCCTTGGGAGGTCAGAGCCCCATCTGCCTCCCAGCCATGTCACCAGCCAGCTCCGAAACTCCCTCTAGCCTTTGTTCAGTTTCCCGGGCCAAGGTGTCACCTGGCCTCTAACCCCTTCCTGAGTTCTCATGTTACATGCTCAGGTATTCACCATCGGTCAGTCTCCCATCCCCCAATGCAGACTATCCTAGCCACACTCCCCTGTCAGCATTCAAAGACCACAGTAAAAACAGTCCCAGTTCATCACAGGGTTGGAAAGGTTTCCCCAGGGATGGAAAGGTTTGTCAGGGTCCACAATTAACCTGTGTTAATTGCTTTGAGATCCAGGGCTGGACGCAACCGCAGAGACCGCTGCTGGGGCAGCTCGGGGAGATGGTGCCAGGCTCCCTACTCCGGGGGGAATTCTGCGCCAAAAATCCAAAAAGTTCTGCGGACAACGTTGTAACCCACTGTGCATTTTGTCAGAATAATCCCATCTCATCCCCTCACTTTCAACTATTTTGGTAATTTATTGCAAAATCCCTGTCAGCAAGTCTGTCTGTAACGACACAGATGATCCCCAGGAGCAGAAAGGGACAGGAACTCGGGGGGGGGGGGAAATAGGTGCCCCCCACCCTTCTGAAATGGCAGCCCTGGCCAAGGCTCCCCATGGCTTCCCCACAGCTGCTTGGGTCAGCCCCACGCCTCTGCAGGTTAGGCGCAGTGACATGGACAAGGGGTGCACATGGGGGCTGCCTCCCAATGGGGAGCACAGGCCCCTGGCTGCACAGAGGTTGGGGGGATCACCCTGCAGCCCCCCGACACAGACGCAGCAGTGCACCCGACACAGCAGAAGGGCCTGCTTCTCTGCAGCGGGCACACTGCAAGAGCGAGCGAGAGGGACAGTCTGGCACGCACGCCCAGCCCCGGTGGTGATTTACATCCCCCCGGCTGCTCCCAGCACGCCTGCTGCCGGGGAAGAGCGCATGGCCCCTCGCGTTCCTTCCCCAGCCGAATCTCATATTCTGCAGGGAAAGAAAAAAAATCTGGGGGGGACCCAAATTCTGCATATGCGCAATGGTGCACAATTGCCCAAGGAGTGTCTCACAGCTGCTGGCTGGCTAAGGTGTCCACCCCCCTTATTTACCCAGACCCCCCTCTTGGTAGCTGAGAAGGGAGCTCTTTTATAGGCCTGGTTCCTTCCCAGCATGCCTCGCTGCCCAGCTTACAACACCCATCAACCCTGGGACTACATCTCCCACAATTCCTTTCTGCCAGGGCTGCAGCCTTAAAGGGGCAGCACCCCTTATTGGAGGGGGTGTCTGGGGCTGGCTCTATCCCAGCCCCATGGAGTTCACCAGGCAGAAAGACCTTTCCCACTCCAGCTGGGACGGAGCCCCGCCAGCATTGCGCCTGGCTCTGGGGTGGTGTCCGGCTGGCTGGGCCTGTTTGCAGGGGTCAGGGTGGGTGGGAACAGACTGAGGGGTGGGGGGTTCCCTTTTTCAAGCAGTGGGGGCTCTGGCCAGGGCTTACCCCTCCCTGGAGAGGAAGGAAAGGAAAAGGAAACTATCACGCCAAGAGGAAGGGTGGGGGGCGAGTTCAGCTCTGGAGAGTCGGGGAAAGGGATGGAAGCCGATTCTCCTTCCCTCTTGCCCTTTCTCTGGGCCAAGACCACGGGCAGGCTCCTGCTGCTGTTCCTGGGGCGGGAGGCGAGGGGGTCTGGGCCCCCTGGGCTATATGGGGGGGAGAGCAAATCCAGGGAACAGGCTGGGAAATGTGAGGGAGCAGCGCCCTCTGGTGGGTAACCGCCTTCGGAGGCACACTCGATTCCAATAGGTCCAACACAACTTTATTCTCTCGGCAGCGGTTCATTTCCAAACCCCCCACCCACGATTAAGTCACATTCACAGACAGGGCTCCCTGCCCAGAGTGGGAGCCCCGCTCCCAGCTCTAGGCCGGGAGGTGCTGACGCCCCGCGGAGCAGAGACGGAGACAGTCCAGCTAGTGCAAACAGAGTGGGTAGGAAGCAGGTACCCTGTCATTCAAATGCAGGCTACAGGGGCCTGGGGCCTCTCTCACACCCCAATGCCGGCTGCCGGGGTTCCCCGCTGTCTGCACACCAGGCTCAGGGAATGGGGGGGGGGGCTTTGCTCCCCTGGGGAGGCTCATGGGATGCTCCCACCCCACAGTGAATGCAGAGGAAGGTGCAAACTCCCTAACGCCAAACTGGGGGGCGGTCAGAGGAATTGATGGGGACTTTGCAGCGGGGGAAGGGAAGCTGCCATGGTTGAAGATCATTAACCCCCTCCCCACTTAAGGGATGCGCCCTCCCACTCAGGACCCCAAAGAGGGAGGCCCCACATTTTGCTTAAGGGGGGGGACCCAAGTGAGAGTCAGGGACAGCCAGCCCCAGGCCAAAGGACCTTCCATCATCATAAGGGTCAATGAGAGGGTGTGGCCTATGATGAGGTGGGTGCGGCTTAACACGAGGGGCGTGGCATTGGAGAAAGAGGGCGAGGCTAAGTTGCTGCATCCTGTATCCCACACTTGAGGTTCGCTGGGACAGCAAAATCTGCAGAGGATGAAAAAACAGACACGTTAGTCAGAGCGATGGGGCCCCGGCCTCGGCTACACCCCACGCCGGCCCTCAGCTGGGATAAAACCTATCCTCCCCACCCCCCCGCTCTAACCACTAGACCCCCACTCCCCTCCCAGCCTCAGGAGAGAACCCAGGCGTCCGGGCTCCCAGCCTCACCAATTTGTTGGGGTTGAGGAAGGTTCAAGTTGTTCATCAGCTGGACAAAGACCTCGCAGCTCTGGGTCAGTCGGGGGTTCAGGGTCCTCTCTTCCTCCACTGTCGACACCGTCTGGCCTGCAGGGGGCGCCAGGGGGCGGGTGAGATACAGCACCAGCAGAGGGAGCCCCCACCCAGCTCCCTGGAGCACAGCGCCCCCTAGCGCCGCGCTCGGACTCACCCGTGTAGTCGTGGGCGGGGTAGATCAGACACTCTCCGGGGAGCGTGAAGATTTTCTCGTGCACGGAGCGGTACAGGGTCTCCGGGGAGCCTGGGGGGTGGAGAGAAGTGGGGCCTGGTTACCACACAGTGGGAGATGCAGCCAATCCCCTGGCATGGTACCCCAGCATCCCCTGCAACTGCCTGGCCAAAGCTCCCTGGCATGGCACCCCCATCATCGCCCCAGCACCCACTGCCGTCACCATGGCAACCAGCAGCCATGTTCCCCAGGGCGATGGCGACTAGGAGGTGAACCCAGAGATGCTCCCTCCATCCCCATGGCAATCACCATGCATGTCCTACAGATAACACCCCCCCAAACACACACACACCTCACCATGGCACTTCCAGGTCATGCCCAGCGGTTGTCACCATCGCCATGGCAGCCACCATCATATCCAAGGGATGCACCCTCCTGTCCCCAGGGTAACCATTCACTACCCCTCCAAGAAACCCCCCACCCCACCCCAGCTCGCCCTCACCCTGCTGGAAGTCGGTGCGGCCGCAGCCCCGGATCAGCAGGGCGTCCCCGGTGAAGGCCATGGTCCTGTCCCTGAGCACGTAGGTCAGGCAGCCGTCCGTGTGTCCGGGGGTGGAGCGGGCTTCCAGGGCCTACAGACAGGGGGAGTCAGCGACATGACCCTCCATGGGATCCAGGAATCCTGGCTCCCAGGATCCCCCCTGTTCTAACCACTAGACCCCACTCCCCTCCCAGAGCCGGGGAGAGAACCCAGGAGTCCTGGCTCCCCACCCACCCTGCTCTGACCCACTAGACCCCACTCCCCTCCCAGAGCCGGGGAGAGAACCCAGGAGTCCTGGCTCACAACTCCCTTGTTCTGACCCCACTCAGCTCCCAGGGCTGGGGAGAAACCCAGGAGTCTGAGCTCCCAATACACCCCTCCCCCTCACTCACACGCTCTAATCACGAGACACCCCCCCCTCCCCCAGCCCTCCCAGAGCCGGGAGAGAACCCAGGAGTCCGGGGTCCCAGCCCCAGTGCCCAGGTGACTTACGAAGGCCCCGAATTCCAGGGCGTGGCCCTCGCGGATGAGGATGTCGGCCAAGGCCCCGCTGTCCCGGGAGATCACGCTGTGGCAGCCGGGCAGCATCTTCTTCAGCAGCCCGGTGCCCGTGATGTGGTCGGCGTGGCAGTGGGTGTTGGCTGCGAGGAGCAGAACCAGGGATTTACAGACGGGAACCCGACCTGTTCCCGCCCTGCCAAGCCAGCCAGTCCCTGCTCTGGGGCCGGATCGGGGCCAGTGCCCCTAGAGGGGAAAGGCCCCGTTCTCCATCCCCCGCGCCAGTCAGTCCCTGCTCTGGGGCTGGATCGGGGCTGGTGCCCCCTAGAGGGGAAAGGCCCCGTTCTCCACCCGCCGAGCCAGCCAGTCCCTGCTCTGGGGCCGGATCGGGGCCGGTGCCCCCTACAGGGGAAAGGCCCTGAGTGACCCCATTCCCTTCCACAACGAGACTGTCCCCATCCCGACCCCCTGGGAGCTGCTCTCACCTGCATACAGTAAGTTGAGGCCCAGCTCCCTCACCAGCTCCGCGTCCCGCTTGGCCGTCTCCAGAACCGGGTCGATCAGAACCGCCTCCTTGGTCTTCAGGTCCGCGAGCAGGTAGGTGTAGGTGCAGCTCACGGGCTCAAAGAGCTGTGGAGGGGAGATCCAGTGAGCACCGGCGGGGGAGGAGGGAGCCAGGACTCCTGGGTTCTACCCATGGTTCGGGTGCTATCCCTCCTGCCCCTCCTTCCCCATCAGTCATTCCCAGCTCCAGGCTCCCCGCCAAGGGCTGCCGTTTGAGGGCTCGATGCCAAGGCAGCCAGGTGACAGGCCTGCCACCCGCCTGGCCTGGGATGGGAAACCAGCGATCAGCTGGCCTGGGAGCGGACAGGAAGCCAGAAGTCCTGTAGGAGGGCGGGGAAGTTACAGCACCAGGATCAGATCAGACCAGCAATAAGGAGGGCTGGACTTTCCTGACTGCCAGAGCATGTCCTTCTGGGGAGAGAACCCAGGAGTCCTGGCTCACAGCCCCCCTGCTCTCACCACCAGCCGCCACTCCCCTCCCAGAGCCGGGGAGAGAACCCAGGAGTCCTGGCTCCCAGCCCCCCCTGCTCTAACCACCAGCCCCCACTCCCCTCCCCGAGCCGGGGAGAGAACCCAGGAGTCCTGGCTCCCAGCCCCCCCTGCTCTAACCACCAGCCCCCACTCCCCTCCCCGAGCCGGGGAGAGAACCCAGGAGTCCTGGCTCCCAGCCCCCCCTGCTCTAACCACCAGCCCCCACTCCCCTCCCCGAGCCGGGGAGAGAACCCAGGAGTCCTGGCTCCCAGCCCCCCCTGCTCTAACCACCAGCCCCCACTCCCCTCCCCGAGCCGGGGAGAGAACCCAGGAGTCCTGGCTCCCAGCCCCCCCTGCTCTAACCACCAGCCCCCACTCCCCTCCCCGAGCCGGGGAGAGAACCCAGGAGTCCTGGCTCCCAGCCCCCCCTGCTCTAACCACCAGCCCCCACTCCCCTCCCAGAGCAGGGGCGAGAACCCAGGAGTCCTGACTCCCAGCCCCCCCTGCTCTGAGCCCCTAGACCCCACTCCCCTCCCCGAGCCGGGGAGAGAACCCAGGAGTCCGGGCCCGGCTCACCTGCCGGAAGAGCAGCCCCTGGCGCTGGGCGCGGCGGGTGCAGTAGGGTCGCAGGGGCAGGGCCCGCCGGGCAGCGGCCGCGGCCGCGCAGCTCCGGGACAGCCACATGCCGGGATCGCGGGGGCTGCGCTGGTGCCCGCGGCGGGGACGGACCCTTTAAATGCCAGGGGTTGGGGAGGACGGGAGGGGGCGGGGACAGGGAGCCCGGAGCCCTTAAAGGGACAGCTGCACATAGGGGGGAGCTGGGGCCGGGGACACAGAGCTGCCTCTGACATACTAGGGAGGAAGGGTAACACCCACACAGACACAACACACACTAGGGAAGATGAACACAAACAGATACACACCAATACACACACACTAGGGAAGGGTAACCGATACACCCACTAGGGAAGGTTAATACAAGCGGATACCCTTCCCTCGTGTGTGTAACACCCACACAGAGAGACACCTGCATAGAGATATGGAGTGCCACACATGTACACGCGGCGATATAACTGCACACAGGGTTCCAGATATACACACACGTCCCTCTCACAGACACGCACACACTCCCTGGAATACAATTATACACACAGCAGCCCTGGCACATGCACACACACACACAGATATACAATTCAACACACACTGGGTTACACACATACCCAGAGTCCCCCCCTCTGTCTCACAATGCACACAGGGTTACACTTACACACACAGCCACTCTGGGCTACAGTCACGCTGGCATACCCCAGGTGCACCAAGAACAAGACACAAGCACTCACAGGCCAGCCTCTTTGGAAACACACACTCACACACAGTAAAGAGTTACCCCCTGCAACCTGTTAGTTGCACTGGTTTGTTATTGAAGGGTCTTCCAAGAACATTAGCAAACACATGGAAGAGGGTATAACGCTGGGCCCACACCCACAGATCAAGACCCCTTTAAATATGCAAATGAAGGCCACAATCCCCCATACACATCCTATCCTGATTGGTCCATTCTGCAGGACAGCTCCCGGCCTGGTAGTTTCATTTCCCGTTCATCTTATTAACCCTCCAAATACCAACTATAGGGGAGGCCGCATCACCTAGTGGAAAGAGAGCGGGGGGGAGAGGGTGTTGGAGCCAGGACTCCTGGGTTCTCTCCCCGGCTCTGGGAGGGGAGCGGGAGTTGGTGGATTAGAGCAGAGGGGGCTGGGAGCCAGGACTCCTGGGTTCTGTCCCCGGCTCTGGGAGGGGAGTGAGATCTAGTGGTTAGAGCAGGGGGGGCTGGGAGCCAGGACACCTGGGTTCTCTCCCCAGCTCTGGGAGGGGAGTGGGATCTAGTGGTTAGAGCAGGGGGGCTGGGAGCCAGGACTCCTGGGTTCTATCCCCGGGGAGCGGGGGCTGGTGGATTAGAGCAGAGGGGGCTGGGAGCCAGGACACCTGGGTTCTGTCCCCGGCTCTGGGAGGGGAGTGAGATCTAGTGGTTAGAGCAGGGCGGGCGCAGTCCACAAGGACTTTGACTGTCGGGCTGGTCTCTGCCCTTTGCCAAAGAAGCAGCTGAGATTAACCCTTCACCTGCCTGCCCTTTCCTCTGGACATGTGCCCCTGCCAGGCAGCCCAGGTGGGAGAGGGTTAGAAACCCAGGGAGCAGTTCAGCGCCCCAGATGCGGATACAAGGGGTTAAAGAAGGGGGTGGGTGGGAAGAAGTGACGTCATTGTTTATAGTCTTGGCCATATGGACTTCGTCCCCAGGGCACAAGTCAGGACTCCCAGCCCAGCCCCTAGATAGAAGTACTGGGTGTGAGCTCCAGTCATTAAAGGGGTGTGGCAGGGCTGGGAGCCAGGACTCCTGGGTTCTCTAGAGATGAGCACATACTGTGCAGTCCGGCTGCCTGTTGGGTCCCCGGGGGTGTGACACAATCATTCCCTTCTGGCTGCGCTGTGGTTACCAGGCCTGTGCTGGCTTGGGCCCGGGGATGATTTTGGGCCCCCGGGAACAGGCTGGGAATGTGCCATCTGGGTGCAGGGCTGGGGAGACGGAGCCGCTGGGTGTGAAGCTGTCGGAGGTGATTGTATCTGGGAGGGAGAGATTTACCAACCGGCAACTGATGCCATGATGGAGAGGGGGAGGGAAAGGAACAGAGCCAAGGAGTCCTGGCTCTCAGCTACATCTGTTCTAACCACTAGACACCACTCCCCTCCCAGAGCCAGGGAGAGAACCCAGGCGTCCTGGGTCCCCATCCCCGCCTTTGCCCTCGCGGTGTAGTTACAGTAGCGCTGAACTCTGCCCTCTTTTCGGCTGTTGTGGGCGGTGACAGTTACCGCAGGCAGAATTATCACCCCCCTGCCCTCTCGGGGACCCCCTCCCCCCAATGGAGTCCCCCCCATCTCACTAAGGAAGTACTGCTCCTCCAGCCTCGGCCTGATCTCTAGGATTTCACCTAATCGCTCCCCTGCTTCCAATCCTGCGGTTTTTTGCTTTTCAAGAAGCAGCCGAGTGGTTTGTTGAGTGGCTGGGTAGCTCTAATGGGTTAGAGCCGGGGGCCAGGACTCCTGGGTTCTCTCCCTGGCTCTGGGAGGGGAGCAGAATCTAATGGGGTTGAGCAGGGGTGGGGTGCAGGGAGTTAACCCTTCTCTTCTCCCCTTGCCACAGGATGTTTTCCGTATTTATCTGCTCCATCGATGATTTTTTTCTACAGAAATTAAAATAAAATATAGAGGCAAAGCCACTGAGCTCAGGGAGACCCTACAATAATAAGCCAGCGGGTGTAGTGCGAGTACTCAGGGCAGACCCTATAACGAACAGCATGCACACTCACCCAGAGCTCATAAGCAACCCAACAGTAATAACCCTAGGCTATGCAGTCCAAGATCTCCAGAGAGACCCTACAATAAACAAACGAGTGTGTGTAGCCCCAGAACTCCGGAGAGAGCCAACAATGCATTAGTGTCTGTAGCCCCAGTGCACATGAGGGACCCTACAGTAAACAAACATGCCAGTGCAGCACCAGAGCTCACAGGAGACCCTACAATAAACAACCCAGAGACCCTAATAAACCAACCCCGTGTGCCTGGGAGGGGAGACCAAGCCTGGAACTGCCTGCTGCTGAGAGCTGCGGCGGGGGGGGGGGGGGGGGAGACGCATAGAGAGAACAGCCACAGCGCGTTTGCCCGATGAATTTTTTCCCTCACCCCGCGCCATAGACATCAGCCCGAGCTGCTGAGAGAAACCAAGTGAGCGCGCTCAGGGGAGTCATGACGCGGCCCCGTGCGAGCACTTGGTACAGCCGAGTGCTCGCTCCCTGCTCCTGGCCCCTCCCAGCGGCTAGGTTGATTCGGTCGCGTCCGGCAGCGGCTCCTCCCTCCTCCCCCTCCCTTCATGGTGGATTCGGCTGCGTCCGCCCCCTGGGGATTCCCCCCCCCCCCACTGAGCCTCCTGCATTGTCCCCTCCCCATGCTGTGTCAGGACGCCTGGGTTCTCTCCCTGGCTCTGCGAGGGGAGTGGGAACTAGGGGTCTGGGAGCCAGGACTCCTGGGTTCTTTCTCTGGCTCTGGGTGGGGGGTGGGAGAGGCTGGGAGCCAGGACGCCTGGGTTCTCTCCCTGGCACCGGGAAGGGAGTGGGGCTGGGAACCAGGACGCTTGGGTTCTCTCCCTGGCACGGGGAAGGGAGTGGGATCTAGTGGTTAGAGCCACTGGCGGCGGCGGGGTTGGGAATCAAGTCCCAGAGGCAGGAATGGAACCTAGAAGTCCTGACTCCTTGGCAATTACCCACAGGCCACCCTCCCCTTCTGCTGCTGGAAATAGAACCCAGGCGAACTAAGGGGGACACAGGCCTGTATAAGGGTGAACCTCCCCTCTTATGAAACAGGGCTCAGCCACCTTGTCGGGGAGCTGGGAGCCTGCACGCCCGGCTGACAAATAGAAAACCCTGGGGAAATTAAATGCAAAAGACTCCAGTTAGCGCTTCCTTACAGAGCTGGGCTATTCAACGCCCCTCAGCTTATCCCACCGCTGCCACCAGCTCTGCCCTGAAAGCCTCAGACACGGGATTTTCCCTTCGCCCCTCTGCACGTCTCAAACCAACCAGAGCCAGGGCTCTTGATGGCCCACTGGTCCTGCGCCCTTTAGAGTGGGATCCCCGCGGAGAAAGCTGCCCATCTACATACGTCTGTCCCATCTTCCTTACCCTCATTTCTCAGAATTAAAGGGTTAATACCTCCCATCTCCGGCCAGTGGGCTGGTTTCTCTCCCTCTTTTGCTGTCTGCCCCAGTATTCTTTTCCGGCCTCTCTGGATGAGAGAAAATTCAGGGACCAGGTCGGTACCAGGTCTCCGGAGGGAAGCAGCAAATATTCCATCGGCCAGGCCGGGCTGTTGGAGAGTGAAGGAGAGGGTCCTGAATTGGGAGGAGCAGATATTGGGTGTTTGACGATAGCACCTACAGGTGCTGTTCAAGATAGGAAACGAGATCAAGGCTCCCACTACGCCGGGCGCTGCCCAGACCCCAACCGAGATCAGGGCCCCTGGTATATAGGGTCCGTACGTGGGGCTGGATCTGTGGGAGTTCTGTGGGGCTGGAACAGGGGCTGGGGGCTCCCCCAGGCACCCAGGGGGGGTCTCTAGCCGGGTCCCCCTGACTCTGGCCCCGTGCACTGCCCTGACACGGCCCCGCACCCTGCAGCTGCCTGTGCTGCGCCCATCACCCCGGGCCGGGGGGTCTGAGGCGAGGCCCAGGGACCAGCTGGAGAAGGGCAGAGACCAGCGGCTGGGGCAGGCCAGGGATGGGGGGGACGGGACAGGTAAGCAGGGGGATTGGGACAGGTGAGCGAGGGGTTGGGAGACAGGTGGGCAGGAGATGGGGACAGGTGAGCACAGAGGATGGGGACAAGTGGGTGGGAGATTGGGACAAGTGAGCGGGGGATGGGGACAGGTGAGCACAGGGGATAGGGACAGGTGAGTCAGGGGTTGGGAGACAGGTGGGCAGGAGATGGGGACAGGCGAGTGGGGGGATGGGGACAGGTGAGCGGAGGGGATAGGGACAGGTGAATGGGGGATGGGGACAGGTGAGCCCAGGGGATGGGGGACAGGTGAGCCCAGGGGATAGGGACAGATGGGGGATGGGGGACAGGTGAGCACATGGGATGGGGAACAGGTGAGTCAGGGATTGGGAGACAAGTGGGCAGGAGATGGGGACAGGTGAGCAGGGGATGGGGTATAGGGGGATGGCTGGAGGTATAGGGGGCTGGGGGGCTGGAAGGGGGGTTGGTCCCAGAGGGACGATGGCCGAGTGTAACACAAGGGTCGGTTTTGGCCCCGTTTGTATTTTGGGCGGGGTGTCAATGGGGCCAGAGCCCCAGCGGGCAGGAACTGGCTGTCGCTCTGTGGACGTTCCCCATCTCATTCACACCAGGGCCTTTCCCCTGTGTAAATCCCATCGCCCCGATCTTGGCCTGAATCCAGCCCCCGAGACTGGATTTCTGCTTGTTGGGCCCAAATCCCGCCCAGAGGACAAAATTCCAGCCGCTGCTGGTGAGATGCAGGCAGGCTGGATTATTGGTGCATGACAGTGAGGTGACACCAGCGAGACGCCCGAGCGCCAGCACCATGTGGATTGGGGGGAATGGGAGACCATCGATAATCATCAAATGCCATCATTCACTGCAAGGCCCAGGTATCACCGTGCGTCTGTGCAGCACCCGGCGCGATGGGGCCCCGAGCTTGGTCAGGTCTGGGCAGAGCCTGGCCCAACAGGGCCCCAATCTCGGTTGGGGTCTGGGCAGCGCCCGGCGCGAAGGGGCCCTGATCTCAATCGGGTCTGTGTTTATTGTTATACAATCTCTAATTTATAATATTATGTTAACCAACAATATGGTAAAAAGCCACAGAGCGTCCTGTGGCACCTTTAAGACTAACAGAAGTATTGGGAGCATAAGCCTTCGTGGGTAAGAACCTCACTTAAGTAATGGACCATTACTTGCATCTGAAGAAGTGAGGTTCTTACCCAGGAAAGCTTATGCTCCCAATACTTCTGTTAGTCTTAAAGGTGCCACAGGACCCTCTGTTGCTTTTTACAGATTCAGACTAACACGGCTACCCCTCTGATACTCAACAATATGGTAATACTTACAAATCAAATATTAATAATTAATTATATCAAATGAGAGATTGAACAATAATGTATATTATAAATACATTATTAGTAATTATTTATTATAAATTAAAGATTGTATATCATATGTTAATATACAATTTTTATAATAATTAACAAATAAGCATAACTAAATGATAACTACTATTTATCATGTATAACACTTTATATCATAAATGATAAATTAGTATGATAAATTAGGGACTATATAGTAACACTTTATATTATAAATGAGAAATTCGTCATTATTTATTAAGTATTAGAAATTCGGGACTATATATTATATATTAAAATACTGTATGTTCTAAATGATAGCCGTACTATTAAGGTAAGCTTTTGTTACTATTTTTAGTAAAAGTCAGGGACAGGTCACGGCTTCCGTGAATTTTCCTTTTTTGCCCGTGACCTGTCCCTGACTTTTACTAAAAATATCCCAAACAAAATGGGGATCGGTGTGGCCCACACCGCCCGATGCGGGGCAGCTGCACCAGGGCTGCGGGGTACCCCTGCCACCCACGGCTCAGGGGTTTCCCCGCTGCAGCCGGGAGCTGCAGGGGCCGCCAGAGGCAGTGGAGGTACCCCACAGCTCTCTGGCCCCACGGGCAGCGGGGGACCCCACAGCTTCCGACCACCGCAAGCTGAAGTCACAGAGGTGGCTGGAAGTCACGGATTCCATGACTAAATCAGTCTTAATGATTAGTAATTATCGATTGTTAATTGTAAATTAGCACTGGTATACTCACTCTGTATTAACCACCAATCGTACTTTCTATTAGATGATAAACGCTTGATTCTTCTCCTCGCCTTCAGCCTGTCTCTCTGCGGCTAGCTGGTCTCCATTCCCATCTGTCTAGGAGCAGCTCCTGAGACGCTGCTGTTCACCAAACCCCAGCTAGCGTTGGGTCTCTTCTAACCCGGCTTTTACCCGCCACAGCTAACGTAAATCCCCCGTTTCCTGGCTGTTCTTCCAATCTTCTTCCCCCCTGGTCAAACCATCCAAGCTGGATCTCCTCCACTGTTCTAGAATCGGTGCCAGCTTCATCCTTCCCCGAATTCGTTCGTTCCGAGCACGGTTCGGCCTTGTTACTCCCAGGGTCCAGTTGAATGGGTTTATCCCCACTCTCTGCACGATCTACCCCAGTCGCTTCCTCCGTCCCCAGCGTTCGGAGCCATACCCGCTGCAGGCCCGATTACCGACTCCTAGTTCTGACTTGGCACTGTGCGGGCGAGCCTCCTCCCACGGATCACGCCTCACCTTTCTTTATGTACTCGGCCCCTTTCCTGCTCTGCTTCTAAGTTCCTTGCGGAGTTCCCCATTTTCCTGCTGCGGGGGCTGGCGTCAGGTTGGCCGCTGGCCGTAAGCCTTTGCAAAGACATAAATGACTGATTGGTTGTGTTAATTATTAATATTTTGTTGTAAAGCCCAGATTGCACGTTTAATGAACAGTGACGAGTCTTGTTACACCTCGCCTTGGAAGGGGTCAGTTTTTCTCAGTAAACATCGATAAAAGTTAATTTCACCCACGCAAACCGATGGAAAAAGCTTCCTATCGATGAGCATCGAAATGTCCAGATGGGCGACGTGAGACCAGCGCTGCTGGGGCACAGAGCGGAGCTGGAGTTCAGGGTATTTGCCTTGTCCATGTCAACAAGGAGTGTTGGAACGGGTAGAAAGCTTTCACGTTTAGTCATCAAATAATTATTGTCCGACCCGCCCTGTTGTGTGACTGCCCCGTAACTTCCCGCAGCAGTGAACATTTAAATCAGGGGGGGAAATGTAAAATGCTTTAAATAAAAAATTGATGTCAAAAATTCTAAAACTCAAATTGTCAAGCCTTTAACCATTAGTTAATTATTAATAAGTATTAATTATTGCTATACTCTCAACAGATCTTGGATGATAGATTATCAATGATCAGTTACCGATTATTATAACCAGGTGACAATGTGTTGGGTACAAATCGATAGTTGCTCAGTAAAATTAATCAGATGAAAGAATGTGACGGAAAAGAAACAACAAAAGTAACAAAGATAAATTGTGGACTGGGAAATTTCTGTAGCAGGTTACAAAAAAAAGTTAAGTAACAAAAATAACTTTACCCAGATTTTAATTTTTAAAACGTTGTAGGTGAAATTTAACCAATTTGCTACAAGAATTGAGAGCGAGAAAATACTAAACAACAGAGTCAAAACTAAATGAGCCTTGAGGGGGGGTAAATCACTGGTACGGGACTGTGATCCAGCCCAAACCCTAGAGGGGAAAGGGCCCCTCAGAGCTAGCGCCCCACTCCCACACCTGGACGCTTCTTTGGATCAAGACATATTTCCCCCCACATCTTGTGGTGAAAGAGGCAGATTGATGGGGGGAGGCGGGACCAAGGAGACCTGGGCAGCACTTCTGACCTCTGTTACTTCTATGGCCCCAGCCCAGGACCCCATTGCGCTCAGCCCGGTCTATTATTGGTGTATCAGGGTAGGACTGAGGACCCCACCGTGCCAGGCACTGCACAAACACTGAGACACTCCTGGCCCCCCAGCGCTCACCATCTAAGCATCAGCCTCCCTCCTGGCCCGGATTTCCATCCCCGTGGAGCTGGGGATGCAAGGCTCAGGTGCCCTTTGTTCTGAGGGACCCAGCCCCCCCCCCGGGCACAGGCAGGCTTACTCCATTTATAGAAGCTTCTTCCAGTGTCTTGTGTGTGGAACCCTCCCCACATACACCCCATGGGGAGGACAGGGCGGGGGGGGGGGGAGAAATTCACTCATTTTATTTTCTTGGTACAAATGGTACCTTGGTACCTGAAATCTAAACAAAAGTAATAACGACTGTCCCCGTCCGTCCATCCTCCGCTGGAGGGGCTGACTGCCCCCCCCCCAAATCTTACACACATCACCCCCCGGGGAGTCTTGAACTCCCCCAACCCCTCCTCAAGGTTCCAGACTCCAGATGAACAGCCCCCCACCCAGGTCCGAGTGCCCCTCAATTCCAACCGGCAGCCCTCTGCTATCCCAGCGCTGGGCTCCCTTCCTCCCAAGCTCTTCCAGTGCCCCTCCCGCCTCTGTCCCTGGACCCACCTCCTGGTCTCTCTCAGCTCCCCTGCTTCATCTCTGCCGCTCGCTGGCAGGTGTGGGGTCAGATCAACACAAGGGGGCCACGCCTGGGCTCGTTAACAGGTTTAAGTAGGAAAGAGACACACTGCAGCAAAGGACAGGCCCCCCCAGGTGGTGTGGGGAGCAGCTGAGCTGGGCTCCGGCTCAGGACCCCCGCGCACATCTCTTCTCCCCCTGGCTGGCCTGAGTCAGGAAAGCACCGCGGGCACAGACCAGAGCCGGGAAGAAAGTTCCCCGGCTGGATTCCCTGCCCAGGCCAGATCCGAACGTGCAGAGACCCCCATCCCTAGCTAGAGCTCAGAGGGGGACGGACGGGTTAGGACTCCACGGCTGGAGATGGGGGTTGCGCAGACCCGGGGCCGCCGAGGGGATGGAGCGTGCCTGGGGGGCAGCAGTCGCTCCAGCCCCGTTCAGGCCCAGAGAGCGCGATGCCGCCGTTGATCACACGCCTGAAGTGCCCAGAGCTTCCATGCAGAGGCTGCTCCCAGAACCACAGACGGGGGCAGCGTTCAATTTCATGGCAGCAGGGCCACTCCCGCTCCCCACGCAGCTCTGGGGGCTGTGGGTTCATGGGGGCACAGAGCTGGGGGGCTCAGCAGCAGCACGTCTCCTTTCGAAGGACAATGTGGGGCCCTTTCAAAGAAACCTGGGGGGGGCCACTCCTCAGCTGCAGTGGGAGGTAGGGGGCTCAGGACTTGTAGCCTCCATGTGGGGCCCAGGCCAGGGGTGCAGCGAGACCAGACCCACCCCCCTTAAAGGGGGTTTTTAAACCAAGCTTCACCCGAAAGCGGTTTATTTCGCTCAAAGAAAATTCTGTATAAAAGAGCTTCCCACCTGCCCCCGCCCCCCACAAATACAAACAGCAGTCCAGGCTCTAGGGCAGGAGAAAGGGAAACCATCCAGACAGGACTGAAACTGACCAGGGGGGAGAGGGAAGGAAACTAACCAGCTTAATTTCCTTGCCCAGAGCAAATGCGAAGACCTGAACTCACCCGCCCTGCGGCTCGGTGGAAATTCACGGTGCAAAGCGGCCCCCGGCTGCACCGTCCCCGGGGCGGTCAGGCAGGGACGGAAGGTTTCCTGCATTTGCTTTGGGTTTGTAAATGCTCTGGAGTTTAGCATCTAACCCAGCCCCTTGGGCTCTCCACCTCCAGTCACAGACTCCGGCCCGCAGACGCCAGGTGGGTTTAACTGAAAAGGGAACTGACGCGGGCAAAGGGGACTGGACACGGGGGGGGAAGAGCCCACGCGGGCAAAGGGGACTGGACACGGGGGGGGGGGGGGAAGAGCCCGCGCGGGCAAAGGGGACTGGACACCGGGGGGGGGGGGGGAAGAGCCCGCGCGGGCAAAGGGGACTGGACACAGGGGGGGGGGGGGTGAAGAGCCCGCGCGGGCAAAGGGGACTGGACACGGGGGGGGGGGGGGAAGAGCCCGCGCGGGCAAAGGGGACTGGACACAGGGGGGGGGGGGGGGGGGAAGCCCGCGCGGGCAAAGGGGACTGGACACAGGGGGGGGGAAGCCCGCGCGGGCAAAGGGGACTGGACACCGGTTCGAAGAGATGTATTCGTAGGGCGGGCGAACAGCGAGAAGCTGGGTTCAAATCCCTTTGGGGGCGTCCGCACACAGACTCAATCCAGGCTTAACCCGACAGGTCGAAATGACAGCGCTGGCGGAAAAGGGGGTAGAGGAGCCAGGAGGGAAGATTGGGGGGGTACATCGAGGGGAACAGGGAGTCTGGCCAGGGGAGGTGGGTACATCCAGGGCGGCCCTGCCCCGGCACAGCCCAGCTCAGCCCGTTGTTGACATTGACGCGAACAGGAGGCCGAGGCAGGGACCGAGAACAGCCGCCCAGCGTCTCGTCTGTACACAGGAGAGCTGCGAGCCCCACTGAGTCTATGCCACCCTGCGCCAGCGGGATCCCCGAGCGCCGCCCTACGCTCGCGGCACCACCACGTACGGCTGGTGCGGGATGAGTCGCTGACGCTCGTTGCAGGTGTAGATCCAGCGAGGGCGGACGAAGGAGAGGTTGGCGTTGTCGTTCAGAGCCTGCGGGGGGCGAAGGCAGGGCAGTGAGAACAGAGCACCAGGACGGCATCTGATCAGCCCCCCCTGTTCTGAGCCCCTAGACCCCCACTCCCCCTCTCAGAGCCAGGGAGAGAACCCAGGAGTCCTGGCTCCCAGCCCCCCTGTTCTGAGCCCCTAGACCCCCACTCCCCCTCTCAGAGCCAGGGAGAGAACCCAGGAGTCCTGGCTCCCAACCCCCCTGCTTGGAGCCATTAGACCCCACTCCCCTCCCAGAGCCAGGGAGAGAACCCAGGAGTCCTGGTTCCCAACCCCCACTGTCCTAACCACCAGACCCCACTCCACTCCCAGAGTCGGGGAGAGAACCCAGGAGACCTGGCTCCCAGCCCCCCTGCTCTGAGCCACTAGACCCCACTCCCCTCCCGGAGCTGGGGAGAGACCCCAGGAGTCCTGGCTCCCAGCTTCCAGCCAGTAGACCCCACTCCCCTCCCAATTAGGGACAGAACCCAGGAGTCCTGGCTCCAAAGACTCTAGTCTACGCCCTGCATTAAACACCCAAATGCCATAAACAGTTTAAAGGCCCCGTGTCCCATTCTCTGTCCCCACGGAGCCAGCCAGCCCCCTGCCTGCTCCAGGGGAGGACACATGTACCTCATCCATTAGGGGGCGCTATTGTGGTGCAGGGGGGCAGGGGGGCAGGGGTAGAGCAGGGGGAGCCCTCTCACCTCCTCGAAGGTGTCATCCCACTCCTGGGCCGTGATGACGTAGTTCACCCGCTCGCTCATGTAGCCCTCCACCTCCCTGGGAGCAGAACGGCAGCATCAGCGAGAACCCGTCGCTCCCGACCCACAGCGCCCCCCCCCCCCCCCACCTAGCTCTGCCCGCGCCCCTCGCTCCCGACCCACAACTCCCCCCCCCCCCACACCTAGCTCTGCCCGCGCCCCTCGCTTCCGACCCACAGCTCCCCCCCCCCGGCCCTGCCCCTCGCTCCCGACCCACAGCCCCTCCCCCCCCCACCTAGTTCTGCCCGCGCCCCTCGCTCCCGACCCACTGCTCCCGCCCCCCCCGGGCCCTGCCCGCGCCCCTCGCTCCCGACCCACAGCCCCCGCCCCAGGTCTTCCCATGCCCCTCACTCCTGAACCACAGCCCCTGCTACCCCAGCCCATACGTCCATCGATTATAAAAGAATTGCTCGCTGAACACAGCTATGTGTCTGGCACAGAGATGCAGCTGTCTCTGGGGTGGGGCGCGGAGGCTGGTTAACAACCTCCCAGCAGCAGATCACGCTTAGGACAGCAGTGAGGGAGAATTTCATAACTACAAAGGGGAGTTCGGGAGCTAAACCCACACCCAATGGAATTTGACCCGGACTCCTGGGTTTGCATCCAGTGGAGGGACCAGCTGCTGTGACGGCCTGAGGCCCCGGTGGCCTGCCCCTCACCCGTTGAACGCCGTGATGTAGCGATTCAGGAGGCGTCGTTCCTGGGAGGGGAAATCTCCATACAGGAAAAAGCGTTTGCCCACGAAGAAATCTGCAGAGGAGGAAAAGGTTAACGTAAAGGGCTGGATGCTACAAAACCGCTTGGGCGTCTCCCTGTCAGACTCGTACCGTGTTCACCTGTGGGACTCTCTGCCACAGGATATTAAAAATCTTCATGTGTTCTACTCAGAATCACACCCACTAGAGAGATAGGCCCCGTGCCCCACTCCTCACCCCCTGAGAAAGCCAGTTCCTGCCATGGGGCCGGATGGAAGCCAGAGTCCCCATGTCCCACTCCACATACCAGGCAGCTCCGGGATGGGCTGATCCGGCTCCTCCTCCACATCCGTGTTCTCGTCCGTGGAGCCGCCGTAGGGGTCGTCGTCGGGGTCCGGAGTTGCCTCCCGACCCGCTTGCTGCTTCTTGCGGTGCTCCTCCTCCACCCTGCATCAGGGAGTGTGGGTCAGCCGGGGGGCACACCCCTCCCTCAACTCCCCCTCCTCTTCCCTGCCTTCCCCCCCCCCAAGCCAGTGATAGAACCCAGGAGTGCTATCTCCCAGCCCCCCTGCTCTAACCACTACACCCCACTCCCCTGAGCTAGGGAGAGAACCCAGGAGTCCCTCCCCAGAATGAGCACACGTGGGGGGAGGATCTGCCCCTGGGGCCCTTTTTCCATCCCTCCTGTCCCCACCCCCTCGCTGGATCAGCCCCCATGGCTCCCAACTCACCCGTGGCCACACTCTGCTGTACCCACCTCCTCAGCTCGTCGTCCGTGTCGCCGGAGTCGCCCTCCCCGCGGTCTCTCGCCCCTGGAGAACAGCACGGGAAATCAGTCCCAGCCACCCCACGGCATTGGGGGATACCTCCCGGGGCAGGGAGCCAGGACTCCTGGGTTCTCTCCCTACCTGCGGGCTCCCCGCTGTCCGTGGAGGCCGGGGAGCTCTCCCCCCCGGCCTGCGAGTTGCCGGCGTTGGCCCAGGATGTGCCGGGCTCTGTCTCCTCCCCTGAGGACTCACCCAGAGGCGGCTGGGCCCTGGCAGGTGCCTTGCCCTGGTGGTTGGAGCTGGGCAGCCCGGCTCTCTGCAAGAGAAAGGTCCGAGGGGGGGGTCTGGGCGAGGTGGTGTCATGGGGGCAGGGGCTTGGGGAGCTAGACCCTACCCCACCCCCAGAGCCGGGGAGAGAACCCAGGAGTCCTGGCTCCCAGCCCCCCTGCTCTAAGCACTAGACCCCACTCCTCTCCCAGAGCTGGGAGAGAACCCAGGAGTCCTGGCTCCCAGCCCCAGCCCACTCCCCGCCCCACCTGACGCCCCCTACCTGTCGGGGGGAGGGGGTCTTGCGGGTCCGGGCAGGCGGCTCTTCCTCGCTCTCCTCTTCCTCGCTGCCCGAGGCGGGTGGCCCGTCCATTAGGTACCTGCCAGGGTACACCCCCTCGGTTACCCCCGAACTGAGTGAACCCCCTGGAGCCCCCCATCCCCCCGCAGTCCCCCCACCAGACTCCCACAACAGGACTGAACCCCCTGGCCTCCAGCCATCACTGATTGCCCCCCATGAATGACCCCCAGCACCCTCTCTACCGGTCTAGCTCCCCATCTGACCTCTGATAGCATATAACCCCCCTGAGCCTCAGCCATTGCTGATACCTCCTGGATGGCCCCCCCAACCCCACTGGACGTGGGGTGCCCCCCGCCCTCACCGTTTGCAGGGCAGGCGCCGCCGGGCCCGGTGGCAGTCCAACACCCACTCTTTGCGCACGATGGTGCCCCCGCGCCCCTTCACCTGGCTGTACTTGGGGGTGTTGGCGAAGGCGCAGCTAGGGGGAGAGAAGCAGAAGGGAGATCAGAGAGGGCCAAGCACCGCCCCCACACACAGCCGTTTGGAGACAGGAGGGGTAGGTCAAGGCATCAGGACTCCTGGGAGGGGAGTTGGGTCTAGTGGTTAGATGGGGGTGGGGGAGGGCTGGGCGCCAGGACTCCTGGGTTCCTTGCACAACACACAGTTGGGAAGGTCCACCCATGCTCTCCTCCTGGTGTCTCAGTGCGCCTCGGGTTTCCCAGGATGCACTGGGTCAGAATTAGGCAGGGTTAATCAGGCTGGGAAGTACCGGCTGCACTGGCAGAAGGTCGGGGCCCACATAAGGTGGGTGCTGTCGGGAGTCCAGTTTGGCTGGCTGGGTGGCAGCAGGTGGGCGGGGGTGGCTGGGGGCCAGCTGGGTAGGGAATTGGGGCCGGCTGCTGGGGGTGTACCTAAGTGAGGCAGGTGCTGTCAGGGGTCCAGTCGGGCTGGCTGGGCAATACCAGCCGGGCGAGGGCGGGGAGCCGGCAGTACCTAAGTGAGGCAGGTGCTGTCAGGGGTCCAGTCGGGCTGGCCGGTTGGGGGCAGGGAGCCAGCGGTACCTACGCGAGGCGGGTGCTGTCAGGAGTCCAGTCGGGCTGGCCGGGTGGTACCAGCCAGGCGGGGGCAGGGAGCCGGCGGTACCTACTTGAGGCAGGTGCTGTTGTGTGGTACCAGCCGGGCAGGGAGCTGGCGGTACCTACGTGAGGCGGGTGCTGTCAGGGGTCCAGTCGGGCTGGCCGGGTGGGGGCAGGGAGCCAGCGGTACCTACGTGAGGCGGGTGCTGTCAGGGGTCCAGTCGGGCTGGCCGGGTGGTACCAGCCAGGCGGGGGCAGGGAGCCGGCGGTACCTACATGAGGTGGGTGCTGTTGGGAGGTACCGGGCGGGGGCAGGGAGCCGGCGGTACCTATGTGAGGCGGGTGCTGTTGGGTGGTACCAGCCGGGCGGGGGCAGGGAGCCGGCGGTACCTACGTGAGGCGGGTGCTGTTGGGTGGTACCAGCCGGGCGGGGGCAGGGAGCCGGCGGTACCTACATGAGGTGGGTGCTGTCGGGGGTCCAGTCGGGCCGGTACTTGGCGCCCATCTCCAGCGCCTTGTCCCGCAGCTCGGAGCGGAAGGGGTTCTGGAAGCCGCTCAGCACGAAGACCGTCCCCTGCAGGAGGCGATGAAAATCCTCCCCCGCCCCCTCCGGCGACGGCTCCTTCGGCTGCTTCTTGGGGGCTGGCGGTCTGCGGGGGGGCGGCTCTGGGGCTGGGGGAGGACAATGGGGGGTTAGCGATAATACCCGCCTACTGGGACACCTGAGCCAACTAGAATGCCCGGCCGAATGAGTGACAGATCCAACCTCCCCTCCTTACACTGTACCCCCCCACCTTTCTCTGGCCCGTAAGGTAGCGACAGACCTTGATCAGTCACACTGTGTAATATGCACAGAGCCGGGGAGAGAACCCAGGAGTCCCCTCTCACCTTTGGGCTTCTTGGGGGCTGGCTGCGGGGGGTGGGGGGCCTCGGCGTCAGGTTTCCGAGCAGAGGGGGGTGCCGAGTTCTCCTTGCTGAACTCAAACTTCCTCTTGGTGGGAGCTGGATCCTGAGGGGGAAGAAAAGTGGGTCAGAAGCGAAAGGTAAATATCCGGTATGATGTGCACTGGATTCCTGAACGCCGCCACCTCTGGGGGGGCTGTTTCTCAGAGTTCCCTCACTGGGGCTGAGATGCAGGTGCTTTAAGACGAAAAGTTGAACCCCGTACCCAAGCACATCTGCAATGCAGCAGATTGTGGGTACCAGAATGCAGTCCCCAGCGATGGGCTCTGGCCCGGATACCGGGGTTCATATAGACAATGTCATTCCCAGTCCAGCAAAGCAAGCTATGCCCGTCAGCCTGCTCCTGACCCCCTGACAGCCCAGGCCAGAGACCGGCCCCTGAATCATTCCTAGGACCGAGAACCCCCTGCGCCCCTCGGGGACGTGTTCCAGCGGTTCATCCCCCTCCCCGGTGAATAGACAGACGAGGATCGCGGCTCCCCGGAGCCGTTCCTGGGTTAAACCAAACGGGTCGAGCACCAGGCGTCACTTGCTCTGCGGCGGGATTATCAAGCCGTTCCTTGTTTTCACGGCTCTTACTAACCTGCCCCCACCCTCTTTGCCACCGGACCTGGCCCCCGGGTTCCGACAGCCCCCGCCACTGCGAGGGAGCGGCCGCGCCCAGCCGAGAGGACTGTACCTTGGGGGAGGCCGCAGCGCGGCTGGGGGAGGTCCTGGCAGCGGGTTTCTCTGTGGCGGAGGGGGAGGAGGCGCCGGGTGTGCTGGCCTGGAGGGTGGCCACGGCGTAGCTGGGGGATGGTTCCTCCGTCTGCGGGGCTGCATGGGAGAGCAGACAAGAGATGTCGCAGCCACAAATCGCAGCAGCACGTGGAGCTAGAGCTAACCGGACGCACCACAGAGGGCATGGGACAGCGTCTGGAAACCGGCATCTCTGGGTAACCTAGACAGACTCACCACTAGACCCCACTCCCCTCCCAGAGCCGAGCAGAGAACCCAGGAGTCCTGGCGCCCAGCCCCCCCTGCTTTAACCCACCAGGCCCCACTCCCCTCCCAGAGCCAGGCAGAGAACCCAGGAGTCCTGGCGCCCAGCCTCCTTTGCTTTAACCCACCAGGCCCCACTCCCCTCCCAGAGCCGGGCAGAGAACCCAGGAGTCCTGCCCCCCCCCCACCCCCGGGTTCGTGGTACCTCTGGGCGGCGTGAGAAGCGGTTTGCTAGCTCGGCTGAAGAACAGGGCCCCGGGCCTCATTGAGGCAGAACTGCTGTCCTCGTCCTTCACCTTAAACTGGCCCAGCTTGGTCACCTTCTGTACGGAGAGAGATGCACAGGGCTGGGCTAACAGGGGCTGCGGATCAGGAGTGAGGGGCACTGGCAGAGCTGAGGGGGGAAAGGGGGAGCCCATGGCTGGGCTAGCAGGGGTTGTGGGTCGGGATTGAGGGGCACCGGCAAAGCTGTTACTCACCGGGGAGGCAGATTTTGATTGGGTTTCGTTGTTTTCGGGTGGCGAGTGGAACTTCACAAAGGACAGCCCATATGCCAGGGTCTACGGGGAGATCAGCCAGAAAGAAAGTGACCCATTGGCAGCGCTGCGGAGAGAAGCCAGGAATCCTGGCTCCCAGCACCCCCTCCCCTGGTCTAACCATTAGACCTCACTCCCCCCACTGACACACCCTGCACCCCATGTTCACCACTTTTATAAGGTTATGACACATTTGATACAAAGTCTGCCTTGTGAGATATCACTTGAAAACTCATAATCCGCTGAACATCATTATCCTGCTAAAATGTGTGTAACAACACTGTGTGTAAAGCTATGGGCTTTTACTATATGATGTTACTAAAATATGTTATGATTCTGGGGAACGCCCACAGACTAGCTTTTCAGAGACAACAAAGGACAGACCTATACCCCACCAGGTGTTAAGAAACTCTTAGCTATGTAGGCAGGCATTCTCTGGCAGGGGGAAGGAATGAAGAAATGTACATTTCACCCCAGGGACAGTTCAAGCATCACGTACGCAAAGTGAGGGGTAATAGTCAGGGAGAGAGGGGTAAAGGAATGAAAAACAGTGGCTCCTATCTCACCTCTTTGCTCATGCCACCAGTATATTCACTGGAAGGACACTGAACCAAGGGGGGGTGGGGGTGGGGGTGTCCCAGGCTGAAAGGAAATCCAGCCTGTGAAATCTACTACAAGCTTTTGGTGAGAAAAATCCTTTTTGCTTTTCACTTCACTTAGTTGGGTAAATTAGGGATTCACTTCCGTGTTTATCTTCTATTCTTTTTCCTTGCAACCCATTCTGACTTTTATGCCTTATCACTTGCAATCAATGAGAATCGAGATTTCTGCAGTTAATAAACGTCTCTGCTGGTTCCATCCAAAGCAGTGTGTTTGGACTGAGTGTTCGGGACCCTCCCCTTGGCTGGTGCCCAATACCTTTCCTTTGATGGGATTTCTACGTGCTCGGGCTGGCCGGGAGGGGGCTGAGCAGTACAAGACGCACATTTCTGGGGGACAAGGCCAAGACTAAGGATTTGCGGATGCTGCCCTGGGTGTCATTCAGGAGTGGCTAGGAGAACATTCCTGTCACTCAGCGCGGGGTGACTTTACCAAGAGGACGCAGCTGTACCCTGGGGAACGTCGCACCCACCTGACTTGAGCAGGGGGCACTGCCAGCAGATCACACACTCACCACTGGTCTGCATTGCCCGCTTTCACTCACCCACGTGTAATCCCTTCCACCCCTGCCCGGCCAGTATGCGAGGGGTCCCCAGACCAGGCTGCACTGCGGAGGAGGGTCCCAGGGTCGGGAGGGGTCCCACCTTGGTGTAGGGCTGGGTGCAGACAATTTTCACCCGGTCCCATTTCTTCTCGGCTGCTGCCTTCACCAGCTTGTCCGGGCCGAACATCCGGACTCGGTTGAGGTTGGTGCCGGCCTTGCTCTCCGAGGGCGACATGAAGGACGAGGTGACCAGCAGCACCTTGGTGGGGGTGTGGGGGCAGGAAGCCTGGGGTTAGAGAAGCCTCCGTAAACCCTTGACACCCTCCCACCCCAATCCTGTCGCTGCCTCAGTCTTAAGGGGTTAAGCCCCCTGGGGTTGCTAGGCTGGGCCCCACCCCACAGGGCTCACTGAACCAGGGCCACCCTTCTGCCCCCCACCTGAGACCCGGGAGCTCCCCAAAGCCCAGCACGCGCGACTTCCTCCCCCTCACCTCATAGTCCTGCTCGCTGGGCGAGGCGGAGCTGCCGGCCAGCACCTCCACGAAGGCCGAGCCCTCGTTGCCCACATCGATGCTGTGGATCCGCTCCTCCTTCTCGAACTGCCGCGGGCGGTAGGGGGGAGAGTCAGGGGCCGGGGATGCGGTGCCCACCCAGGGCCCACTTCCAACCCACTCCGGGAACCCAGGAGTTCAGGCCCCCCTGTCCTCCTGCTGCTCTAACCACTACACCCCCCCACCCTCCAGGGAGAGAACCCAGGAGTCCTGGCTCCCCCTTGCCCCCCCCCTCCTCCAGGGAGAGAACCCAGGAGTCCTGGCTCCCCCTTGCCCCCCCCCTCCTCCAGGGAGAGAACCCAGGAGTCCTGGCTCCCCCTTGCCCCCCCCTCCTCCAGGGAGAGAACCCAGGAGTCCTGGCTCCCCCTTGCCCCCCCCCTCCTCCTCCAGGAAGAGAACCCAGGAGTCCTGGCTCCCCCTTGCCCCCCCCTCCTCCTCCAGGAAGAGAACCCAGGAGTCCTGGCTCCCCCTTGCCCCCCCCTCCTCCTCCAGGAAGAGAACCCAGGAGTCCTGGCTCCCCCTTGCCCCCCCCTCCTCCTCCAGGAAGAGAACCCAGGAGTCCTGGCTCCCCCTTGCCCCCCCCTCCTCCTCCAGGAAGAGAACCCAGGAGTCCTGGCTCCCCCTTGCCCCCCCCTCCTCCTCCAGGGAGAGAACCCAGGAGTCCTGGCTCCCCCTTGCCCCCCCCTCCTCCAGGGAGAGAACCCAGGAGTCCTGGCTCCACGGCGGGGGGAGGGGGCCCTCACCTGCAGGATGACCGACAGCTGCTTTTCGCCCGCCTGCGCCGCCTTCCACTTGCGGTAGGTGTCGGCCTTGAGCAGGTTCTCGGCGCAGTGAGTCTGGGGGGTGGGGCAGATCGTCAGGGGGGCGGGACACCCCCGGGGATGGTCTCTTCCGCCCCCCCCCGCAGGGAATGGTCTCCCCCACTCAGTCCTCCCGCACCCCCATGGGGAATGGTCTCTCCCCCCCCCCGCCCCGAATGGTCTCCCCCACTCAGTCCTCCCGCACCCCCATGGGGAATGGTCTCTCCCGTCCCGTCGTAGTCTCGCCGACCCAGAGCTGACCCCCCGGAATGGCGTCTCCCGCCCCGCCCGGGGAATGGTCTCTCCCAGCCCGCCCCCCTCGGGAATGGTCTGCCCCGCACCGGGTCGGCGCTGCTCGCGGACACCACATGGCGGATCCCGATCTCCGGCATCCCCGCGCTCCGCCGCCGGGCGCCACCGCTGCCCGCCCGCCCCCCCGGAAACAAAACTCTGGTGCCCGCCGGAAGTGGAACCGCTCTGCGCCGCCCGCTCTATGTTCGCTCGGTCCTCCGAGCCGGTCTGCGCAGGCGCCATTGCCCGGCGAGGGATTGTGCGCGTGCGCAGCGCCCGATCCAGCCCGAGACGCGGCGCGCGTGCGTGCTTCCTTCGCGCCTCTTTCGCCTGGTCCCCGCTCGATCGTGGCGCATGCGCCCCGGCTGCTGCTTGCGGCTCCTGTTAGTGCGCATGCGCCTTGCCCTGTTCCTCCCCCTGGTGGCGCAGAGGTGAAGTCACATCAGAGCAGATCACATGGTGCAGGGAGAGGGATAGCTCAGGGGTTTGAGCATTGGCCCGCTGAACCCAGGGTTGGGAGTTCAATCCTAGGGGGGGCCACTTAGGGATCAAGGCAAAAATCTGTCTGGGGATTGGTCCTGCTTTGAGCAGGGGGTTGGACTAGAGACCTCCTGAGGTCCCTTCTAGAAATTAAGAAATGAATAGAAATATCCTATCTGCTAGAATTGGAAGGGACCCCAAAAGGTCATCAAGTCCAGTCCCCTGCCTTCACTAGCAGGACCAAGTACCAATTTTGCCCCAGATCCCCAAGTGCCCCCCCCCCCCAAGGATTGGGCTCACAACCCTGGGTTTAGCAGGCCAATGCTCAAAGCACTGAGCTATCCCTGACAGTCTACAATTCTATGTTTTGTTCAAACCCACATGTCCCAGGAGCAAGGAGGCAATGCACTCAGGGGGCTTGCAGTACCTGTGCATAGACTTGCACCCCCAAAGCATCATCGTGGTCTGGCCTGGGGGGCAGTGGAGAATCCCTCCCCGGACTGAGCTGGTCCATTGTCGGGGGCACAGTGTGTCCGGTAGAGTCTGTGCTAAAATTAGAAATTTTAGCACACAGGTTTTCTTGATGGATGAAACAGTGACATTTGACTGTCGGGCAGCCAATTTGATCTTCAAGTAACTTTACAAATCCCTTCTGGTTTCCGACCATGGCACGAGCACCATCTGTTGTCAGAGAAAATATTTTTCTGATGTCAACTCCTCGTTCTTCAAAATGGTTTACAAAAGTTTCCGCTATATCTTCCCCCCTTTGTTGTGCCATGCAGGGGTTTTAGGCAACAAAGTTCCTCTTGGATTTCATCGGAAGCACAATATCTTGCAGCAACTGTCAAACGTGGAACGTTGTTTATATCCACACTCTCATCAATTGGAATGCTAAACACTGCTGTGTCTTTTAATGCAGTCGTCTGCTTTTCGTTAACGTTTTCTGCCATTTCACTTACGCGTCTCTCAGAGACAGGCAGTTCTTTTATTCTAGATATGCATCTTTATCTGGCAAATCATTGAACAAAACCTCTGAACTGCTGAGAAAAACTTCTTTTATATGTAACCCTTCTGCCCATCTAAGTTGGCAGCAACAAGGGCCGGGTTCTGTATCTAGGGGTTCCGTTTCAATAACGCAATGCAAAACCGGCTCGAGCCCCCACCCAGTGACCTGGGACAATTACATACCACCCCCCCAGGCGCCTCAAAGAGGCAATACTTCCCCTCTCGCAAGCACGGAGTCTGAGTGTAACAGAAAATGTTTAATAACATGAGGTAAACGACATCAGCATTAAATTGGAAAAACACCACAAACAGGATTCATAACACAAACCAGGAGCAAAAAACCCACCCCAGCAAATTGGGCTGTGTCCTTTCCCTTTGGTTCTTGAATCCAGCAACCCAAAAATCACCCAGAGTCCCCAAAGTCCAACACCCCCAAAGTCTCTGTCCCTGGTCAGTGCAGCCCCAGAGTAAAAGGGGGGGGGCACGCAGGGTGTTAAGGGGCACCTTACGTGATCCGAGGCCGTCTGGCCGTCTCTCCATGGGGTTCCGCCACAGCCTTCATCACGAGCCAGTCCACTTCCTGCCATCCCACAAACTGCTCCGCTCCGCTCCCCGACCTGTGAGCCGCTCCAGCCGTCCCCACTAACAGCTCCCCTCGCCATTCCTTGGGCCGCTCACTGCTCCACCAGCCGCTTAGCAATATAGCTTCAGGCTCCCCCACTAGTTAACACAGCCTCAGTGATCTCAGCTCTTAATAACTTTAGCTCTTTTGTGATTTCAGCTCTTAGCAATTTCAGCTCAGGGAGCCCCAGTGCTGGTGCACCATTGGCCCAAAGTGAATTCAGCTCAGCAGCCTGTAACTAGACTCCTAATGGAATCAAAGTTAGCTCTGACATTCAACCGTGGAGAGAGGAGATGATGCAATTGGTGTGTCCAGCCCTCAAACAAAGCCCAGATACAAATACCTCTCTCCATTCACTGGGTTTTGTAACCCATGCCCTTTGTCTAACAAGTGCTACTTAATTACTGGTGAGTCTCTGTCATACAACAGTTCTACTGGCCTTGATTCACAGAATCAGGGTAACAAAACTTTATTCTTCCTGCCCCAGTAACAGAGAAACTGGGGATCCCACACCAGCGAAAGTAACCACTTTGAGTTGCTGTTGTTTCATGCCAGGCGGGTGGGTGTGCCTATGCAAACAAGATCAGCCCCTGGAGTTCTTTCCACACTCGCCATAATTCCCCACCAGATGTCAGGGTAGAGCTCATCCTGACTCCGCTTACATATATATTCCCCAACAGCTTTCCGGTTTTTTGCAATGCACTGTACAATCTTGTCACTTCCTTCTGTGGCTTGATTTTCACTTACACTTCAGCATGTGAAAGCACTGCTTTGCTTCTCATATCCTGCTACTGCCTTTGTGATCGATTCAATCTTGTCTGCTTCATCAAGAAAGGTTCTTCTCGTGCTTCGTTTGAAAATGTTGTCAAACACTTGCTGTGCGACAAACAACACTTTCACAACCGAAAGCACAACCAGCTCAGTCCTTCTTTTGAATAAATCCAAATGTGTCTGTCCAAGAAGGCTGAAATGAATGGACATCTAACTTTGCTTTTTTACGAGCTGACATTTTGTCAAATGTACCCCTCAACTTACAGTGGGGAAAAAAATCGTGACTGACGGCACACACAACGTCAAACGCAATGCGCTGTTCCACGTGACGTGACAGTGATGTAAGTAGCAAATCAGGACTTAAAAATATCCCAGTACAGTGGCGCTGGAACGACTTTTAAGGTGGGGGTGCTGAGCTGTGCCCCCTCTTGCCCCTGTCTGCACCCCAGTGAGCCACAGCTGGGGGCGGCTGCAGAGTCCCGGGCCACTGGCCGGGACCCCAGGATGGCAACAGAGCCCCCGGGACCGGTGGCCGGGACCCGGGCAGTGTGAGTGCCACTCAAAATCATCTTGCATGCTGCCTGTGGCACGCGTACCATAGGTTGCTGACCCCTGCTCTACCATATACTCTGGAGGGGGGTGTAGGAAAATTCCAGGGTAGGCCCTGGTTGTGCAGTGGGACACGCCCTCCTTGGGGTAACGTCGGTATGTGGAAGAGTGAAGGAGGCGAAGTTGGGGCTGTTGTTGGGCAGGCGTCCTCACATACCGGCACATGGTAGATGCAAAAAGAAGAACAGGAGTACTTGTGGCACCTTAGAGACTAACAAATTTATTAGAGCATAAGCTTTCGTGGACTACAGCCCACTTCTTCGGATGCATATAGAATGGAACATATATTGAGGAGATATATATACACACATACAGAGAGCATGAACAGGTGGGAGTTGTCTTACCAACTCTGAGAGGCCAATTAAGTAAGAGAAAAAAACTTTTGAAGTGATAATCAAGCTAGCCCAGTACAGATAGTTTGATAATAGGTGTGAGAGTACTTACAAGGGGAGATAGAGTCAATGTTTGTAATGGCTCAGCCATTCCCAGTCCTTATTCAAACCGGAGTTGATTGTGTCTAGTTTGCATATCAATTCTAGCTCAGCAGTCTCTCTTTGGAGTCTGTTTTTGAAGTTTGATACCTGGGGTTATAGACCAAGTTCCCGGGTATGTTCCTGTATCTCTTAATTGAATGTTCTGAATGCGAATCGACGCGCTCCATCTACCCTGCAGGTCAGTGAACTCTACCCGGCTTGTCCAATCCCCGCCTGTTTTTACAATTCCATTGAAGTAACTAATCAGTGTCCCCTGCTCAAAACCAGTCCCAGAAAACTGTATCGGCCTCAAGCTTGTGGGCTTGGACAACACGTCCCAGAGTCAGATCCTCCCCCACCACTCCTGTGAGATATCGCTCCGGTCCTAACCTCTCACGCCCCTGGTCCCTGCCAGCAGACTTAGCTGCCCGTCGTCCCGCTGCTCTTCCAGGCAGCCAAGCCTGCAGCCCCTTCTTCTCCTGCTCCATACAGAAACTAACTACTGCGCTGGTCTGCAGCTTCTTTTATATGGCCCTCCTGGGCCCTGATTGGCTGCTTCCCCTGCAGCCACTCTAGTCTGCTTGGAGGATCTCTCCACTGCTCCTTTCCTGGGATGGGTGGGGCAGAACCCTGAGGTTTGTAGCTTGTCACAGCATCACAGTGTGAGAGGGAGCCCAGGTTGGGAAGCCAAAGGGCGCAGCCGTACCCCAGTTCCAGGTTGCACCCCAGGGAACCCGTCACAGTGGGTGGGAGTCCGGACTCCTGGCTTCTGTCCCCAGCTATGGGATGGGAGAGGGGTTGGAGCAGTGGGGCTGGGAGTCCAGACTCCTGGGTTCTATCCCCAGCTATGGGATGGGAGAGGGGTTGGAGCAGTGGGGCTGGGAGTCAGGACTCCTGGGTTCTATCCCCAGCTATGGGATGGAAGAGGGGTTGGAGTAGTGGGGCTGGGAGTCCGGACTCCTGGGTTCTATCCCCAGCTATGGGATGGGAGAGGGGTTGGAGCAGTGGGGCTGGGAGTCCGGACTCCTGGGTTCTATCCCCAGCTATGGGATGGGAGAGGGGTTGGAGCAGTGGGGCTGGGAGTCAGGACTCCTGGGTTCTGTCCCCAGCTATGGGATGGGAGAGGGGTTGGAGCAGTGGGGCTGGGAGTCCGGACTCCTGGGTTCTATTCTTGGTTCTGCCCCTTTGCCCATGGGGGATGGGGACCCTCCTCTCACTCCGAGGGCTGAGCGGCTCCTCAGACGCTTTGAGATCCCAGCTGGCCAGCACTAGAACAGGACCAAGCCTCATCCCTTCTCCAGGGTCTCTCAGAGCACGGGGGTCGTGGTCCTTCGAACTCTGACCCAGCAGCCCCATTTGGCCTGTGGTTGGGGAGTCTCTGGGGCTGGATGGGGTTAAAAGGAACAGGCACCACCACACACACACCCCGTGTAACCAGCGCTGGGGCTGAGCTTTCGCAATTTCCAGAGAAAGGGGAAGTTTCTCTGCTGCAGCCAGACAACAAAGTGAAAGGCTCCCACAGGAAAAATGGTGCGTGGAGCCAGAACTCCGGAGTCCTGACTCTCAGCCCCCTACTCTAACCACTAGACCCCACGCCCCTCCCCCAGCTGGGGATAAAAACCAGAAGTCCTGATTCCCAATCACTGTAACCACTAGACCTTATTGCTACCAAACCAGGAAGTATGTTGCCTTTAAAGCCCAGGAACAAACTGCCATGGTTCCCTTTCCTCTCCTGAGCCACCAACCACTCACGGCGCCCGGGGCTATTGCCACAGATGTAGATGAATATGATTCCTCATTACCTGCCCACAACCTCCCTGCTCACCCGTTAGTGTCAGCGGTGGGATCAGACCAGAGTCCCAGCTGCTAACCCAGGCCCAGGGCCCAGGTAAGAGCCACTTTCCCTTGTTTTGGGGCAAAAAGCAGAGTTGGGAAGAATGATTCTTTGCATCTCTAAATGTCTGAAAGGAAATTAAACGGTGAGAGTTTCTTATGGGAGGGGCCGCAGCTAAGATCAGGGCCCGCCGTGCCAGGCACAGCCCAGACAAAGCCAGAGACAGTCCCTGCCACAAAGAAATTACACTTAAAATAGACAATAGGTGGGAGAGAAAACTGAGGCACAGAGAGGAGCAGTGACTGACCCGCTGTTGTATGGTGGGTCCATGACAGAGCTCTAGCCTGGGCCACACTGTCACACTGTAACTGGGGGTAGCATTGAAAATACACCGGGGGCTCCCCAAACCCGGCGTGAGAGCCAGTCTCTGCCTGACGAGCTCACGGTGTAAGATCTGGGGACTGAACACGGCAGGGCAACATTGCCCTGCGCCGTTAAACTGCTGCCGTGCCCCACCCCAGAGCAGGCTGCATTTCACTGCGGGTTGAAAAGATCAACAACTGGGCAGGCTGCGAAGGTGTCTGAGATCATAAGGGGGAGACCACACGAGACTGATCAACTGTTCAGAGACGGAGCCTGGTGTTTGGGGGAGAATTGGGGGCTGGGAGCCAGGACTCCTGGGTTCTATCTCAGCTCTGCAAAGGGAAATTTATTTTCAGACACACCCGGGTACTCAGACCCTTGCTGGCCAGTTGCCCCATTACCCAGAGAGAACGTTCTCAGAGCGGTCTGGTAACATCAGACACTGGCTCTGCCCAGGCCCTGGTCACAGAGACACAGAGACGGGCCCCCGATAAACAATCCATCTATCGGAGAGGAAGGAGCAGAGGAAGCGCTGGGGGTGCGGAGCTGCAGGATGGGCCAGGAGGGTTCAGCAGGGGGCGCTCTCCTCTCACAGTCAGGGCTGGCCCCAATGCCCCAGGGTGACGCTGGGGGGGGGCTGTGCTGAAAGGAGGGGGGCTCTGTAGGGGTCTCTCCCCTCGCAGTCAGGGCTAATCTCTGCTTCTGGGGCTTTGCTGTTCCCGGCTGAGACCCTGCCCCCTTGTGCCTGTGATACCCTTTCCCCACCTGGCTGTCTCCCAAGGGGTCAGGACGTCTCCCTGGGGTCC
Organism: Chrysemys picta bellii; assembly: GCF_011386835.1. Lineage (NCBI taxonomy): Eukaryota > Metazoa > Chordata > Testudines > Emydidae > Chrysemys > Chrysemys picta. The sequence goes on along the minus strand of NC_088810.1, from coordinate 1,620,134 downwards.
CTGCCACATCCCAAAACGGTTTGTTCCCTTCCCCCTCCCTGATTCTCCCTGCACATGTCAGCTCCACATAGGAACTGTCCTCCGGTCCTGCCCTGAAACTGCCCTCTGCGTTTCTGTGAGCTGCCAAACAGCTGCGCGTCTCTCCCCAGAGGTGGCTGCATTTCACCCGAGGCCATGAGCCCTGCACACACGGCCCGCTAGGCACACGGGGATAGAAATGCCACCAGTCCTTGTTCTGTCAGGCCAATCTCCGAGCTTTACTCCCTTCTGGTTAGGAAATTCTTTTACGAAGGGCCCTAGGTGTAAAATACCTGGTCGTGCAGCCTATCCCGCGGCCAGGCGCCATTGCCCGGCGCAGACGAGCTGTCACCCAGACATGCTGCAGGTGACTCATTCCCGGCCCCTTTCCCCTCCCAGGCCGGCTGAGCGCTCTGTCCTGGACGGAGATGGCCTTGGTGCTGGTCCCTGCCTTTTGCCTTCTGAGCGGTGAGTAATTCGCACAGACGCGACGCGCTGCCGCCCAGGGGACCGGTGGGGACCGTTTCCCAGCCCTGGGAGTGCGTCTACACTGCCAGGAGGGGGCTCGGAACCGGGTTCATCGCAGGGACATCCCAGCCACTCACGCCAGCGGCTCCAGGTCAAGCCTAGGGGGTGTCTGGCCTTGAACCTGACCCCGAGTGGCCGGGTCCTCGCTGCTGGATTCCTGCAGTGGAGAACACGTCTGGTCCTCAGGGCAGAGTCAGCCTGGTCTAGCCCCAGTCACCCTGGGCTCAGCCGCTCTCTTCCCCCAGGCTGCCGTTTTCCCTGCGCCACGTCCTGCCTCCGGGCATCTCGCTGCCCCGGTGAGTCGGGGCATCTCCTGGGCCGGCCTGGAGAGCTCTGCTCCCTGCCCTGCCCGTCCGCCCACCTCGGGCCCGGCTGGCCCCTGCCCACGTCCTGTCTCTGGGCATCTCGCTGCCCCGGCGAGTCGGGGCGTCTCCTGGGCTGGCCTGGAGAGCTCTGCTCCCTGCCCTGCCCGTCCACCCAGCTCCGGCCCGGCTACCCCTGCCCATGTCCTGCCTCCGGGCATCTCGCTGCCCCGGTGAGTCGGGGCGTCTCCTGGGCTGGCCTGGAGAGCTCTGCTCCCTGCCCTGCCCGTCCACCCAGTTCCGGCCCGGCTACCCCTGCCCACGTCCTGCCTCCGGGCATCTCGCTGCCCCGGCGAGTCGGGGCGTCTCCTGGGCTGGCCTGGAGAGCTCTGCTCCCTGCCCTGCCCGTCCACCCACCTCGGGCCCGGCTGGCCCCTGCCCACGTCCTGCCTCTGAGCGTCTCGCTGCCCCGGCGAGTCGGGGCGTCTCCTGGGCCGGCCTGGAGAGCTCTGCTCCCTGCCCTGCCCGTCCGCCCAGCTCGGGCCCGGCTGGCCCTGCCCACATCCTGCCTCCGGGCATCTCGCTGCCCCGGCAAGTCGGGGCGTCTCCTGGGCCGGCCTGGAGAGCTCTGCTCCCTGCCCTGCCCGTCCGCCCAGCTCGGGCCCGGCTGGCCCCTGCCCACAGCCGCACCCAGCTCCTTGTGCACGGGAAGTGCCTGAACTCTGGTTGCCAACCCTCCAGGATTGAAAGATTAATCTTTAATTACAAATTGTTATGTTATGAAACCTCCAGGAATTTGTCCAACCAAAGTTGGCAACTGTAACCTGACCCCTCGCCAGTGGGGCTCGTCCTGCAGTCAGGGCCTCTGGCCCAAGGGCCAAACACCCAGCTGTGGGGGGGAGGAGGGGTGCCCTGAGGGGCGATATGGGGGGCTGAGTCGAGGGGGGAGGAGGGGTGCCCTGAGGGGCGATATGGGGGGCTGAGTCGAGGGGGGACGAGGGGTGCCCTGAGGGGCAATATGGGGGCTGAGTCGAGGGGGGACAAGGGGTGCCCTGAGGGGCGATGTGGGGGGCTGAGTCGAGGGGGGACGAGGGGTGCCCTGAGGGACGATGTGGGGTCTGAGTCGAGGGGGGACGAGGGGTGCCCTGAGGGGCAATATGGGGGGCTGAATTGAGGGGGGTTGCGGAGGTGAACTGGGGGGGGCTGGACTGAAGGGGGTGGCCGGAGCAGAGATTTAGGGGGACTGAAGTGGGATGCAGAGGACAGAGTAGACTGAAGGGGGGCTGGGCAGATGTGGGGGAGGGGGTCGGCCTGGACTGATGGGAGAACTCGGGGGGACAGGAGTGATTCGGGGGCTGGGGTGATTAATTGCAGGCAATGGGATGATGTTGGGGGGCATCTGACATAATAGCAGTTTTCAGGTATTTAAAAGGGTGTCATAAGGAGGAGGGAGAAAACTTGTTCACCTTAGCCTCTAAGGATAGAACAAGAAGCAATGGGTTTAAACTGCAGCAAGGGAGGACTAGGTTGGACATTAGGAAAAAGTTCCTAACTGTCAGGGTGGTTAAACACTGGAACAAATTGCCTAGGGAGGTTGTGGAATCTCTGTCTCTGGAGATATTTAAGAGTAGGTTAGATAAATGTCTATCAGGGATGGTCTAGACAGTATTTGGTCCTGCCATGCGGGCAGGGGACTGGACTCGATGACCTCTCGAGGTCCCTTCCAGTCCTAGAATCTATGAATCTATGAATCTCCAAACTCCCCTTCCCCAATTCACAGGGGAGCGCTGCCTGGGCTCACTGTCACCCCCAGGCCACGGGAGGGCGGGGGGCTCAGACAGCCCCACAACACAACATCCCCGATTGTGTTTAAAGCCCCTGGGTTGGAGGCTGAGCTGACACTGGCCTCTCCCGGCGGGATCTGTGCGGCAGCCCAGCCTGCGGGCCGGGTTCCCCAACTCGCTGGGGCCGGGCGCCGGTCTGATCCCCGATTCCTGTCCCCTGCAGGTGCCTACGCCCAGAAGTGGGATGTGACAGTCGCTCCAGGGCACGTGGCTAGAGGGGCCGGCGCCTGCGTCACCATCCCCTGCTCCTTCACCTACCCCGCAGGGTGGTCGGTCAGTGCCGTGAGCTGGACACGGGACTGGGATCAAACCGTGTATCACTCGGACGAGGCTCGTGTCCACGCTGCCTTCAAGGGGCGCGCCCGCTATCTGGGGGACCTGCTGCACAACTGCTCCCTGCGGGTGGCGGGGCTGCGCCCCAGTGATCAGGGCACCTACCGCTTCCGGTTCGAAGCCGTGCGCAACGGCAGCAGTGACGGATGGACGGGTATGCCAGGACAGCGGCTCAATGTCTCCGGTAACCAACTTCCGTCCAGCACCCCTGGGTCGCTCACTCTCGCCACACGCGCGTGTGCACACACAGGGCAGGGCTCTGAAATCCAAGAAGTTAGAGCTGGGAGCCAGGACTCCTGGGTTCTCTGCCTGACTCTGGGAGGAGAGTGGGGGCTGGTGGGTTAGAGCGGGGGGGGGCTGGGAGCCAGGACTCCTGGGTTCTCTCCCCGGCTCTAGGGGAAGTGGGGTGTAGTGGTTAGAGCAGGGGGGGCTGGGAGCCAGGACTCCTGGGTTCTCTCCCCGGCTCTGGGAAGGGAGGGGGGCTGGTGGGTTAGAGCAGGGGGGGCTGGGAGCCAGGACGCCTGGGTTCTCTCCCCGGCTCTGGGAGGGGAGTGGGGGCTGGTGGGTTAGAGCAGGGTGGGCGGGGGACCAGGACTCCTGGGTTCTCTCCCCGGCTCTAGGGGAAGTGGGGTGTAGCGGTTAGAGCAGGGGGGACTTGTGGGTCAGAACTCCTAGGCTGTGTTGTCAGATCTGAGTCCCCATCATTCTGTCTAACCCTGAAGAGCCGCTGAGACTGACCCTGCAGCCAGCGTAATGCAGCAGGCGTGAGGGGCTCTCAGGTGGAGCCCGACAGTGGGTCTGGGACCCTGCAGGACCCCACCCCCCAGAACAGCGGGAGGGGGTAAAATGTACTTTGTTGTGCATGGTTTCGGGGCGGCAATAAAACAGGCTGAGGTAATATGCGGGAAAAACACTAAATCTCATAAATGTACCAAGAGTCGCCTAGTGAGGAAATTGCGAAATATTTTGTGTGAGCTTCTCTTTCCTCTGCACGTTTCTCTCCCTCGCTCCAAATCTGGGGTAATGCCCCGGCCCAAGTCAGCTCAGAGCCGCGGTCTGTGACACCAGGAGCTAGAGAGTGTTTGTACCTGGTTCAAGCCAGATTTGTTTGATTCTTTTCGTGGTAACAGTCGTCTCTGAATTCCGTTGGTATCGATCGTATCGTCACCCACCGGGTCTGGCTCTTGGCTGGCTTTTAGCAGCATGGGGGAATCTGTCTGTCTTGCGGGGTTTGTGGGATCGAAGGTTTTTGTGGTTGGAAGGGGGATGAAAATGCAAAAAGCAAAGCCGGGCCCTTGGACAGAATTAAAACCATCCCCGCTTAGGGCTCTGGTCTGAGGCCCGATGTGTGGTGCCCCCCACTGGCGGCTGCGCCCCCCGGGCAGACCCAGCGCTCCCCGTGTCTCAGGCCAACGTTTGCTGCTCTCCCCCATTGCCACGACCCCTCATTGCCCCGGTGAGCCGAGCTCCCAGGCTGGGCCGCGCCCACCCCCTGGGGCTGCTCCCCGCTCTGCAGCCAGGCCACGGCCCCTGGGAGCACTGCCAGCCCCAGGGCCCCAGCAGGGATCAATGGTTCCTGACCCCTCCTCTCCTCACAGACGATCGGTGCCAGCCCTCCCTGGGGCGCCGAAGGGAACCGGGACCCTCCCTCACCTGCTCCGTGGGGGCCGCCTGCCCCCATCGCCCCTCCTGGTACGACCAAGATGGCGCGCGGCGAAGCCCAGGGCAAACCCCGGGCGGGGCTGGGGTGACCGAGCTGCGAATATCCCCGTCCCAGCTGGGCCCCGGCGCTGCGCTGAGATGCCAGGTGGATGGATACCGGGATGAGTGTGACTCTGACCAATTCCAGCCCCTGGGGACAGGTGAGCTCTGCTGCTAGACATGGCATGGGTAGAGCGGGGGGGCTGGGAACCAGGACGCCTGGGTTCTCTCCCTGACACGGGGAGTGGAGCAGGGATATGGTTAGAGTGGGGGCGGAGCTGGTGATCAGGACTCCTGGGTTTTGTCGCTGAGACGGGGAGGGCAGTGGGGTCTAATGGGTGAATGCAGGAAGGGTGGGAATCAGGACTCCTGGGTTTTATTGTCTGAAAAAAAACTCTCATTTGGCTCTAGCAAATATTCTTGCCCCATGGGACTGGACGGGGAGGGACCTGCCCCTTCGTTCAGTCCCGGGGCCCGCTGACGAACTCTCACCGACTCTCGCCCTCAGTCACCCCCAACGTGCCCAGGGTCGAGGTTTCGTGGCCGGCAGGGAAGGCAGCGCTAAGGGAAGGCGACGGTTTTACCCTGCGCTGCCAGGGTGCTGCGCCGCGGCCTCCCGGGTACGTCTGGTCCCACGGGGACGTGTGGCTGCCAGAAGCCAGGCAGGATTTACGTGTTGACAAGGCAGCCGGCTCTGATGGAGGGAGTTACGCCTGCGGGGTCTGGGTCTCCGGCCCCGGCTGGGGGTATCTGAGCCTCTCTGCGAGGGAATCGGTCGAAGTTCAGCGTAAGTGGTGAGGGCTGGCGAGAGCCTCCTCCCTCGCAGCCCCCGATCCTCCCCACATGGCCTCCTGGAGCAGCCCCGTGTGCCCCCACCTCGTCCGCTCTGCTTCGTCCCCTCCCGCCTCGTCCCCACCCGCCTCGTCCCCCCTGCTTCATCCCCACCCACCTCGGCCCACCTGCTTCGCCCCACCCGCCTCGTCCCCCCTGCTTCACCCCGCGCACCTCGTCCCCCCTGCTTCGCCCCGCCCGTCTCGTCCCCCCTGCTTCGTCCAGTCCCCCTTACCCCCCTTGCTTCGCCCCGTCCCGCCTTGTCCCCCCTGCTTCGTCCCCGCTCCCCTCGTACACCCTGTTTCACCCCACCTGCCTCATCCCCTCCGACCTCCTCCCCGTGGTTCGCCCCTCCCACCTCATCCCCACCCCCCTCGTCCCCCCTGGTTCGCCCCCTCCCAGCTCGTCCCCCCTGCTTCATCCAGCCCCCCTCGTCCCCTCTGCTTCGCCCCTCCCACCTCGGGGGCCCTGGTGTCAAATTCCTCCCCCGCCTCCTAATCACCACATTTGGTCAACTCCAGTGCTGCTGGCTCCAGGCTGGACCCCTTCCCACACCTGCCCAGGGCCCCCAGCCCCCTCCGGGCCCCTGCCCATCCCCCCACCTGACCTGGGGCCTCATTCCTGTCTGGGCCAGGCCCTACCCACCCTCCCCGGCGCCCACATACCTTGAGCCCCCAGACCCTTCTGGGGGTCCCCCTGCCCCTTATCCCTCCGCCACCCTGCCTGTTCTGGCCCCCTGGAGTCACATGGGCCAGGCCCTGCCCCTCACCCCCTGCCCTGAATCCCTTCCCCGCTCTGGGACAGGTCCCCCCACTCTGTCTCCCCAGAGCCCCTCCCACTCGTCCGAGTGTCGTTTGCCTTTCCAGTGGCGATGATCAGGGGAGGGACCCCACCAGCCGGCAGGGTTCCCATACGCGTGTCTGTTAACCACACGCGGCAGCCAGGCCGAGCTACCCGCACGCACGGCTGCCTCCGAAAGCGTGAACATGGTGAGCGCCCCAGAGGCTCACCGCCTAGTTAAAGTGACACCAGCCTGGGACACACAACCCCATTTTTCTCGTCCTTTCCCCGCTCCTTACTCCTCCGTTTCCAGACGCCCCTAAAGGCGCGAACATCACGGCCACACCCGGCGCTGACCTGCACAAAAGGGACCCGGTGAATGTAACCTGCCGTTCAGTAGCCGTGTCCCCACCGACGCCACCTCACCTGGGACAAGGATAACGCCAGGCTTGGGGGGTCATAGCTGGAGCTGGCGCTTCAAGGCGTCACAGCGACTCATGCTGGGGAATATCACTGAGAGGTTCAGAACCCGACTCGCTCGCCCCCTGGCACCATCACCATCCCCTCAAGGTCCTGAGAGTCCCTGGCTGGGGACACCCAACACACAGGCTGGCAAACCCTTGGGCTGTGGGTTCTGATCCCGCCGGGCTCCATGCTGCCCGTGTCAGGCCATGCTGGGCCGGGCTGTCAGCGCCCCTCACCGATAGGGTTACCATATCTCATAAATAAAAAAAGAGGACCCTCCACGGGCCATGGCCCCGCCCATTTCCCCACCCCAGCCCCGCCCCAACTCCGCCCCTTCCCCCACCCTAACTCCGCCCCCTCCTCCCTCCCACTCCCAGCCAGGGGGAAAGGGCTGCCCGAGCGCTACCAGCTTCACGGTTTGCCGGGCAGCCCCCAGACCCTGCGCCCCCAGCCGGCGCTTCCCCAGCGCAGCTGGAGCCCGGGAGGGGAAGCGCCCAGCCGGGGGCGCAGGGTCTGGAGGCTGCCCAGCAAACCGTGAAGCCGGTAGCGCTCGGGCTTTGGGCAGCCCCTATGCCTCCGGACCCTACGCCCCCAGCCGGGCACTTCCCCTCCGGGGCTCCGGCGGCTCTGCGTAACTTGCACTGTATAAGTTACACAGAGCCGAAGAGGAGCAGAGCCCCCGCAGCTGGAGGCTCTGCTCCTCTTAGGCTCTAAGAGCTGGAGCCTCCAGCCGCCGGGGCTGTGTGTAACTGACACAGTGTCAGTTACACAGAGCCGCAGCCGCTGGAGGCTCTGTTTAAGAACCGGGCTGCCCAAACGCTACCGGCTTCGGGCAGCCTCCCTGCCTCCAGACCCTGCGCCCCCAGCCGGGCACTTCCCCTCCCGGGCTCCGGCGGCGCAGGGTCTCCAGGCACGGGGCTGCCCGAAGCTGGTAGCGTTCAGGCAGCCGGGCTCTTAAACAGAGCCGCCATTTTCCCGGACATATTCCGCTTTTTGGCAATTCCCCCCGGACGGGGGTTTGACTGCCTAAAAGCCGGACATGTCCGGGAAAAAGAGGACGTATGGTAACCCTACTCACCGGTGACACCAGCCCCTGTCTTCCCTCAGGCTCTGGCCCGTGCCAGTGTCTAAGCCCTGGCCTCATGGCCGGCGTTGTGGTTGCCATTCTGCTCCTTGTCATCCTCGTTAATGTGGGGGCTTGTTACCTGCTCAGGAGAGGCCGGCGGCAGGCGGGAGCCGAGGGGGCTGCGGAGGGTAAGCGCTGGGCTGGGTGGGTGGGAACAGAGACGGGGCTGGTGCAGGGGGTGGGTGATTTGGGGGGCTGGTGGAAGACACATGGGAAGATGGGGGGGATGGGGGGAGAATTTGGGGAGTTGGGACCAGTGGTTCAGGGGGAGACTCTGGGTGATTCAGGGGGGCAGAGGCTGATGGTTTGGGGGGCTGGTAGAAAATACTTGGGGGAACACAGGGCTGGGGGGGATGTTGAGACACGTGGGGTGATTTGTGGGGGGCTGGTGGGAGACAGAAATATGGTGGGGGGATGGTGGTCTGGGATGGTTGGGGGGAGACACTTGGGGGAATGCAGGGGTGTAGCCAATGATTTTAATTTATTATTCATTGATTGTGTAATGTTACGATTCATTAACATACAATCACTGTCAGTAGAGGGGCGCTGTAGGGCTATAGAGGTCTAAGACTGATCGGTATTTCGCGGGAATAACCATGTATTAGAGCAGCGGTTCTCAGACTCCATTGCACCGTGACCCCCTTCTGACCACAGAGTTACTGCGACCCCGGGAGGGGGCAGAGCCCGAGCCCCCCGCCCCCCGGTCTGAGCCTTGCAGTTCCAGGTGGGGCTGGAGCCGGGGTTTCAGCTTCAGCCCTGAGTCCCAGCAAGTCTAACGCTGGCCCTGGCGACCCCATTAAAATCGGGTCCCGACCCACAGTCTGAGAAGCGCTGTGTTAGAGAGCTACGGCAGGACGGCTCAAACGCAAGGCCTGTAGGCCGAGACCTGCGAGATTTTAGCTTCCCTATTTTGGGCCTTGGAGCGAAGAAACGCTGACAGACGTCCGTGAGCGAAGAAAAACCCGCTGCCCTGAGATGCTGGGGAAAGAGGCCCCAAGGGGCAACGTTACAAACAATCAGCCCGAAGATTAATTTTAAATCACAAACATGCTGTGGTGGCACATCTGGCTCCAACGCGTGTCTGTGTTAATGGGAACAAAGAGAATCTACACGACGTATAGCGAGGGCCCTGCCAAATTCACAGGCCGTTTTGGTCAATTTCCTGGTCATAGGATTGTAAAAACAGTAAATTTCAGGATTTCATAGAATCTCAGAATCTCAGGGCTGGAAGGGACCTCAGGAGGTATCTAGTCCAACCCCCTGCTCAAAGCAGGACCAACACCAACTAAATCAATCCCGCTATTTAAATCTGACATTTGGCGGTGTTGTAACTGTAGGATCCTGACCCAAAGAGGAGTTGGGGGAGGGGGGGGGTTGCCAGGTTATTGTAGGGTTGGTTGTGGTACTGCCACCCTTACGTCTGCACTGCTGCCGGCAAGCTGGGCCCGCAGTCAGCAGCCACCACTCACCGGCCGCCCAGCTCTGAAGGCAGCGCAGAAGTAAGGGTGGCAATACCGCGACCCCCCTAAAATAACCTTCAACCCCCCCTGCAACTCCCTTTTGGGTCAGGACCCCCACTTGGAGAAATGCTGGTCTCCCCCACGAAATCTGTCTCCTACAGGGTAAACACACACAAAAGACCAGATTTCACGGGGGGAGACCAGATTTCAATGTCCGTGACGCATTTTTCATGACCATGAATTTGGTAGGGCCCCACCTATAGAAATCGGGGAGGCCTTAAGTGTCATGGGGAAAATGGGGTGAAACTTTCAGGTCCATGCATAGAAGGTCGCTATAGGCAGACTCCAATTATAAAAAGGGGGGGCCCAGACCGGGGTAATTGAGTTTCCTATGAGAAAATTCCAGCGGGACCCATCCTGCTACTGACGATCAATCCACGGGAGCCGCTCCTCGCACCGTCTGGGAGGCTGCGAGTCCGTGTGTAGCTATCGCTGGTGCATGGATCGCTCTAGGAGTCGGACACGCGGTGACAATCATCACTCAGCTGGTGACTTTAGTACCGTTGAGCAGAGACAGGGACCTTGTTCCTGCCACTGTCTGTGTTACTGGCCTTGGCCTCCCCGTGTCCCGGTGACGCTGGATCTAAACCAGGCCGAGGTGACTCTGCTGAGTGGAGACAGTAGCCGCCAGCACCGGCCCCTCACTGCTGTAGTGTCACATCACTGGCATTCACTTCAAATAAAAACAAAGGCTACAGGGGGTGGGAGGCCAGTGGTTTGTGAGAGACACTTGGGGGGATCCAGGGCTGGTGATTTGGGGTGGCTGGTGGGAGACACTAGGGTGTAGTCAGTGGGCTGGTGGTTTGGGGGGCTCGTCGGAGACATTTGGGGGCAGTCAGGGGATAGGGAGGCCAGTGGTTTAGGGGGGCTGGTGGGAGACACTTGGGGGATTCAGGGGGCTGGTGATTTTGGGGACCCAGATCTAACAACAGAAACTATTTTCCCTTTCTCCCGAGGTGCCGAGCTTTCCCGCAGGCCGAAAACAGAGTCACCCTATGAGGTGAGCGCAAGGTCTGTTACCCTCCCCCCGCGGGCCCTGCTGCCCCCTGCTGGCTGGGATGTGTGTGCGGCTGCAGCCTCCCCACCCCCCGCACTGCAAATCGCTGCCCCCTGCTGGGTGGAACCGCCGCTGCCCGAGTGTGTGTCTCAGACCCCGTCCTGCTACCGGCTCAGGGGAGATTCCCCCAGCCACAGAGTGTCCCGGTCCTGGCAGCACCCACCCCACTGGCCCTGGGGCCGTTGAGCAGGGATCTCACTGGCTTTCTGTTTGATCTACAGGAACTCCAAGGACGGACCCAGGATATTTACAGCCAGTTGGACTCTCCCCAAGCAGGTTCCCACTGAGCTCCGCCTAAATCCGACCAGCCGGGGACCCCTCTGCACGGCCAGGACCTTAAACACAAAGAGAAGCCATCGCTTGATGGGGCCAGATCCCAGCGGGGGTCCACAAGCGCCCACTTTCCATTGTGCTGGGGGGTGCTTGACCCCTGGCTCTGTCCCAGGCCTCACCCCCATCCCCAGTCCACCCCTATCCTCAAGACCGCACCCCTGCCCCGCCCCTCCCCACTCCTGCCCCACCTCTTCCCACCCCTGAGCGCGCTGCGTCCTCACTCCTCTCCCCTTCCCAGTACGTCCCTCGGCCCTCGCCACTTCCTGCAGCTCCCATTGGCCTGGAGCAGCGAACCGCGGCCACTGGGAGCTGTGATCGGCCGAACCTGCGGACGCGGCAGGTAAACAAACCGGCTCGGCCCTCCAGGGGCTTTCCCTACACAAGCGGCGTCCCAGGTTTGGGAAACACTGCCTTAGGGTACTTCAGATTAAAACACATTGCTATACAAGTACCTAGCGAATATTCATAACTTCAACTACAAAAATGATGCACACATACAGACAGCATAATCATAATTAGCAAATCACAGTCTTTCCATAGACACGTCACACGACAACCTTTGTACACTAATTGCTGCAAATATATAACAGTGGTTGCGGGTTATGTCAATAACATCACACTCTTTCTGGTCGGTCTCTTCACTTCCTTGTTTTTGTTTTGCCTGTGGTTATGCCACGGGGGTGGGCTCCCACAGTGTTCCAGTTCACTAGGAGGGTGGTGAAACACTGGAATGCGTTACCTAGGGAGGTGGTGCAGTCTCCTTCCTTGGAGGTTTTTAAAGCCCGGCTTGACAAAGCCCTGGCTGGGATGATTTAGCTGGGAATTGGTCCTGCTTTGAGCAGGGGGTTGGACTAGATGACCTCCCGAGGTGCCTTCCAACTCTGATATTCTATGATTCTATGATGGCTGCTTCCTTAGCCAATTTATCTGCTTGCTCGTTTCCCCACTGTAATGGACTCTTTCCCCTATGGGCCTTTATTTTAACCATCCGGACCCTTTTATATTGCTTTGCCAATTTCTCCGTTTGCTGCCACAGAAGTTTGTGCTTAATTTCGGATCCGTCGGTTCCTGTCAAATCTACACTATTCCACCACGGTAGGTAGAGGGTGGTTCCCTTGTAAACATAATCTGAATCAGTTCCTATTATTAGCTCCGTTTGCTTGTTCCTCATCCTGCTAAAACTTCTAAGACCGCTGCCACTTCTGCAAACTGCGTTCCTCCTTTGATCAGTTTGTACTGGAAGGTGTTAACTCTCTGCAGGTTTCCAGTTAAAAATCTCTGCCAAGCCAGTGACTCGTTTTCCTTCGATGTAACGTGAGCTGCCGTCCACAAACCAAATGGTTTTTCCCATCACCTGTTCAACTGGGGTTGCTTTAAAGACAGGGTGCGCTTTGTATTCCCATTGGGTTTCACAAACATGTTCCCAACCGCTTACAGTCAAACCCCATCCAGATATTTCAGGTCCTTTTAGTGGGACTAATTGAACATTCTTGGACATGAGAGCAAAGACCCATTGAATGGCCTTATCTATTCTCGCACGGCCTTTAGACAGGTTTTCCCTTCCCAGCGCACGGTGACTCTTAACAATCACCTCGCTTGCTCCGATAATTGCCTGAGCTTTTCGTAGTGTCCAGTAGGCGGCGAGAGCGGTTTGCTCACAACTTCCCAGTTTGCTTTCTGGACCTGTCAACGCTCTGCTATAATAAGGAACGGGTCTCTCCCCTGCACCAGTATCCTGTGTAAGCACACGAACAATACAGAAATTCTTCACACTAGGGTACAACACAAAGGGGAATTCGTAGGGCCGGTGCAACCATTTAGACAAACTAGGCGGCCGCCTAGGGCGCCTAGTGGTTGGGGGCGCCTAAAAGGAGGAGGTGGAGTGGAGGTGAGCTGGGGTGGGGTGGGGGGCGCGGGGAGGGCCGCCTGCAGTAACGGGGGGGGGGCGCACAGGGGAACCGCTCCCTGCTCCAGATCACCTCCACTCTGCCTCCTCCGCTGAGCACACAGCCCCCGCTTTAATTCTCCTCCAATCACCGCAAGCCTGGGAGGGCAGGAGAATTTGAGCGGCGCCGGCGTGCTCAGCGGAGGAGGCGGAGCCGAGGTGAGCCGGGGCGGGCTCCCCAGGCGGGTTAGCTGCAGGGGGGGTAGCTGCTGCGGGGGGGGGTGTGTCTCCAGGCGGGGGGGTGGCAGGCTCCCCAGATGGGGGGCTGGGTTAGCTGCCGCGGGGGGGCGGAGTTAGCTGGTGGGGGGGAGTGCAAGGTGGAAGTTTCGCCTAGGGCGCGAAACTTCCTTGCACCAGCCCTGGGAATTCGTTGTTAGGGGCGGCCAAGGTAGGTGCCTCCATTAACCCTTTTTTCAGTCTTTCCTATGCCTTAGTTGCCTTCTTGGTCCAGGTCCACTGTAGTCTTTTAAGTATCTCGTACAGGGGACCTGCCTTCTCTGCGTACCCAACCATGAATTCTCTGCAGAAGTCAGTGAGCCCCAAAAAAGTTTGCAAAGATTTAGTATCCTCCGGCATAGGGAGGTTAACAATACACGTCACCCTTTCCTTAGCCACAGACCTTCCCCCTGCACTGAGTCGAATTCCAAGATATTGCACGTCTCTCTGTTTCATCTGGGATTTAGAGGGGTTAAGTTTCAAGCCGTACGCTTGGCAGCTAGTCAGTAACTGCCGCGTTAACGCTTCATCTTCCTGTTCTGTTTCACTGACTATTAAAATGTCATCTACATACTGGACTATCCTTCCCGTTTGTAACAGCCCCTCCTTCTCTAGCATATTTCTCACTACAGCAGGAAATATTGTGGGTGCGTCACAGTACCCCATAGGCAGAACATTCCAGCCGTATTGTGTACCCTGGAATACAACAGAGGTTCTGTATTGAGACTCTGGGTTTAAAGGTAAACTCCAAAAGCCGTTTGCCACGTGGAGTACTGAGAACCACTTCATGTCAGGGGTTACCACCTCCAGCAATGCTGGTGCCCCCCGCTTGGCAGTTCTGTTTAACCCCCGATAGTCAAGAGTTAATCTCCATGTTCCAGCAGGTTTTTTGACTGGCCAGATCGGTGCCACGTTAGACGCTGAACACCTTGGAATTAATTTTCGTTTTTCCAATTCTTCTATAACCTGCCTTAAAGATTCTTTTGCTTCCTGAGGTATTGGGCATTGTTTGATGTATGGGGGTGTGTCTCCTTCTATTGTAACGGAGGTTTGTATTTTTCCGGTATCTGGGGAGTCCACTGCCCAGACATTCTGAATCTCAGCCCACCAGCCGTCCCAGCCGTCCCGCGCACGAGGTGGCTATTTGGGCTTCACCGTCTGAGTAGCAAGTCCCACTGGGATCGGGTCAGCGTCGTTTGTTTCTCCCGTTACAGTGAGAGCTTGTCTGATACACATATTTGGGAAGTCCAGGATTATTCCCAATCGTCTGATAGTTTCTGCCCCAATTAGATTTTCTCTCCCTGCCATAGCCCACTTCTCCTGAATGGTATGTACCCCAAACTGGAGAGGGAGGGTTTTACCATCCTATGTTTGCTGAGTTCCTGATATGCCCCGTATTTGTACGGTATCCACGACTGGATATACATTAAATGCATCTTTTACGATAGGAATTCCAACCCCCGTGTCCAACAGAAAATCTGCAAGCCCATCCCCGACTCGGATGCGTAAGTGGGGGCGTCCCCAGACATCTATTGTCGTGGGTTGCTGGAAAACACATTCCGCGTTGCCGGGAGGGCTGGCCTATGCTACTGAATTACTAACAATCGGATCCGTCAATCCAGACGCCAAGACAGTCGCCTTAGCCACCTTCATCACTGCCTTTTGAGACTCCTGGCCAATCCGACATACCTGTAGCTGCGCCCACAGCTTCTCACTCTCTTCTTAAAGGTCTTCGTTCTCCTGTTTCAGAGCTCCAGGCGACACCCGTTCACGCTCTCTATTCACTCCTCTACCCTCTGTTCATTCCACCACGTCGCCAACGGCCACGGGGAGAGTCTCCAGGACCCTCTGTTTTCCACTGTCCTAACTGTTGGCAGCTCACTGACAGGAGTTCCTTCCTGCTGTTTAACCGCAGTGTGCACTTTTTCAATCCATTCGTTCCAAGGTCCGTCCCTGGCTCCGTTCTCACACCAAGCGTTCCTCCGTTCGAGCACCCCAGAAGGCAGCACCTGGCATTCCTTTAAGTGCAGCTAATCCACTGGAGAGCGTAAAATGCTTTTGAGCTGCCCGTTAAACCGCTTGCGTCACATCGTCCTCAAAACCAAGGGGGTGACAGTTCAGTGGTCCCCACAGGGTTTGTACCAGAATTGGTTCCTGTGACAGGTCGATTCCCACCGCTTTTCACGCCTGCGAGCATTTCTGTAGCCAGGCCATGAACTCAGTGAAATTCTCAGCAGGCAGGGGGCCGACCGCGCAGCTAATGCAGTTAGTTCATTCATTTTGAAAGCATCGAGCCAGGCCGCGAAGCCGCTTGCTCGAGGTGGGCGAGGTGTATCTGTACCGCACGTGGGTGCCTCCATTTCCCTCTCTGCATAATTCCCACGGGGCCCTGGCTCTCTGAAAGGGTCAGGACATTTATTTCGTTGCAGTTTCCACTGCGTTCCAGAACCCCAGTGGAGGTGGAGCACCCGTTTGTGGGGTAGCGTCAAGGGTAAAGTGGGGTGCAGGCGGGGTGTCAGGGTCAGGTTCCGGGACAGGGCTGTCCCTCCCATTTCTCCTGGTTTAACTGGAATTGATCTAGGTTTGGGGGAGGGTTTATCCAGAACCTGGTTCTCAGCATAAGGTGGCGATTGCAGGGTGGTGGCCCCTGCCCCCGGGTCAAGAGAGGAGGATCTACCTGGGTCATCATTCCACACGTCCCCAGTGCAGCCTCCATTCCAGTTGTCCCATGTTCCATCTTTTCATTTAGCTAACCAATCTGTTTCCATTTCTGCCCCCACCCTTCAGGTACGGTAAAAGCACTCAAAGTCTGTCGAGGAACAGGGGACGGTAGCTTTTTCTTCTGCAGGTTTTCCACAGCTGTTTCCAATTGTTTATTTTCCTGCTTGATCTGTTCGAGCAGATTGTGGGTCTGGACCGCCTGTCGCCCTGTTAAAAGCGCTTGGGCTTTCCAGTGCTCGACTGCCTGGGTTGCTTCCTCCAAGGCTTCAGTTACCTCTTCTACTTGCCCGGTTTTCTCCAGGACTTGCCGGGCCAGAGTGGTGGTGTGTTATTTAAGCCATCGTACTGCCATGGACATTAATTGCAAAATTCCAGCTTTTTGACTTTCGTTATTACTTTTTAGAGCTTCTGTTTCTACCATTGCTTTATGTACGCCAGTCCATGTTTGGGGTCACCGGTGTCGTCAGACGTCACCGGTGGGGTGCTCTGCTCTGTTCAGTGTTGATACCAGTCGGCTGCGTGCGTGTGTTCCCTCTGTGTGCTGCCCCGGCTCTGCAGATCGCTGGCACAGCAGGCCCCGAGAGAACCCCCAATGACCACAGGCTCCGGTAAGGAACGAAGACCCCCGGCCAGGTTCATTGTCAAACGAAGCACAGGACTAGTTCCCTGCAGACTCTACAGGAGATACTACGAATATGCGCCCCCCGACAATCATAGGTGCCTACTTCCCCTCTTTTCTGTGGGAGCTCGACCCCCCCTCTGCCCCTACCCCCACCCCCACTCCACCCTTTCCATGAAGCCCTGCCTCTTCCCACCCCTTTCCAACCCCCATTCCAACCCCTTCCCCAAAGTCCCCGCCCTAACTCTGCTCCCTCCCTGCCCCTATTCCGACTCCTTCCCCAAATCCCCACCCTGGCCCCACCTCTTCCCCTGAGCACACCATGTTCCCGCTCCTCCCCCCTCTCCCGGAGCTGTTTGGCAGCGGCCAGGCAGGAAACGCTGGGAGGTAGGTGGAGGGGCAGGGGAGCTTGGCTGCCGGTGGGTCCTAAGCACCCACTAATTTTTCCCTGTGGGTGCTCCGGCCCCGGAGCACCCACGGGGTCAGCGCCTATGCTGACAATGGACCGTCTCAGTCCGTGGCGGGATTCTCCTGGCGCACGTGGGTTTGAACAAAACAACTCTATCCACCACATGATCCTTTTGACCCTGTTGTTAAAATGGATCAGCCTGTTCCTTGTTATCTGTGTGGAAGGCACTGCCAGGGGGTTCCCGGACCATCCTGGCACATGTTTCTCTTACTAGTGATTAGTATCTTTCAGGCATGTGTATAATAGCAACATCGGCCTTCTTCTTGCCAATTCTGTGAGCAGGGCCTGCCTCTGACTCCCAGCTTCACTTTGCTTTGTGTTAGCAAAGTCTTGACCATTCCTTTAGTTCAGGCCTCATGTCTCATACCGGGCCTCTGGTACAAGGGTTTATGTTTCAGGGCCTCATCTTACCACATCCCCCACCCTCGCTCACTTGCTCGTTTTCACCAGGCTGGAGCAGGGGGTTGGGGCGCGGGAGGGGGCTCAGGACTGGGGCAGGGGGTTGGGGCGCGGGAGACGGGGAGGGTTGCAGGCTCTGGGTGATGCTTACCTCAGGCGGCTCCCGGAAGCGGCCGGTGTATCCGGCTCTGAGACGGAGGTGTGGCCAGGTGCGCTCCCCCCATCCGCAGGCGCCGCCCCCGCAGCTCCCATTAGCTGCGGCTCCCGGCCAATGGGAGCTGCGGAGCCAGTGCTCAGGGCAGGGGCACTGCGCAGAGCCCCCGTGGCTGCCCCTGCATTTAGGAGCTGGACATGCCGGCCGCTTCCGGGAGCCGCGTGGAGCCAGGGCAGGTAGGGAGCCTGCCTTAGCCCCGCTGTGCTGCTGACCAGACTTTCAATGGCCCAGTCAGCAGTGCTGACCAGAGCTGCCAGGGTCCCTTTTCAACCAGGCTCTACAGTCGGAAACGGGACGCCTGGCAACCCTAATTACCATGAGGAACCTGGGCACAGGGACTGACTCAGTGTTGTGACTCGGTGTCATCGTTGTGCGATGGCAGCCCCGGCGAGCAGGATGGTGGCACCGGGCCATGACTGAGGGCGACTTCTGCTCCCTCTTTCTGTCTGCGTACACACGCCTCTGGCGGTCCCTCTGTCACGCTGTCTGAAGCGGCTCATGACCGTGAGTGCCTATTTCAGGGCAGGCTGACAGACCCGGGACAGGCCCCCCAAGCTGGTGGTGAGTTCTAGTATTAGATTTCCCCAAGACAGTAACAAATGCCAACTCCTGGATCGCTGTCACAGTCTAACCGTGGAGTCCCAGCCTGTCCCCTGAGACTCTCCAGGCTGTCTTGCCACCCAACCAAACTGGCTTTAGTGACCAAGTCACTTACACCAGAAATCACCCCCCAGTAGGTTGCTCCCAGTCACTTCCCCAGATCAACTGGTGCCCTAGATCCTACACCAAACGCAAGGCCTGGTGCAAATCCTAACGCCTGCCCGACTTGGAGCGATCTGTTGGTTTGAAGTGCCTTTCAGGGTGGACCCAGTGGTCACCCCTGGGGATCTTGGCCTCAGTTTAGAGTTTCTGGCCCTGTCAGAGTTCAAACAGTGAAGAGAGAGAGGGACAATTTCCCTGTGACTTGGTGACAGGTGAGACAGGGCCGTTAACCAGCCCTCAGGATTGCAATGGGCTTGGCTGGCCCGTCTGGTTCGGCTAGGCCCTGCTGCCCGGGTGGGGGGACGATTCCCAGGCTGGGTTCACACGTCCAGAGCAAACGGTTTCAAAGCTCTTTAGAACAAAAGCGAGCGCTTTCCTCGCAGGCCGGAACCCAGACACGGCTCGGGAGGTTAGTGCAGGCGCAGCGGCTTCCCTAGAGGCTAAACGTTAACTACAGTCGTACCAGACTGACACCAGTGCTGAGCAAAGTAACGCACGGGTCACCTGGGCTGGCCCCGGCTACGGTCTGCAGCCCCTCCCCTGTCCCTCCCGCTTCATCCCCATCCCTCTGTCTGTCCGTCCATCCCCACGCACACCTTCCTACCCATCCGTCCATCGCCAGCCAGCCCCGTCGCTACAGCGGTGCCGACTCATCATTCTGTCATGAGTCTCGTGATAATTATAATATACTAGAATTATAATTAATTGAGTTGCATCCGATCAAGTGGGCTGTAGCCCACGAAAGCTGATGCCCAAATAAATGTGTTAGTCTCTAAGGTGCCACAAGGACTCCTCGTTGTTTTTGATGATAATTATCGTTTTCGTTCCCAGAGTCCGGTGGGTCTGGGCTGGTTTCAGCCTTAAAGCAGAGGGCCGTTTCGAGCCCTCGCGGCTGTGGAGAAAGCTACAAACCGTGACCCATGGGTCCCCTAACGGCTCAAAGAGCAGACGGCAAATTACAAGCCCCCCAGATCTCGTATCTTTACGTGATCTCGTGATTTTAAAGCCAATCTCATGATTTTTTGAACCTTTGGGGTTGGCCATTCTGCCTCCATCTGTCCGGTTCTCCGTCCCCATACACAGCCCTCAGTCTCCCTACCCGTCCCCCTATAGACCCATCCGTGCAGCTAATGTGCCCCAGGCCCCCCCTGGGATCACCCCCCCCTAGCTAAATGGGGCTCCGCAGCCCCCTGGGGATCCGTGAGCCCTTTCGCTGAAACCACGAGCCCTGGCGTCGTGCCCCCCCCATGGGGCTGAAACCCCGAGCTCCCCCCCCCCGAAGCCCCGATGTGGGCAGAAGCCCTGAGCCCATGGGCAGAGGTGAGGGGGCATGAGGGAGTTGCTCCCCCAAACTGCAGTGTCTTACCCAGAGTGGGGCAGTCCTGGGGGCAGCTCCACCCCCCCTTCTCCTCTCCCTCAGCCCCCCCTCAGCCCCCACCCTCTGGCCAGGTCCTAGGCGGGAAGCCGGAGCCAGGCAGTGCGGGGCAGGCGGTGCCGTGGGGTGGGCAGCTGTGCCATTCCCCCGGCTGCTGCTGGTGCCCGGGTTACGGCTGCTCCCGGCCCCCTTTGACTGCTCCTGCCGCCGGTCAGAGCCGCCGGGCGGGGACCCGGCTCCGGGGCCGGCAGAGCCCTCGGGGAGCAGCCCCCCCACACAGCCCCAGGCAGGCGGGGGGGTCTGCTGAGGTGAGTCTGGGAGTGGAGGCGACTCTCCCTCCCTGGACCCCGCTGGGCAGAGCCGGCCTGAGCCCCCTCCCCAAAAACAGAAGTCAAACGACGCCTGTGCCCCAGGGTCCGGCCCCTGTCTGGAGCCCCAAGCCCCCCTGCCCCTGCCGGGCCCTGGAGTTTTCAGAGCATGTGGAGGGGGGCTCCGAAAGAAAAGGGCCGAGACCCCCTGCGCTAGATCCCAGCAAGTCGGGGGCGTCACTGCAGCCGGCTGGCCAGTCCTCTGCTGCTGCGTGACTGTCCCAAAGGCCTTTCTCCAGGGCCGTGCCCACAAACTCTCTGTCCTGCTCACGCTGGCCCCCAGCCAGGCCAGCCGCGCCTCCGTCAGCAACCTGAGCACTTCGCTCGGCTCCCCTGGGCCCTCTCAGTCCTCTGCCCGGAATCAGAGCCGGGGAGAGAACCCAGGAGTCCCGGCTCCCAGCCCCTGCTACTCTAACCACTAGCCCCCACTCCCCTCCCAGAGCAGGGGACAGAACCCAGGAGTCCCGGCTCCCAGCCCCACTGCTCTA
Source organism: Chrysemys picta bellii (assembly GCF_011386835.1). Taxonomy (NCBI): domain Eukaryota; kingdom Metazoa; phylum Chordata; order Testudines; family Emydidae; genus Chrysemys; species Chrysemys picta. The sequence continues at coordinate 1,599,720 of NC_088810.1, read as the reverse complement.
ACCCACCAGCCCCCACTCCCCTCCCAGAGCCGGGGAGAGAACCCAGGAGTCCTGGCTCCCAGCCCCTCCTGCTCTAACCCACCAGCCCCCACTTCCCTCCCAGAGCCGGGGATAGAAAATCCCTGGTGGGACTTTCCATTCCCCCCTCAGCCAGACAGACACCCCATCTGGGACCCCGCCTTTACACCGGGATAGTAACAAAGCAGGTATTATCCCCTGATGGGGCTAATACCCTGGTTGAGCCAGGCTCAAGGCATCTCTAGCCATGCCCCTGTCACTCTGAGCCTAGCCTTAGGCGGGGTCCGGGTGTCCCCATACCATTTTGGGGAATGTGTTTACCCCTAACTTGGTACCGGGGGGATCCGTCGGGAATGTGTCCAGCGCCTAGCACGTCTTAGGAGTGTCTGTGGGTTTGCGACCCCAGCCGGAGTCTTGCCAAGTTCCCGTACCGGACGGGGAACCTGCAGGCGGGCGTCTGCTTTGTGACAGGGCCTGGCCCCGGCTCGGCCGGCGCATCCTCCCCTCTGGACAATCTCGCTTGGTGGCTGTGGCCGGCTGCTCACAGGCCTGTCTCCTTGGCATCAGGGCTGCTTTCCCCCCTTGATCTCGGCCCCCTGCCCCATGCCGAGGCACCGGCTGGCTTGTGTCCCTCCTGGGCTCCCAGGGCTGGGGGCGGAGAGGGCCCTTGGCCGGATTACGGGCTGGGGCAATGGGGGGTGAGGCCGCACCGGTCAGGTCACAGGCTTCCCTTAATGGGATCCCCCATATTCCACCCCCAGGCTCCCCAAACCCTCACCGCAACCCTGGCCCCCCAGATACCCCATAGTCCAAGAGCGGCAACCCCAGGGCACGGCGGGAGGGGCCGCGTGGTAGCAGGCCAGGCGCGGTGCATGGCAGGGATGGAAAGGGAGACGTGGCCGGTGGGGAGAGGTCCAGGCCAGGTTAATTGATGGCCCCGGAGCCGGATCCCTCCAGGAACTGGCTGTTCCCAGGCCCTGTTCCCTGCCCTGGCCCAGCCCCGTGGCTATAAATCGCCAGTGGGCGCAGCTCTGGCTGCATCCGACGGCCAGCTCCGCTCGCTGCCCCACGTTCTGCCCTGCACCATGGCGGCCCACCTGGCCCTCTGCCTGCTGTCCGCGCTGCTGGCCACGGGTGAGTGGTAATGTCTGTCCAGCACCAGCCACCAGATCCCACTCCCCTTCCAGAGCCGGGGAGAGAACCCAGGAGTCCTGCTCCCAGCCCCCCTGCTCTGACCCACCAGCCCCCGCTCCCCTCCCAGAGCCGGGGACAGAACCCAGGAGTCCTGCTCCCAGCCCCCTGCTCTAACCCACCAGCCCCCGCTCCCCTTCCAGAGCTGGGGAGAGAACCCAGGAGTCCTGCTCCCAGCCCCCCCGCTCTGACCCACCAGACCCCACTCCCCTTCCAGAGCCGGGGACAGAACCCAGGAGTCCTGCTCCCAGCCCCCCTGCTCTGACCCACCAGCCCCCGCTCCCCTCCCAGAGCCGGGGAGAGAACCCAGGAGTCCTGCTCCCAGCCCCCCTGCTCTGACCCACCAGCCCCCGCTCCCCTCCCAGAGCCGGGACAGAACCCAGGAGTCCTGCTCCCAGCCCCCCTGCTCTGACCCACCAGCCCCCGCTCCCCTCCCAGAGCCGGGGACAGAACCCTGGAGTCCTGCTCCCAGCCCCCCTGCTCTGACCCACCAGCCCCCGCTCCCCTTCCAGACCTGGGGAGAGAACCCAGGAGTCCTGGCTCCCAGCCCCCCTGCTCTGACCCACCAGCCCCCACTCCCCTCCCAGAGCGGGGCAGAGAATCCAGGAGTTCTCTCCCAGCCCCCCCGCTCTAACCACTAGACCCCACTCCCCACTCAGAGAACCCAGGAGTCCTGGCTCCCAGCCCCCCCCCCCCCCGCTCTAACCCCTAGTCCCCACTCCCCTCACAAGGCCGGGGACAGAACCCAGGAGTCCTGCTCCCAGCCCCCTGCTCTAACCCACCAGCCCCCGCTCCCCTCCCAGAGCCGGGGAGAGAACCCAGGAGTCCTGGCTCCCAGCCCCCCTGCTCTAACCACTAGACCCCACTCCCCACTCAGAGAACCCAGGAGTCCTGGCTCCCAGAACGGCAAGCCCAATCTAAGCTCCGCTACTCAGCTGCTGCGGGTGACCAGGCAGCAGGGATGCCCCCACTGGAACGATCTGTTAAGGGGGGGCCAGCGGCCCTGTGGATTATCCCTCTCCCAAATCCTCCCCTCTCTCCCCAGGTGGCTGCCTGAAGTGCGAACGCTGCAGCAGCGCTGACAAGACGTGCTCCGGAGAGCCGCAGGACTGCGCGCCCTCCCAGACCGCCTGCCTCATCCTCACCTCGGAGACCAGAGTCGGTGGGTGATGGGCATCTCCCCGCCCCCTAGGAGGAGGGGCTGGGCTCTGCTGCTGGCCAGCCAGCGGGGCCCCTGTCACGCCAGGCACCACCCAGACTCCAACTGAGATCAGGGCCCGTCACGCCAGGTGCAGTGGAGTCAACCTGTGGAACTCCTTGCCAGAGGATGTTGTGACGGCCAAGACTAGAACAGGGTTCAAACAAGAACTAGATAAGTTCATGGAGGATAGGTCCATCAATGGCTATTCGCCAGGATGGGCAGGGATGGTGTCCCTAGCCTCTGTTTGCCAGAAACTGGGAATGGGCGACAGGGGAGGGATCACTTCATGATTCCCTGTTCTGTTCATTCCCTCTGGGTAGAGTGGCCAACTTTCCAACCGCAGAAAACCAAACACCCCTATCCCGCCCCTTCCTGAGGCACTGCCCCTGCCCTGCCCCTTCTCTGAGGCCACTCCAGAGCTGGGGCAGGGGGTTGGGGGGGGTGTGGGGGTGCAGGCTGTGGAGTGGGGCTGGGGCTGAGGGGTTCGGCGTGCGGGAAGGGGCGTGGGCTTTGGGAGGGAGTTTGGGTGCGGGACGAGGTTTGAACCTGGGGCAGGGGGTTGGGGTGTGTGGGGGTGCAGGCTCTGGTGTGGGGCTGGGGCTGAGGGGTTCGGCGTGCGGGAAGGGGCGTGGGCTTTGGGAGGGAGTTTGGGTGCAGAACGCGGTTTGAACCTGGGGCAGGGGGTCGGGGTGTAGGAGGGGTTTTGGGCTGTGGGGTCTGAGCAGGACTGACCTCAGGTGGCTCCCGGAAGTGGCTGGCATGTCTGGCTCCTAGGTGGAGGCGCGGCCAGGTAGCTCTGTGCACTGCCCCCATCCGCAGGTGCCGCCCCCTTAGCTCTCACTGGCCACAGTTCCCAGCCAATGGGAGCTGCGGAGCCAGCACTCGTGGTGGGGGCAGCGTGCGGAGCCCCGTGGCCGCGCCTCCGCATAGGAGCCGGAGGGACGTGCCGGCTCGTTCCAGGAGCCGCGCAGAGCCAGGACAGGCCTTAGCCCCGCTGTGCCGCAGCCCGTCCGGCCCGGTGACGCCTCCCCCCCATCTCGCCCCCAGGGAAGGAGCAGAAACTGGGCACCTACAAGGGCTGCACCGAGAACAAGTTCTGCCCCCCGCGATCCTCCAGCCTCAGTTCTGCCTTCGGCCTGCGTGTGCGGAGCGCCGCCAAGTGCTGCCAGCGGGACCTGTGCAACAAGGGGGCCGTGAGGTGTACGGGACCAATCGCCTGCCCGGCCCCCGCTTGAACCACGAGACCCTGCTCCCCTGCCTGAGCTGGGGAGAGAACCCAGGAGTCCTGGCTCCCAGCCCCTCCCCCCCCTCTGACCCATGAGACCCCGCTCCTCTGCCTGAGCCGGGGAGAGAACCCAGGAGTCCTGGCTCCCAGCCCCTGCCCCCCTCTCTGACCCATGAGACCCTGCTCCCCTGCCTGAGCCGGGGAGAGAACCCAGGAGTCCTGGCTCCCAGCCCCTGCCCCCCATCTGACCCATGAGACCCCGCTCCCCTGCCTGAGCCGGGGAGAGAACCCAGGAGTCCTGGCTCCCAGCCCCTCCCCTCCCTCTGACCCATGAGACCCCGCTCCCCTGCCTGAGCCGGGGAGAGAACCCAGGAGTCCTGGCTCCCAGCCCCTCCCCTCCCTCTGACCCATGAGACCCCGCTCCCCTGCCTGAGCCGGGGAGAGAACCCAGGAGTCCTGGCTCCCAGCCCCTGCCCCCCTCTCTGACCCATGAGACCTCGCTCCCCTGCCTGAGACGGAGAGAGAACCCAGGAGTCCTGGCTCCCAGCCCCCCCTCTCTGACACATGAGATCCCGCTCCCCTGCCTGAGACGGGGAGAGAACCCAGGAGTCCTGGCTCCCCTAGCCCCCCATTCTAACCCACCAGACCCCGCTCCCCAGCTTGAGCCAGGCAGAGAACCCAGGAGTCCTGGCCCCCAGCTCCCACCCACGCCTCCCATGCCAACCCAGTACACCCCACTCCCGTCTCAGATTAAAGGAGTCGCTCTGACCATTAGGACACCCAGCCCCATCCCGCCGCCCTGCCCTGCTCCGAGCACCAGCACTGACTGTGTCTCTCTGTCCCTAGTGCCACGGGCGCAGCCCAAGCCCAGCGGGCTGCAGTGCCCGGGCTGCGTGTCCGAGGGCACCGAATGCCAGGCCAATGAGACCGTGAGCTGCCTGGGCGCCGAGAACCACTGCGTCTATTTCGCTGGGTCCATCACAACCGGTAACGGCGCGGGGGGGACAATGGGGGCGGGGAAGGGCTCTGGCATCGAGCGGAGGAAGGCGGGGCAAGGAGTGAGCGCGGGGGTCAACGCCAGGCACAGCCCAATCCGGGATAAGGCCCCGTTGTAACGAGCTCCCGCGGGCTGGGCTGGGTTCGCCCCCCATTGTATCTTCTCTGGCAGCTGCGTTAGTGGAACACAATTCCCTGAGCTCCGGGCCGGGGGAGACTCACCGGGGCTCTGCGGGGGGGAAATTAGCCAAGAACCTTGTGGAATTAAAATGCAGCTAAGATTCAGAAGAAGAAAAAACCACAATGAAAATTCCCCACCCGCGGGAAAGCTCTGGAAAGCCGGCCAGGCGGAGGGGGAGGTCCCGGTTCGGGGCCGGCCGGCCAGGTGAACCGACGGGGGTGAGGTCCCAGCTCAGGGCCAGTTGGCCAGGTGAACTGACAGAGGGTGATGTCCCAGCTCAGGGCCGGCCGGCCAGGCGGAGGGGGAGCTCCCGGTTCGGGGCCAGTCGGCCAGGTGAACCGACGGGGGTGAGGTCCCAGCTCGGGGCAGGCCAGCCAGGTGAACCAACGGGGGTGAGGTCCCAGCTCAGGGCCGGCCAGCCAGGTGAACCGACGGGGGTAGGGTCCCGGCTCTGGTAGCCCTGGGACCTGCCTCCGGGGCACCCTGTGGCCAGCAGTGTGGTACCCGGGACCCACAGGGCCTCCCACCTGGTGAGCTGCAGGCGGTGGAGGGGGTGGGATCAGGTGTCCCCATCCCCTCAGCAGGCAGGTGCCCGGCGGAGTTTGGTGGCAATCGAAGCGTCTCAGGGGGCTGTTCCCAGGGGACTCTCTGGGGCGTGATCCCCCCGGCGACGCCCTTCTCCGCTCTGCTTTCAGGCACCCGGAATTACACCTACGCCGTGCGCGGCTGTGGCACGAAAAGCACCTGCGCCAGCAAGGTGGGGGTGTACAAGCTGCCGGGGGTCTTCACCGACATCGTGATAACGTCCGAATGCAGCCCAGCCCCCACCCCCGGCCCCAAGCAGAGCACTTAGCCCCCAGTGCCGCCACCAGGCCCCAGCCCAGCCGCCACCTGGGGCACACGGAGCCCGGCTGGGGGTCGCTCCTGTCGCCGTCGCTCTCGGCACGATCCAGGATCGAGATCCGGCGTCGGGCACAAGCCGCAAACTGCTGGGGGGGGGGAGGGCGGCAATTTATTTCCTGTGAGAACGTCCCTGAATAAAGCATCACCAGCGGGTGAGGGGGGAAAGGACGTGTGACTTTTTTAACACTGTTGCAAAACTGGCACAACAGGATGCCACGGACTCCCAGGTCGCGCCCACTCTTGGCCCCGTGTGGTCCGTGGGGGGTGCCCCTTTCAGTGCGACAGCCCTTCTCGGGGGTCCACTCTCTCTCGGGGTCAGGCCCCTCCACCTCCTGGAGCCGCACCTCTCTGAGCCTTAGCACGTCTGTCTCTGCCGTGGGCCCCCTCAGGGAGTCCACTCGCTCTGGGCCCCCGGGGCCTCCACTCCCAGAGGGAATAATGCCCCCCCCCCCGTTCTCTAGTCCAGAGCGACTCTCAGCCAGCGTAAAACAGGAGGGTTTATTGAGAGTTGAACCCAGCACAGGAAACTCTCCAGCCTCAGGCCTGGCCTCCCTCAGCCCAGCACATCCCAGTCTCTCTGCATCCAGGGGGGCTCTGCCTGCTCCCCCTCTCCAGCCCAGAGCCCCCCTGCTCCCAGCTGGGCATCTGAGATCACCAGCCCCAGGCCCCACCTCTGTCCATTGTCTTCTCTCCAGGTAAACAGGGTCGTAAACCAGGTTGCCTGGGCCTCCTCTCCTCTCCGCCCTCCTCTGGCCCCTCAGGCTGGAACCGGCTGGTCAGGTCACCGGGGTCCCTGCAGCCCATTGTCCTCCCACTGGCCAGAACCAGCTGCAACTCCAGAGCTGGGCCTCCGGGTCACCAGGTCACCGGTCGCTGGGGTCTCCATCCTCCAGGGCATTGGCTGGGGTCCCACGTTCCCTCTCCAGTCCTGTGCAACAACAAACTCCCTCTCCCCTCCCCTCGTTAAACCAGTAACACCCAGGGAAACTGAGTCCCACCCCCTCTGCATGCAAACCATTGGAAACCCACAGAGAAAACAAGAACACCCCCACACACACACTTCGTCACACAGGGCCCCAATCTCGGCTTGGGTCTGGGCAGTATCCGGCACAGGGGGGGACCCTGGACTCGATTGGGGTCTGTGTGGTGCGTAGCACAATGGGGGCCCTGGTCTTGTGCGAGGTTGGGGCAGTACCCAGGGGGTCTGGCCAGTGCCTGGTGCAAAGCGGGCTCCAGTCTTGTTTGGAGTCTGGGCCGGGCCCCCATCTCTCAGCTGATCCCTAGGACCAGAGGCAAACCCCAGATGCTCCCATCCCAGGCACCCCCCTACAAGGAGAGACAGTGTCATCCAGTGGTTAGTGCACTCACCTCGGACACAAGAGACCCAGGTTCAACTCCCTGCTCTGCCCCAGACCCCTTGGGTAAATCACCCAGCCGCTCTGTGCCTCAGTTTCCCTGCCCTGTCTCCCAGGGGAGTGCGGGGATGAAGCGGCAAGGACGGGGCTAGCGAGTCCTGGTCCAGGCAGGGGGGAACACGCTGAGTTGTGCCCAGCCCCTTGGGGAGCTCTCCTCCACTGCCTGCCCCCTCCTTGAACTGCACTCATGGGCGGAGATTGGGGGGCAGGTGCATTAGCCACTTTTTGTATTTCCACACGCCCATGCAGTGAATAACGCTGGATCCTAAAGTCTGGATCCTAAATCCAGGATCCTACTGAGATGGGGCTGCCTCCGACCTTCACTGGGCGTTCTGCAGGCAAGTCCCTCCTGACCCCAGCGTGGGGGTGGGAGGAGAAAAGCAGTGAGCAAAGGAGGGAGGGGGAAGAGGCGGGGCAGGGGTGGGGCTTTGGGGGGGAGAGGTGGGGCAGGGGAGGTTCCAGCACTCCTGTTGGAGTGTCCAGTTTTTAAATATTACTAAGTTGGCAACTCTAACAGACAAGCCCTTAGAATCCAGGAGGCTCACACCCACGAACCATCCCAAACCAGAGAGAGACAAAGCAGGCTGCTCCCTAAGGCAGTGAGGCACAGCTCACCGCCTCACCTTTCTCTAGGCTGGCTCTCCACAGACTGACTCAGGCCATGTCCATCCTTCCAGTGCCCCCAAGCCTGCCAGCTGCCAGCATGACTGGGAAACCCTAGCATTGTTTGGGGAATTATGACATTTTGAAACGTGAGTGTTACTGAAATACGTGGTGAGGTTGGGAACACCCACAACCAGCCGTTCAGGTACAACAATGGAACAGCCAGACAGTGTTGAGGGAATCCACACTCCCAAGGACGACCCAGGAACTGGATACGATGAAGACGTCTCAGGGAGAGTGGAGGCTGCTTGTCTCACATCACAGCAAAAGCTCTTTCCAGCCAGCTGGAGGAACCTGTAAAGGGGGGAAGTGACGTCATCCCCTGTCCTCCCTCCCCCCAACCCAACACCTGGGACCACGTCTGGAAGACAAAGACTGACCGGGGGAGGTGGTCCGGGCTGCAAAGGAGAATCCCAGCCTGTGTATCAAGGAACCATCCCGTCAGGGGGACACGGCCCCATTCAAACCCTGGCTGGTTTCTAGAACTCAGACTGCGATTTTCCTTTCATTTCGTAGGTGACCGGCTTGGCTCTGCTCACTCACCGCTTATAGCCAGTGAACATCTGGAACGATGCTGCCTTTGGTGGGACACTTCTGAGACATTCGACAGACATTTAGAAACATCATTCACAGACGAACAGCTATTTCCCACCAGGTTAGAGTCCCCCTCCCCCGGGTCATAGCACAATGGGTTAAACTGCTCCTAGTAATACAACATCCCAACATTGTTACAAACTGGACTTTCAAGAGGATACAGTTTCTGCCGTTCTTCCCTTGCGTTTGTGTCTTCGAGCCTAAGTGTGGCAACCCTCTCAGCAGCCAGCCGCTCCATACGCCCCCTACGAGCCCTCTCCTCTCTCGCGGCAGCCTCCTTCTGTCTGTTAGCAGCTTCTCTTTCCAGTTTAGCATTTCTTTCCTTCTCTGTCTTTCTTTCTCCAGCTGGGCCAAGGCTTGCTTCTCTCTCGTTTGCCTTTCTGCCAGTTTCGGATCACGTTCAGACTGCAGGCTGTCGCTCAGGGCTTGCAGCTTCATTGCTTCTGCTGATGCTTTCCGGCTCACGGTCACTGATCTTTAACCAACAAAACTCTCAATCCCAAAATTCAAATGTGGATAGCGCGGGGTTCTGAGCCAAAGCTTAACTGACCTGGTTCTGGGGATCCGGCCGACTACGCCACTGGAACGATGCTGCCTTTGGTGGGACACAACGGAGAGTGTCAATTCAGGACAAATTGCTCAGAGCAGGGCACTCACAGCCCCAGGCTGGGGTCTTTTGCACACCAAACCCACCAGAGAGGACTTTGGTTTTACCCCACTGGCTAACCACAAGTCACACAAGCCATTCCCTCAGACACTCCAGTGTCCCAGTATCCCCACTAGTGCCACTCGTTATGGGAATGAATGGCTCTGAAAACCAATACCCCAGTAAAAGAATAAAGGTTCTCCCGATCCCAAAGGACCAAGCCCCAGGCCCAGGTCAATATATAAGTCAGATTTTACCCACAAATCACGCTGCTGCCAATCCTTTAGAATCTAAAATCTAAAGGTTTATTCATAAAAGAAAGAAATACAGATGAGAGCTAAAACTGATTAAATGGATCAATTACATCCAGTAATGGCAAAGTTCTGGGTTCAGGCTTGTAGCAGCGATGGAATAAACTGCAGGTTCAAATCATGTCTCTGCAACATCCCCCGCTGGGATGGGCCCTTCAGTCCTTTGTTCAGAGCTTCAGTTTGTAGCAAAGTCCCTCCAGAGACCAGAAGCAGGATTGAAGACAAGATGGAGGGGTTTCCAGGGCCTTTTATATTCTCTGCCCCTGGAAGGACGCCCCTTTGTTCTTACTGTGGAAAATCACAGCAGCAAGATGGAGTCTGGAGTCACATGGGCAAGTCACATGTCCATGCATGACTCAGCTTGCAGGCCAATGCCATTGTTTCCATGCTTTATTGAACATTCCCAGGAGGACTTCTTCTGTGGATTGGGGTCTCCCGAGGTCCATTGTCCGTGAAGTGTTTCTTGATTGGACACTCAATTTGCAAATTCCTTTCTCAAGAACCCGACCAAATGCTTCACTGATGCTATATAGAATCAAACACACTGAGATACAAAAACCACGAGGAGTCCTTGTGGCACCTCAGGGCCTGGCTACACGTGCAGATGTAGAGCGCTGGGAGTTACACCCGCCCTCGTAGAGCGCAGTAGGGACAGCGCTGCAGTCGGTGCACACTGACAGCGCACTGGCCTGGCCACAGTTTCGACACTTGCAGCGGCATTGGGAGCGGTGCATTATGGGTAGCTATCCCAGCATGCAAGTGACTGCAACGTGCTTTTCAAATGGGGAGGGTGGGGGGGTGGAGTGTGACAAGCAGGGCCGATGAGGGGGGGAAGCTGGTAAAAATTACCGGGGCCCGGTGGTCCGGAAGGGGGCCCAGGGCCCATCTTCCCCCCCCTCTTTGGCCCTGTTTAGCCAGTCCACCCTTGCTGGGGGGGCCGAAAAAATTCCGGGCCCGGCTTCCCCAGCTCCCCCCATCCCTCTCGTCAGTCCTGTTTAGTCGGTCCGCCCTTGCTGTGAGACCTGAAAAAAAAATTTCACTGGGGCCCGAACCCGCTCTCGGCGGCCCTGGGGGGAGGGTGTGTGTATGTGAGGGGAGAGAGAGTGGGTTTTTGGGGGGCTGAGAGCATGTCAGCATGCTGTCTGGTAAGTTCAGACAGCAGCAGACCTCCCCCTCCCCGCCTCTCTCTCTCAAACAGCATTCCACAGTAATGGGTGCTTTGTCTCGCAGCAGATAAGCAGCCGGCTGCCAGAAACGGAGCTTTGAAAGGGCATTTCCGCAGTCCTGCAGTGATTCCCAAACAATGACAAGAGTGGCCACTTGACTTAAGGGGATTATGGGACGTTTCCAGAAGCCGATCAGAGCGCAGTAATGCAACACCCCGTTCACACTGATGCCCGGGCATTGTAGCCAAGGCGCAGCAAACGTTATTCCACTTGCTGAGGTGCAGTACCACCAGCGCTCTACGTGCCTTGCCAGTGTGGACGGGGAGTGAGCCAGGGCGCCCGGGGCTGCTTTAATGCGCTGGAACTCGCAAGTGTAGCCAAGCCCTTAGAGACGAATGAATGTATTTGGCCATAAGCTTTCGTGGGCTAAAACCCACTTCATCAGATGCATGGAGTGGACGATACAGTAGGGAGGTATAAATACACAGCACATGAAAAGATGGGAGTTGCCTTACCAAGTGGGGGGTCAGTGCTAACGAGCCAATTCAATTAAGGTGGAAGTGGGCTATTCTCAACAGTTGACAAGAAGAAGGAGTGAGTATCAGCAGCGGGAAATTAGTTTTTATAGTGACCCAGCCACTCCCAGGCTTTATTCAGGCCCAATTTGATGGTGTCCAGTTTGCAAATTAATTCCAGTTCTGCAGTTTCTCATTGGAGTCTGGTTTTTAAGTTCTTTTGTTGAAGAATGGCCACTTTTAAGTCTCCTATTGAATGTCCAGGGAGATTGAAGTGTTCTCCGACTGGTTTTTGAATGTTACAATTTTTTATGTCTGATTTGTATCCTTTTATTCTTTTGCGGAGGGACTGTCCGGTTTGGCCAATGTACATGGCAGAGGGGCATTGCTGGCACATGATGGCATATATCACATTGGTAGATGTGCAGGTGAACGAGCCCCGGATGGTGTAGCTGATGTGGTTAGGTTCTCTGATGGTGTCCCTCGAATAGATATGTGGACAGAGTTGGCACCGGAATTTGTTGCAGGGTTTGCTTCCTGGCTTAGTGTTTTTGTTGTGTGGTGTGTAGTTGCTGGTGAGTATTTGCTTCAGGCGGGGGGGGCTGTCTGTAAGCGAGGACTGGCCTGTCTCGGGGAGAGAGAATTTGGGGCGGGGAAGGGCTCTTGCATCTAGCAGAGGAAGGCAGGGCAAGGGGCGAGCGCGGTGTCGTGCCATGGGTACTGGGCTCTAGAACTGGTTATGTTTGGGCTAGGTACAGTGTGTGTTTTATACTAAGTGTTAGAATAATGAATAGGATAGTGGATACTAGCATTAGCCATTTCCTTTTCATTCATGCCTTGCAAGTAACAGACAGGAAACTGAGGCACAAACTCAAACACTAACGGAGAAAGTTTTGGCATTAGTTCAGGAAACGGGGGTCAAAGTAGCCTGAGACAAGGCTCCATTGGTGCTACCTCAGGTTACACACCTGGGCGCAGTCGTTGGACAAGAAGGAGACAGGTAGATCAGAGGAAGGTCAGGGCACTGGTAGAAATGCAGGCCCCTACCGACGCCCACTCTTTAAGAGTTCTGCTAGGGGGATTCCATTTCCTTAGCCCAGCCATTTATACATACGCTGAAATCACTCACCCCTTGTGGCGATGACTAAAGGAAAAGGCCAAATGGGAGTGGGGAGAGGAGCAGGACGCTGCTTTAAGGTTTTAAAGCAAAAGGCTCTCGCAGCTCCAGCCCTCCGCTTTCCCGAGGAATCACAACCTCTTGTTGATCGCTCGGCTGCCAGCAATACGGCCTTGGCTGCTTCGCTATTGCAAAATATCGAGCGGGAAAACTGGAGCCGGTAGCGTCTGAATCCAGGAAATTGCGAGGAGCTGAGATAAATGTTGACCCCTGTGAACACGAATGTCTGGCAGCCGCCTGGGCAGTGCAAACTTTCGAGCCCCTCACAGGGACACCTCCCATCACTGTTCAGGGCACCCACACGCCACTGAACTACATTTCGTCAGGTAAACTGATGGGAGGGAAAGTCTCTAATGCCCGACTGGCACAATGGCCACTGATCCTAATTAACAGAGGGGTAACACGGAAACTGTATCTCAACCAGACGGGCTCACCCATGCGTTGATTGAGAAAGGAAACAAGCCCCTGTCCGGAGGTCACTCTGGAACAGAGAATTGCTCCAGTGGAGGCAGCTTCACTAGAGGAGTTAGACACCGTAGGGCAAGAGACGCACGTCTGGTTTACTGATGGGAGTGGGAAAAGGTGGGTAAAATATGCAGCAATCCATGAAGATCAGGAGATTATTCAGGGCCAGCTGGATCATGGGTCAGCCCGACATGCTGACTCACACGCAATTGATCAGGTTTTAAGGCAATATGAACTTTCCCCACGGCCCGCGTATATTGACACCGATAGCGATTTTTGCGTCAAGGGGATGCAGTTCTGGGTGCAGGACTGGAGAAGGGATGGGTGGAAAGCGGCGGAACTCACTGCATATCATTGGGATGATGTTTTTACAGGCTGGTCACCCACTTCCAAAGGCATATTGTCCACTAAGCTTCATCCATTGTTAATTGGATTGGTACTATCCTCGACTTGCCTAACTGGGATGTTTTGTAGGCGCTGTTGGACAAAAAGAATGTTTGTTAAGTTACAACCACAAGCGGTTTGGGGCCATCGAAAGAGAACACCCACTGTGGAGTAACCGGTCATAAACGGACACAGCAAAAGCCATAGATGTCAACGATGAAGAAGGTCCATAGGAACAGGGTGCTCTGGCACGGGGCTTTGGGTTCGTCTTGCCAACAACTCCAGGAGCATCGGCTCGCGACCGACAGAGCCCGGCTCCCCTCTGCGACCAATGTGGCTGGCCACTAGATTGATCCAGACTCTGGACTGGTAACTATAACATCGACTGGCGGGAGGGACTCTGTGTGTGTGTGTGTGTGTGTGTGTGTGTGTGAGAGAGAGAGAGAGAGAGAGAGTGAAAACCATATGCTAACTGCTGTATTCTCAATAAATGCGGCGTGTTGCCTTTTCCCCTATAAAAAGATCTCGTGTGCTTTTGGTAAGCATGGCAGCGGGGACGTTAACGCCAGGCACAGGTTGGGATAAGGCCCCGTTGTAACGAGCTCCCGCGGGCTGGGCTGGGTTCGCCCCCCGTTGTGTCCTCTCTGGCAGCTGCGTTAGTGGAACACAAGTCCCTGAGCTCCGGGCCGGGGGAGACTCACCGGGGCTCTGCGGGAGGGGAAATTAGCCAAGAACCTTGTGGAATTAAAATGCAGGTAAGATTCAGAAGAACAACCTCCCCCCAGGAAATTCCCCACCCGCGGGAAAGCTCTGGAAAGCTGGCCAGGCGGAGGGTGAGGTCCCGGCTCCGTGCAAGCCAGCCAGGTGAACAAACTGACGGAGGTGAGGTCCCCGGCTCGGGGCCGGCCAGGTGAACCGACGGGGGTGAGATCCCCAACTCGGGGCCGGCCAGGTGAACCGACGGGGGTGAGGTCCCCGGCTCGGGGCCAGCCAGATGAACCGACGGGGGTGAGATCCCCAACTCGGGGCCGACCAGGTGAACCGACGGGGGTGAGGTCCCCAGCTCGGGGCCAGCCAGATGAACCAACGGGGGTGAGGTCCCGAACTCGGGTCCGGCCAGGTGAACCAACGGGGATGAGGTCCCCAGCTCAGGGCCAGCCAGGTGAACCAACGGGGATGAGGTCCCCAGCTCAGGGCCAGCCAGGTGAACCGACAGGGATGAGGTCCCCAACTCGGGGCCGGCCAGGTGAACCAACCGGGGTGAGGTCCCCAGCTCGGGGCCGGCCAGGTGAACCAACGGGGGTGAGGTCCCCAGCTCAGGGCCAGCCAGGTGAACCGACAGGGATGAGGTCCCCAACTCGGGGCAGGCTGGACAGGTGTGTGGCGTGAGTTTCTGGGGGTCTAATGGATTAGATAAGAGCTGTAGTAAAAGAAAAAAAGAAAGACAGTTCCCCACACTGAGCCTTAAGGTGGCTCTGTGTAATTAAACTGTCACTTTCCTAAGGGTACATAAAAACTCTGTGAGCACAAAAGAAACAGTTACACCGTATGTAACAATTGATCTGGCTAATGTTCTAGAAGTTAAACTATGGAAGGAACGTGCATTTTTTCCCAGGACATGTGCAGTGTATAGTGTAGAAGGGGTAAAAGAAACGCGAAAACATTACAAACTTGGTCTGGTGTATAAAAAGGGGAAACTGAGGCACAAACTCACTAATGGAGAAAGGTTTGGCATTAGTTCAGGAAACAGGGTTCAAAGTAGCCTGAGACAAGGCTCCATTGATGCTACCTCAGGTTACACACCGGGGCGCAGTCGTTGGACAAGAAGGGAGATCAGAGGAAGGTCAGGACGCTGCTTTAAGGTTTTAAAGCAAAAGGCTCTCGCAGCTCCAGCCCTCCGCTTTCCCAAGGAATCACAACCTCTTGTTATTCGCTTGGATGCCAGCAATACGGCCTTGGCTGCTTCGCTATTGCAAAATAATGAGCGGGAAAACTGGAGCCGGTAGCGTCTGAATCCAGGAAATCGCGAGGAGCCCCTCACAGGGACAGCTCCCATCACGGACTCTCTGTGTGTGTGTGTGTGTGTGTGTGTGTGTGTGTGTGTGTGTGTGTGTGTGACTGAAAACCATATGCTGACTGCTGTATTCTCAATAAATGCGGCGTGTTGCCTTTTCCCCTATAAAAAGATCTCGTGTGCTTTTTGTAAGCATGGCAGCGGGGGCATCAACGCCAGGCACAGCCCAGTCAGGGGTAAGGCCCCGTTGTAACGAGCTCCCGCGGGCTGGGGTGGGTTCGCCCCCCATTGTATCTTCTCTGGCAGCTGCGTTAGTGGAACACAAGTCCCTGAGCTCCGGGCCGGGGGAGACTCACCGGGGCTCTGCGGGGGGGAAATTCGCCAAGAACCTTGTGGAATTAAAATGCAGCTAAGATTCAGAAGAACAAAAAAAACCCTAGCGAAATTCCCCACCCGCAGGAAAGCTCTGGAAAGCCGGCCAGGCGGAGGGTGAGGTCCTGGCTCGGGGCAGGCCGGCCAGGTGAACCGACGGAGGGTGAGGTCCTGGCTCGGGGCAGGCCGGCCAGGTGAACCGACGGAGGGTGAGGTCCTGGCTCGGGGCAGGCCGGCCAGGTGAACCGACGGAGGGTGAGGTCCTGGCTCGGGGCAGGCCGGCCAGGTGAACCGACGGAGGGTGAGGTCCTGGCTCGGGGCAGGCCGGCCAGGTGAACCAACAGGGGTGAGGTCCCGGCTCCGGACAGGCCGGCCAGATGAACCGACGGGGGTGAGGTCCCAGCTCTGGGCAGGCTGGCCAGGTGACTGTATGGAGGGTGAGGTCCCGGTTCAGGACAGGCCGGCCAGGTGAACTGACGGGGGTGAGGTCCCCGGCTTGGGGCAGGCTGGCCAGAACCACCAACGGGGGTGAGGTCCCGGCTCAGGGCAGGCCAGCCTGGCGGAGGGTGAGGTCCCGGCTCCGGACTGGCCGGCCAGGCTCTGGTAGCCCTGGGACCTGCCTCCGGGGCACCCTGTGGCCGGCAGTGTGGTACCCGGGACCCACAGGGCCTCCCGCCTGGTGAGCTGCAGGCGGTGGAGGGGGTGGGATCAGGTGTCCCCGTCCCCTCAGCAGGCAGGTGCCCGGCGGAGTTTGGTGGCAATCGAAGCGTCTCAGGGGGCTGTTCCCAGGGGACTCTCTGGGGCGTGATCCCCCCGGCGACGCCCTTCTCCGCTCTGCTTTCAGGCACCCGGAATTACACCTACGCCGTGCGCGGCTGTGCCACGAAAAGCACCTGTGCCAGCAAGGTGGGGGGGTACAAGCTGCCGGGGTGTCGCGGAGTGCGGGGGAGTCAGGGCCCTGCACCCCTCTTCCTGGGATTCACCCTGACTCTCAGCCAGCCAGTAACACAGAAGGTTTATTAGATGACCGGAACACCGTCTCAAGCAGAGCGTGTAGGTACAACCAGAACCCCTCAGTCAGGTCCTTCTGGGGGGTTCAGGGAGCTTAGACCCCAGCTTGGGGTTCCCTGTGTTGCACCACCCAGCCCAAACTGAAACTAAAAATCCTCCAGCCACTTTCTCCCCCCTCCCCTCTGCCCCTCCTCTCCTTTGTTCAGTCTCCCGGGCAGGTGTCACTTCTCCCAACCCCCCTCTTGGCTCAGGTAACTTCCTTCAAGGGAAGTCCCCCATCCCCAATGCAACCCCCCTGCAACCTTCCCAGGTCAAATCCACCCCGCTCCCTGCCCCGCTCCCTGCTCCGTCACACGGGGGTCTTCACCGACATCGTGATAACGTCCGAATGCAGCCCGGCCCCCACCCCCGGCCCCAAGCAGAGCACTTAGCCCCCAGCGCCGCCACCAGGCCCCAGCCCAGCCGCAGTCTGGGGCACACGGAGCCCGGCTGGGGATCGCTCCTGTTGCCGTCGCTCTCGGCACAATCCAGGATCGGGATCCAGCGTCGGGCACGAGCCACAAACTGCTGGGGGGGGGGAGGGCGGCAATTTATTTCCTGTGAGAACGTCCCTGAATAAAGCATCACCAGCGGGTGAGGGGGGAAAAGACGTGTGATTTTTTAACACTGTTGCAAAACTGGCACAACAGGGCCCCAATCTCGGCAGGGGTCTGGGCAGCGCCTGGCACAGGGGGGACCCTGGACTCGATTGGGGTCTGGGCAGCACCCAGCACAGGGGGGACCCTGGACTCGATTGGGGTCTGTGTGGTGCGTAGCACAATGGGGGCCCTGGTCTTGTGCGAGGTCTGGGCAGTGCCCAGGGGGTCTGGTCAGTGCCTGGTGCGAAGGGGGCTCCAGTCTTGTTTGGGGTCTGGGCCGCGCCCCCATCTCTCAGTTGAACCCTAGGACCAGAGGCAAACCCCAGACGCTCCCACCCCGGGCACCCCCTAAGAGGAGAGGCAGTGCTCTGCAGTGGTTAGTGCACTCACCTCGGATGCAAGAGACCCAGGTTCAATTCCCTGCTCTGCCCCAGACCCCTTGGGTAAATCACCCAGCCGCTCTGTGCCTCAGTTTCCCCATGTAGACAACGGGGCTAGCAGCCCTGCCCTGCCTCCCAGGGGTGTGTGGGGATGAAGCGGCAAGGATGGGGCTGGCGGGTTGTGGTCCAGGAGGGGGGGACACGCTGAGCTCTGCCCAGCCCCTTGGGGAGCTCTCCTCCACAGCCTGCCCGCCCCTCCTTGAACTGCACCCATGGGCAGAGATGAAGGGGCAGGGGCATTGCCCCCCAAACTGGACACGTCGCAGAGGTGATGTAGGGGGATGGGAGCACCCCCTCCCTTAGCCCTGCTCCCTCCCTGCGGAGCAGCGTGGGGGGAGTGGGGAAGCCAGGCCTGGTGCTGTGCGCCTGCCGGTCCGTGTGCCCAGGGGGGCTGCCTAAGGGCGGGTCGGAGAGCCGCTTCCTTCCCCCATCACTCCTCAGCCACGGGGGGGGGGGGAGTGTCACTGTATGGAGAGCTGCCCCCCTCCCCCAACCCCTTCAATTCAGATCCTCCCCCACACGCACCCCGAACCTGCCCCACTGAGTACCCCACACACAGACCCTCCGGCGAGCCCCGTGCAGAACTGGGGAAATCAGGACTCACTCCACTGGGGCCCGTTCCCCCATGTAAATCAGGAGTCTCTCCACTGGGGCCCGGTCCCCTGTGTAAATCAGGAGTCTCTCCACTGGGGCCCGGTCCCCCGTGTAAATCAGGAGTCTCTCCACTGGGGCCCATTCCCCTATGTAAATCAGGAGTCACTCCACTGGGGCCCGTTCCCTTGCGTAAATCAGGAGTCACTCCACTGGGGCCCGGTCCCCCGTGTAAATCAGGAGTCTCTCCACTGGGGCCCGTTCCCCGTGTAAATCAGGAGTCACCCACTGGGGCCCGTTCCCCCGTGTAAATCAGGAGTCACTCCACTGGGGCCCGTTCCCTTGCGTAAATCAGGAGTCACCCACTGGGGCCCGTTCCCCCGTGTAAATCAGGAGTCTCTCCACTGGGGCCCGTTCCCCGTGTAAATCAGGAGTCACTCCACTGGGGCCCGGTCCCCCGTGTAAATCAGGAGTCTCTCCACTGGGGCCCATTCCCCTATGTAAATCAGGAGTCACTCCACTGGGGCCCGGTCCCCCGTGTAAATCAGGAGTCTCTCCACTGGGGCCCGGTCCCCCGTGTAAATCAGGAGTCTCTCCACTGGGGCCCATTCCCCTATGTAAATCAGGAGTCTCTCCACTGGGGCCCGGTCCCCCGTGTAAATCAGGAGTCTCTCCACTGGGGCCCGGTCCCCCGTGTAAATCAGGAGTCTCTCCACTGGGGCCCATTCCCCTATGTAAATCAGGAGTCACTCCACTGGGGCCCGTTCCCTTGCGTAAATCAGGAGTCACCCACTGGGGCCCGTTCCCCCTTGTAAATCAGGAGTCTCTCCACTGGGGCCCGTTCCCTTGCGTAAATCAGGAGTCACTCCACTGGGGCCCGTTCCCCGTGTAAATCAGGAGTCACCCACTGGGGCCCGTTCCCCCGTGTAAATCAGGAGTCACCCCCCTGGAGTCCCTGGGCCCATTCCCCTCACTTCCCCCAGGGTAAATCAGGAGTCACTCAGCGAGGCTGCTCCTGTTCACACCAGCTCCGGGGGCCGCCCTTCAGCAGGGGGAGGACGGGGGAGGGCTTTGGAGAAGTGCCCCGGCCTGGCATGGTGCCCGCCTGCCGCACCATCTATTTAACCAGCCCGCCCCTGCCCACTCCCCAGCCAGCAGCTAACCCCGGCATCTCCACGCCCAGGGACAGAGCTGCAAACCCACCCCCGAGCCCTCTGCTGCCCAGGTGAGAATTCCCTCTCCAGCCGACCCCGCCGTCCCTGCCCCGCGCCAGCCCCTGCCCCTGCCCCTGCCCCAGCCCCTGCCCCTGCCCCAGCCCCTGCCCCTGCCCAGCTGGATTAAACCCAGTGCTTAGGGCAGGGGGAAGCCAGGCGGCGGGTGCCAGGGCCTCTGTCTAACCGGGGGACCACTGGGCAGAGTGGGAAGAGACTGGCTCTGGGGTTGTCCTTGATCCATGGCTGGGCTCAGCGGGCGACGCTGCCAACCCTGCTCGCTCGGGCGGGCACTCCCCAGAGACTGCTGCACAATGCCACGGCCCCCTACAGAATATCGGGGCTTCCTAGTGCAGGGGAGGGGGGTTCTCCCAGAGCTCAGGAGAGAACCCAGGAGTCCTGGATCCCAGCCCCCCTCCCCGCTCTAACCACTGGATCCGAATCCCCTCCCAGAGCTGAGGAGAGAACCCAGGAGTCCTGACTTCTGGCTTCCCTGCTCTAACCACTGGATCCGAATCCCCTCCCAGAGCTGAGGAGAGAACCCAGGAGTCCTGACTTCTGGCTCCCCTGCTCTAACCACTGGATACGAATCCCCTCCCAGAGCTGGGGAGGGAAACCAGGAGTCCTGGCTCCCAACCCACGGCCCTCGCTCTAACCACTAGACCCCACTCCCCTCCCAGAGTTGGGGGCAGAAAAGCAGACTTTGCTCTGTGATCTCTCCTGCGTTCCAGGTTAAGTGGCTCTGACACCAGCCCCCTGCTCTCTCCAGAGCCATGGACGTTCGTCTTGTCTTGTGTCTCCTCTGGGCTCTCCTAGCTACGGCCAACGGTGTGTGGTGTGAGTTTCTGGGGGTCTAATGGATTAAAGTGGGGGTGGGGAGAGCCAGGACGCCTGGGTTCTATCCCAACTCCTGGAGGGGGAGTGGGGTATAATGGGTTCTATCCCCAGATCTGCCAGTGAGCAAGTCCCTGCTCCGTGCCTCAGTTTCCTCCACCACTCTGTCTAGTTGACCGTAATCTCTTTGGGGAGGATCTGTTTTTCAAGGTGGGTCTGTGCAGCACCTGGCACGACGGGGAGCTGATCTCAGACGCGGTCTGTGCAGCTCTTAGGAAAGCATCACGTGGATTGTTCCCCTGAGAAAATCACCATGGGAAACGTTCCCATTTTCCAGACAGGGACGTTCCTGGTCTGGCTGCTGGAGGGAGTCAGCAGAAATGGCTCTGCCTCCGCTCTCGAAATAACTCCCAGGGGGGCCAGCCCAGCCGAAAGGGTCCCTGGGGGCCTGAGAACCTGGCTCACGGGATTTGAGCTGCCCCGGTGCCAGAAAATGACCTGCCATGCCAGTAAATGGTGGGCAAGGCTACAACTCAGGAGAAATTCCTTTCACAGCACGTCCTTCCAGCTGTTACCGGAGACTCCCCGGGGACAGCAGCCGCGAAGAGAGGAGCTGTAGCAGTGGGGCAGATGCTTGCATCGCTGTTCATGAAGAGAACAGCTACGGTACGTGCCGTGGCGCCGTGACCCAGAGCAAGGCGCGGGCTCTCGAGGCTGCACATCGTGAAGCAGCAGATTAGAGCAAAATCGCGGCGTTCAGCTAAAACCAAACAGCAGCTCTCAGGCCTTCATAGTCAGTGTGACAGACGCAGCGACATGCCTGGGTCTGCTCAGAGCCTGAGCCGATTGCCAAGAAGAGAGAAAATTTCCCCAGGCATCTCAATGGGGTTTTAACTCCCAGCCCCTTGGCCCTAGGGGGACTCTGTCAACTCCCCCCCCCCGCACCCAGCTAGGGACCCTGCATGAGGGGCAGAGTACAACAGGCCTGCCCTCCCCCGCCCCCCCAAAGTAGAGAGCCCCAACTGCCAGGCTAAGGCCCGTGGGATCCCACCCCTGCCACCAGTTTGCACACACCGTCACTCCGGGTAGGGGGGTTGGATCAAACACTGAGGCAGAGCCATGTGGGGTGGGGTGTGTGGCCTTAATCCAGCTGTAGGGAGCTGGCGGGAGTTTGGGGTTCGGGCGCTATCTTGCTTTCACCCCTTGACAGCCGTTCCTTCCCCTCCCCACCAGGGGGCGAGGTGCACAGGGGCATCTCACAGTTATGCGTCCTCAGCCGGTTGAGCCTGGAGGGTGACCTGGACTTCGAATTCGGGGGCGGCGTCTACGTGAGGATCCACTCTGAGATCTGCAGAGAGACCAACTGCAACACGGGGGAGATAAGGGAACGTACGTACCCGGCCTGTGCCCGCCCCCACCCTGGCACCTCTCACCTGCCCTGCCCTTTCCCTCCGCTGCCCTGCACCCTTGGAGATCAGGGACTCATTGCACCGGGCGCTGCCCAGCCCCCCCGACCGAGATCAGGGCCCCCCATCATGTCGGGCGCTGCCCAGACACATAAGGACACACAGCTCCTGTCCCAACGAGCTTCCAATCTGAATGGACCCAGGCAGGATCATTCTTACCATGTTCCCGTTGGGGAAACTGAGGCCCAGGAAAGTCCAAGCTCCCCCGGCCAGTCAGCGGCAGAGGTGGGAGGAAGAGAACCCAGGCGTCCTGACATCCAACCCTGTGCCTTCACCGCAGTCTACCCGCCCTGGAAACGCCGAGATACAAGGAGCTGCGTCCCGCTTCAGCCCCGATTCTGATTCCCCGCTCTTTGTCCACAGGCTCCAGACTCAGCACCTTGCCCAACGGAAGACAGTGCCCGTCGTGCTTTGCCATGGGATCCCCCCGCTGCCTCCAGAACGACATCCTGCACTGCCAGGGGGGCGCCAACCAGTGCGTCGACGTCGTTGGGATGCTGTCAGAAAGTGAGTTCCCCATAGGCCCCCCCCAGGCCAAACCTGCTCAGGAGATGCCCGGGCATGCCAGCGGGCACTGGACCAAGCACCCCCCCCCCACGAGTGGGGCAGGCTGCAGGGCGCGTGGGCGGGGCTGGGGGGAGAAACAGCCTGTGTTCAAAATCTGCAAACGAAAAAGGGGTCCAGCGGGTGGATGGTTCAGAACGACTTCATCTTCTCCCCCTTTTCTTCTTCCGCTCTTCCCGCCTTCCCCCTCCGTCCTTGGGGTCGCTGCCCCGTGGCAGGGGAAGCCCCAGCACCCGGACCCCGCTGCAGCCCTGGGACTGCGGGAGTCTCACTCCCTGTGGGGCCGTGACGCGGGGACAGAGCTGCTCCGGTCATGGGGCCACAGTGGGGGCGGGGACAGAAAGGAGCAAACGAGTTGTGGGGTAGGTGGAATATGGGGGAGGGGAACCTGGGGGAACAGAGGCAAGGCCCAGGGTAAGGGGCAGAAAGGGATGGAGCTGTGGGCAGGGCCGCAGGCAGAAGGGGCGGAGCAGGGGCAGGGCCGCAGGTGGACGGGGTGGGGAGAACCCCCCCCCACCCACTTGCTCTGGCCCAGGGTCCCAGGAAACCTTAATCCACCTCTGACGTCTTTTCTTGTTTGTTCTCCCCTTTCTTTTCCTTCTGTCCGTCTCTTTCCTCTTGTCGTCTCTCCTTCCTGTCCGTTTCCTCCTCCTTCCCCCTTCCTGACTTCTCCCTTTGGGAATCCCCCCCCCCCTTTTCCTGGGGCTTTTTGAAATGGCCCCATCCAACCGGAATTGTCGCCTTTCCTCGTCTGTCTCTCCCCCCCCCCCCGCTCCGGCCAGTCGTCTGTCTCCTGCTAGTGTCTCTTCTTTACCCTGAGACTGGCAGATCTGGGGGGCACGGGCCGTCTCTCAGCTGCTTTGCCAGCGCCTGGTGCAGTGAGTCTCTGTCCCCCCTGTGCCAGGAGCTCTGTGCCCCCCGTCAAGGTTCCCCCCCACTCTGAACTGTGGGGTACAGATGTGGGGACCCACATGAAAGACCCCTTAAGCTTATATTCTAGCAGCTTAGGTTAAAAACATCCTGAAGGCACAAATTCCTTCCCTTGTCCTTGGACGGTATCGCTGCCACCACCAAATGATTTAAACAAACATTCAGGGTAGGGTCACTTGGAATCCCTATCCCCCCAAAATATCCCCCCAAGCCTCTTCACCCCCTTTCCTGGGGAGGCTTGAGAATAATGTGAGTACCAACCAGACCCTTTGTCTCTAGGACACTGAAAATCAAACAGGTTCTTAAAAGAAGAACTTTATTTAAAGAAAAAGTAAAAGAGCCACACCTGCCAAATCAAGATGGAAGGTAACTTTACAGGATAATAAAAAGATTTAAAACACAGATGATTCCCCCCTGGACTCAACTTCACAGTTACAAAAACAGGAATAAAACTACCTCTTAACATAGGAAAAATTCACAAGCTAAAACAAAAGATAATTTAACACATTTCCTTGCCCTGCTTACAACTTTTGTAATCTTAGATGAATCGTTCCAGGTATGTTTTCAGGAGATGTTGTCCCTGCCTGGTCTCTCTCTCAGTCCAGAGAGGGAACAAAACAAAAAGAGCACAAACAAATCCCCCCTCCACCCCCAGATTTGAAAGTATCTTCTTTCCCCATTGGCCCTTCTGGTCAGGTGCCAACCAGGTTAGTTGAGCTTCTTAACCCCTTACAGGTAAAGGGATTTAGTACAGCTGCCAAGGAGGGTTTTTATGTTACCGTATCTATGTTTATGACACCCCCAATGCCAGGGGCTCTGTGCGCCTCCCTCCCATGCCGGATAATAACAACAATTTCTCTGGGCAGGAGGCATCGAAATCCCTTTTGCGGGAAGAGGATGTGCCACCAAGGATGTGGCCAAGATCAAACCCGGGTTCCCCCTGGTGTCGGGCGTATACATCTATCAAATCAAGAAGATCCAGTTAAGCCCGGCCCCCTGGGTGGAGACTGTGGATGGCTTCTGATGCCCTGCTGAGCTGCATCCCAGTGACACGGACCCGCTTCGAGCTATTCCCTCCCACCCCTTCCCAGGCCTGTCCGTGGCTTCACCCCCAGCTGTGACTCAGTTTACCCCCACCCCAGGCGGGGAATAACGGTGCTGAGCTGCCTTCATAAAGCGCTTTGAGACCCATCAGTGCAGGGCCCAAGCCAGAGACCCATTATGGGCTTTGCACTGAGCGTGACGGGCTTAAAAACAGGCCTGAGTATTAGAGACCCATTAGCAGCTTCTCCCCAGAGAGCGCTCTGAGGGGTAGAACCCAGGAGTCCTGGCTCCCAGCCCCCACTTCTCTAACCCACCAGCCCCCACTCCCCTCCCAGAGCTGGGGAGAGAACCCAGGCATCCTGCCACCCCTCTACCCTCTGTTCTCACCTTTTGAATTTCCACACACTAATGCATTGAATAAAGCTGCATCATAAATCCAAATTCCCTGCAGAGCACATGAGTCTGTACCGCTGCCCCGTCCGCACCGGACCCAGGAGTCCTGGCCCCCACCCCCACCTCCCAGAGACTAACAGGGAATCTTGAGTCACTCGACGTTATTGCCGAGGGCAGCTCTACACTAAACACCTGGGGCGATGGGTCGCATCCTGCATCGCTCCGGGGTGTGAAACATCCACACGCTGGGGGCTGTAAGGAAGCTGACCTCGCCCCGGTGTAGCCAGCGCTGGGTCGATGGGGAGAAATCAGACGTCCCAGCTCTCAGGAAGATGGACTAACTCCGGCAACGGACACACCCGCCCCTCGGTGTAGTCGTGTCTACACTGAAGCGCTACAATGGCGCAGTGTGGCCGCGTTTCAAGTGGACACTAGGGTGGCCAGGTGCCTGGTTTTCAACTGGAAAGTCCAGTCCAGTCGAAAAGGGAACCTGACAGTGTCCGGTCAGATCTACTGACTGGACAGCCAAAGTCTGCTTATGGGGGAGGTGGGGAGGCGCTGGGTCATCGCCCGCACCAGCCCCTACTGAGCCGGGGCTGCCTCCGACCTTCACTGGGCGGCTGCAGCTCCCAGCCCCGGTTCTGCAGGTGAGTCTCTCCTGACCCCAGCCGGGGGGTGGGAGGGGAAAAGCAGTGAGCAAAGCAGGGAGGGGGGAAGAGGAGTGGATGGGGTGGAGCCTCGGGAAGAGGCGGGGCAGGGGTGGGGCTTTGGGGGGAAGAGGCAGGGCAGGGTCGGTTCCAGCACTCCTGCTGGAGTGTCTGGTTTTTTAATATTACCAACTTGACAACCCTAACAGACAACCCCTTAGAATCCAGGAGGCTCACACCCAAGAACCGTCCCAAACCAGAGAGAGACAAAGCAGGCTGCTCCATAAGGCTGAGAGGCCCAGCTCGCCCCCTCCCTATTCTCTAGGCTGGCTCTCCACAGACTGACTCAGGCCACGTCCATCCTTTCAGTGCCCCTGATCCTGCCAGCATAACGAGAAAACCACCGGAGCATTTCAAGGAGGGCTTGTCACTGTAACCCTGTTTCCAACCAGCCCCAAAAGGGGGAATGGAAGGAACGTTGGACAGGTGAGCTCCAGCCTCCACGCCCCTGGGTGCAGGTCCGGGCGGAGTGTGAAAGGGACAGCAAAGAAACAGTTGTCTGGAAAAAGCGAGCTATTCCGCTGGGTAGGAAAGAGAGAAAATGGGGCAAAAGACCAGCTTGGCTTAACCACGAGATCTCGCATGATCTAAAAACTAAAAAGGAGTCATGTAAAAAATGGAAACTAGGACAGATTACAAAGGATGAATATAGGCAAACAACACACTGCTCAGTGAGGAGGGAGAACAAGTTAAAAATCACTTAGAAAAATTAGATGCCTGCAAGTCACCAAGGCCTGATGAAAGGCATCCTTAATTACTTGCTCCATTCTCTTCCCTGGCACAGAAGTTAAACTAACTGGTCTGTAGTTTCCTGGGTTGTTTTCATTTCCCTTTTTATAGATGGGCACTAGATTTGCCCTTTTCCAGTCTTCTGGAATCTCTCCCGTCTCCCATGATTTTCCAAAGATAATAGCTAGAGGCTCAGATACCTCCTCTATTAGCTCCTTGAGTATTCTAGGATGCATTTCATCAGGCCCTGGTGACTTGCAGGCATCTAACTTTTCTAAGTGATTTTTAACTTGTTCTGTTTTTATTTTATCTGCTAAACCTACCCCCTTCCCATTAGCATTCACTATGTTAGGCATTCCTTCAGACTTCTCGGTGAAGACCGAAACAAAGAAGTCATTAAGCATCTCTGCCATTTCCAAGTTTCCTTTTACTGTTTCTCCCTCTTCACTAAGCAGTGGGCCTACCCTGTCTTTGGTCTTCCTCTTGCTTCTAATGTATTGATAAAAAGTCTTCTTGTTTCTCTTTATTCCCGTAGCTAGTTTGAGCTCGTTTTGTGCCTTTGCCTTTCTAATCTTGCCCCTGCATTCCTGTGTTGTTTGCCTATATTCATCCTTTGTAATCTGTCCTAGTTTCCATTTTTTATATGACTCCTTTTTATTTTTTAGATCGTGCAAGATCTCGTGGTTTAGCCAAGGTGGTCTTTTGCCACATTTTCTATCTTTCCTAACCAGCGGAATAGCTTGCTTTTGGGCCCTTAATAGTGTCCCTTTGAAAAACTGCCAACTCTCCTCAGTTGTTTTTCCCCTCAGTCTTGATTCCCAGGGAGATTTTAAGAGTAGGTTAGATAAATGTCTATCAGGGATGGTCTAGACAGTATTTGGTCCTGCCATGAGGGCAGGGGACTGGACTCAATGACCTCTCGAGGTCCCTTCCAGTCCTAGAATCTATGAATCAGCTCTCTGAACTTACCAAAATCCGCCTTCCTGAAATCCATTGTCTCTATTTTGCTGTTCTCCCTTCTACCCTTCCTTAGAATTGCAAACTCTATGATTTCATGATCACTTTCACCCAAGCTGTCTTCTACTTTCAAATTCTCAACGAGTTCCTCCCTATTTGTTAAAATCAAGTCTAGAACAGCTTCCCCCCCTAGTAGCTTTTTCAACCTTCTGAAATAAAAAGTTGTCTGCAATGCAGTCCAGGAATTTGTTGGATAGTCTGTGCCCCGCTGTGTTATTTTCCCAACATATAGCCGGATAGTTGAAGTCCCCCATCACCACCAAATCTTGGGCTTTGGATGATTTTGTTATTTGTTTAAAAAAAGCCTCATCCACCTCTTCCACCTGGTTAGGTGGCCTGTAGTAGACTCCTAGCATGACATCTCCCTTGTTTTTTACCCCTTTTAGCCTAACCCAGAGACTCTCAACACTTCCGTCTCCTATGTCCATCTCTACCTCAGTCCAAGTGTGTACATTTTTAATGTATAAGGCAACACCTCCTCCCTTTTCCCCCGTCTATCCTTCCTGAGCAAGCTGTACCCATCCACACCAACATTCCAATCATGTGTATTATCCCACCAAGTTTCAGTGATGCCAACAATGTCATAGTTGTATTTATTTATTAGCACTTCCAGTTCTTCCTGCTTATTCCCCATACTTCTCGCATTTGTATATAGGCATCTAAGATACTGGTTCGATCTTGCCTCCCAGTTTTGCCCTGACCCTCCTTTCTCTCTGCCAATATAGCCCACACTCCCTCTCGTTTCCGACCCATCTCTCAGGTCTCCATGTTTCCCACTTACCTGTGGGCTTTGCTCACCTGTCCCCGTCGAACCTAGTTTGAAGACCTCCTCACTAGGTTAGTCAGTCTGTGTCCAAATAGGGTCTTTCCCCTCCTCGAAAGGTGAATGCCATCTCTGCCTAGCAGTCCTTCCTCAAATAGCATCCCGTGGTCAAGGAAGCCAAAGCCCTCCTGGTGACACCATCTTCGCAGCCAGGCATTCACCTCCATGATGCATCTGTCTCTGCCCGGGCCCCTACCTTTGACAGGAAGAATTGAAGAGAATACCACCTGCGCTCCAAACTCCTTCACCCGTACTCCCAGAGCCCTGTAGTCACTCTTGATCCGCTCAGTGTCACACCGCGCAGTATCATTTGTGCCCACATGGATGAGTAGCATGGGGTAGTAGTCAGAGGGCTGGATAATCCTCGACAATGCCTCCGTAACGTCTCGGATACGGGCCCCCGGCAGGCAGCATACCTCCCGAGATGAAATGTCAGGGCGACAGATGGGCACCTCCGTCCCCCTCAGCAGAGAGTCTCCGACCATCACTACCCTACGTTTCCTATTCGCAGTGGTGGCAGCAGACCTCCCAGCCTTAGGGGTACGAGGCTTCTCCTCCTTTACTGTAGGGGGTGATTCCTTCTCTCCTGTATCAAGAAGAGCAGAACGGTTTCCTATTACCACGGCGGGAGGGTTCAGAGCAGGGGTGGAGCACTGCCTGCTGCCAGAAGTAACCAGCTGCCGGTGTCCACCCTGAGCCACCTCCTCCTCCATCAGTGGTGTGTCAGCAGTCCTGTGTACTGGGACAGCTCTTAGGGGGCTTATTACTTTACCCTCTTACTTCCCTGGTCCTTTTCGCATGAGCAACAATACCCAAAGGCACAAACAATTCGATGTTTATTGGGGTGAACTTTCAGCAAGCATGATTCCAGCTTCATTCCTCAGTGTTCCCCTTCCCAGCTCTGACACCACAGAGCCATCCCTGTTCCCATTCCCCCCTTAGCAAAACATGATCCCAATTCCCCCACCCCAAGTCCCTGTTCCCATTCCCCCCCGCTTACTTCCTGATTGACTGCAGACTATATAGTAAAACTTGAGTTCTGCTCAGCTAGACCTTAACCAATCATTTTACTGAAATTTAACTAACCAATCCTAACATGGTTATTTAACCAATTATATTCCACCACCTTAATTGGTTTACACCCAACAAAATTAATTATACAGCAGACAGAAACAATCACAGAACCAGACAGAGACCATGCAAATAAACATACAAAACAATACAGAAGTGAGGATTTTACAAGTAACAGAGGGGTGATCCATCATCTACAGCCAAGCACTGAGGTACAACCGCATCTGCTCCAACCCCTCAGACAGAGACCAACACCTACAAGATCTTTACCAAGCATTCTCAAAACTACGATACCCACACAAGGAAATAAGGAAACAAATCAACAGATCCAGACATGTACCCAGAAGCCTCCTGCTACAAGACAGGCCCAAAAAAGAAACCAACAGAACTCCACTGGCCATCACCTACAGTCCTCAGCTTAAACCTCTCCAACGCATCATCAGTGATCTACAACCCATCCTGGACAATGATCCCTCACTTTCACAGACCTTGGGAGGCAGGCCAGTCCTCGCCCACAGACAACCCGCCAACCTTAAGCATATTCTCACAAGCAACCACGCACCGCACCGTGACAACTCTAACTCAGGAACCAACCCATGCAACAAACCTCGATGCCAACTCTGCCCACATATCTACACCAGCAACACCATCACAGGTCCTAACCAGATCAGCTACAACATCACCGGCTCATTCACCTGCACGTCCACCAATGTGATATATGCCATCATGTGCCAGCAATGCCCCTCTGCCATGTACATTGGCCAAACTGGACAGTCACTACACAAGAGGATAAATGGACACAAGTCAGATATCAGGAATGGCAATATACAAAAACCTGTAGGAGAACACTTCAACCTCCCTGGCCACACAATAGCAGATGTAAAGGTAGCCATCTTACAGCAAAAAAACTTCAGGACCAGACTCCAAAGAGAAACTGCTGAGCTCCAGTTCATTTGCAAATTTGACACCATCAGATCAGGATTAAACAAAGACTGAGAATGGCTATCCAACTACAGAAGCAGTTTCTCCTCACTTGGCGTTCACACCTCAACTGCTAGCAGAGCACCTCACTCTCCCTGATTGAACTAACCTCGTTATCTCCACACTGATTTATACCTGCCTCTGGAAATTTCCATTACTTGCATCTGAAGAAGTGAGGTTCTTACCCACGAAAGCTTATGCTCCCAATACTTCTGTTGGTCTTAAAGGTGCCACAGGACCCTCTGTTGCTTTTTACAGGATTTTACAACTACATCTATACAGACATAAGGGTTTTCCAGCTGTGTCTATTGATAAGTGAGTTCTTACCAGACAGAAAACTATCAAACTAAATTTCCTTTTACATCTTCTAGGCTCTTCCCTTTCTCTGGAGGTGACAGGACTATCAGGACAGGATTGTATCCTAACAGCCCAATAGCCCCTTGTTTCCATGTGGCTGGTTTGGGATGTGAGGATGTGACCGTTCACTTCTTAGCTTATGGCTTCCTCTGCTGCTTAGACAAAGGCCTTACTTAGCTGAAGAACAGAGCCTCAGACTGTCTCTTTCACAGAGAGGGATTTTGATTCTCTCTTTTATGCCTCTATGTAACCCTTCTGCCCGGCTGAGTTGGCAGCAACAAGGGCCGGGTTCTGTATCTAGGGGTTCTGTTTCAATAACGTAATGCAAAACCGGCTCGAGCCCCCACCCAGTGACCTGGGACAATTACATACCACCCCCTGGGCACCTCTAAGAGACAATACTTCCCCTCTCGCAAGCACGGAGTCTGAGTGTGACAGAAAATGTTTAATAACATGAGGTAAATGACATCAGCATTAAATTGGAAAAACACCACAAACAGGATTCATAACACAAACCATGAGCAAAAAACCCACCCCAGCAAATTGGGCTGTGTCCTTTCCCTTTGGTTCTTGAATCCAGCAACCCAAAAATCACCCAGAGTCCCCAAAGTCCAACAGACCCCAAAGTCTCTTGGGTCCAGCAACCCCCCAAAGTCCCAAAAGTCCAACAGACCCCAAAGTCTCTTGGGTCCAGCAACCCCCCAAAGTCCCAAAAGTCCAACAGACCCCAAAGTCTCTGTCCCTGGTCAGTGCAGCCCCAGAGTAAAAGGGGGGGCACACAGGGTGTTAAGGAGCACCTTTTCTCTCCATGGGGTTCTGCCACAGCCTACACCACAAGCCAGTCCACTTCCTGCACTCCGTTCCTTGGGCCGCTCCAACCATCCCTGCACCAGTCACTGCTCCGCCAGCCACTTAGCAATATAGCTTCAGGCTCCCCCACTAGTTAACACAGCCTCAGTGGTCTCAGCTCTTTTGTGATTTCAGCTCTTAGCAATTTCAGCTCATAGGGGAGCCCCAGTGCTAGTGCACCATTGGCCCAAAGTGAATTCAGCTCAGCAGTCTGTAACTAGACTCCTAATGGAATCAAAGTTAGCTCTGACATTCACCAGTGGAGAGAGGAGATGGTGCAATTGGTGTTTCAAACCCTCAAAGTGAACCCACACCATTGGGTACAAATACCTACCCCCATCTGCTCTCTACTCACTAAAAAAAGAACAGGAGTACTTGTGGCACCTTAGAGACTAACAAATTTATTAGAGCATAAGCTTTCGTGGGCTACAGCCCGCTTCTTCGGATGCATATAGAATGGAACATATATTGAGGAGATATATATACACACATACAGAGAGCATGAACAGGTGGGAGTTGTCTTACCAACTCTGAGAGGCCAATTAATTAAGAGAAAAAAATCTTTTGAAGTGATAATCAAGCTAGCCCAGTACAGACAGTTTGATAAGAAGTGTGAGAATACTTACAAGGGGAGATAGAGTCAATGTTTGTAATGGCTCAGCCATTCCCAGTCCTTATTCAATCCTGAGTTGATTGTGTCTAGTTTGCATATCAATTCTAGCTCTGCAGTCTCTCGTTGGAGTCTGTTTTTGAAGTTTTTCTGTTGTAATATAGCCACCCGCAGGTCTGTCACTGAATGACCAGACAGGTTAAAGTGTTCTCCCACTGGTTTTTGAGTATTTTGATTCCTGATGTCAGATTTGTGTCTATTAATTCTTTTGCGTAGAGACTGTCCGGTTTGGCCAATGTACATGGCAGAGGGGCATTGCTGGCACATGATGGCATATATCACCAGACGAGTACCCAGAAGTCACCTCCTACAAGACAGGCCCAACAAAGAAAATAACAGAACACCACTAGCTGTCACCTTCGGCCCCCAACTAAAACCTCTCCAGTGCATCATCAGAGATCTACAACCTATCCTGAAAGATGATCCTTTACTCTCACAGATCTTGGGAGACAGACCTGTCCTCGCTTATAGACAACCCCCCAACCTAAAGCAAATACTCACCAGCAACCACACATCACTGAACAAAACCACTGACCCAGGAACCTATCCTTGTAACAAACCCCGATGCCAACTCTGTCCACATATCTATTCAAGTGACATCATCATAGGACCTAATCACATCAGCCATACCATCAGGGGCTCGTTCACCTGCACATCTACCAATGTGATAGGATACCAGTGGGGAGAGGAGCAGGACGCTGCTTTAAGGTTTTAAAGCAAAAGGCTCTCGCAGCTCCAGCTTTCCCGAGGAATTACAACCTCTTGTTATTCGCTCGGCTGCCAGCAATACGGCCTTGGCTGTTCGCTATTGCAAAATAATGAGCGGGAAAACTGGCGCCGGTAGCGTCTGAATCCAGGAAATCGCGGGGAGCTGAGATAAATGTTGACCCCTGTGAACGCGAATGTCCGGCAGCCGCCTGGGCAGTGCAAACTTTCGAGCCATCCCATCTGGACAATGGGGCTAGCAGCCCTGCCCTGTCTCCCAGGGGTCTGCGGGGAGGAAGCAGCAAGGATGGGGCTGGTGAGTTCTGGTCCAGGCGGGGGGGACACGCTGAGCTGTGCCCAGCCCCTTGGGGAGCTCTCCTCCACAGCCTGCCCGCCCCTCCTTGAACTGCACCCATGGGCAGAGATGCCCCCAAACTGGACACGTCGCAGAGGTGACGCGGGGGGAGGGGGGCGCCCGTATTTCTCCCTTAGCCCTGCTCCCTCCCTGTGGAGCAGCGTGGGGGGAGTGGGGAAGCCAGGCCTGGTGCTCTGCGCCTGCTGGTCCGTGTGCCCGGGGAGCTGCCTAAGGGCGGGTCGAAGAGCCGCTTCCTTCCCCCATCTCTCCTCTGCCGCGGGGGAGGGGGGGGTCACTGTATGGGGAGCTGCCCCCCTCCTCCCAACCCCCTTCAATTCAGATCCTCCCCCACACACACCCCGAACCTGCCCCACTGAGCCCTACACACACAGACCCTCCGGCGAGCCCCGTGCGGAACTGGGGAAATCAGGAGTCACCCCACTGGGGCCCGTTCCCTCGTGTAAATCAGGATTCACTCCACTGGAGCCCGTTCCCTCGTATAAATCAGGAGTCACCCCACTGGGGCCCGTTCCTCCATGTAAATCAGGAGTCACCCCACTGGGGCCCGTTCCCCCGTGTAAATCAGGAGTCACTCCACTGGGGCCCGTTCCCTCGTGTAAATCAGGAATCACTCCACTGGGGCCCGTTCCCCCATGTAAATCAGGAGTCACTCCACTGGGGCCCATCCCCTCGTGTAAATTAGGAGTCACTCCACTGCGGCCCATTCCCCCGTGTAAATCAGGAGTCACTCCCCTGGAGTCCCTGGGCTCATTCCCCTCACTTCCCCCAGGGTAAATCAGGAGTAACTCAACTGCCCGAGTGGGGCAGGCTGCAGGGCGCGTGGGCGGGGCTGGGGGGAGAAACAGCCTGTGTTCAAATCTGCAAACGAAAAAGGGGTCCAGGGGATGGATGGTTCAGAACGACTTCATCTTCTCCCCTTTTCTTCTTCCGCTCTTCCCGCCTTCCCCCTCCGTCCTTGGGGTCGCTGCCCCGTGGCGGGGGAAGCCCCAGCGCCTGGACCCCACTGCGGCCCTGGGACTGCAGGAGTCCCACTCCGTGTGGGGGCCGTGGCGCGGGGACAGAGCTGCTCCGGTCATGGGGGCCACAGTGGGGGCGGGGACAGAAAGGAGCAAACGAGTTGTGGGGCGGGTGGAATGTGGGGGAGGAGACCTGGGTCGAACAGGGGCAGGGCCCTGATGAATGGGCAGAAAGGGATGGGGGCTGTGGGCGGGGCCACAGGTGAGAAGGGGCGGAGCAGGGGCGGGACTACAGGCAGAAGGGGGCAGGAGCACAGACAGAAGGGGCGGAACGGGGGTAGGACTGCAGGCGGAAGGGTCCCTTGTTTCCTCGTCCTCCCATCCCGGTCTCCGGCCAGTTGTCTGTCTCCTGCTGGCGTCTCTTATTTTATACTGAGACTGGAAGATCTGGGGGGCAGCTGCTAGGCCAGCACCTGGTGCAGTGGGAATCTGTGCCCCCCATG
Source organism: Chrysemys picta bellii (assembly GCF_011386835.1). Classification (NCBI taxonomy): domain Eukaryota; kingdom Metazoa; phylum Chordata; order Testudines; family Emydidae; genus Chrysemys; species Chrysemys picta. The sequence continues at coordinate 1,565,417 of NC_088810.1, read as the reverse complement.
CCAGGGCTCTGCCTGTGCCCCCCCATGCCAGGGCTCTGTGCCCCCCATGCCAGGGGCTCTGTGCCCCCCCCCATGCCAGGGCTCTGTGCCCACCCACGCCAGCGGCTCTGTGCACACCCCCCCCCATGCTGGATAATAATGCCAATTTCTCTGGGCAGTGGGCATCGACCTCAAAATCCCTTTCGCAGCCAGAGGATGCGCCACCAGGATGTGGCCAAGATCAAAGCCGGAGACGTCCTGTTGTCGGGTGTATTCACCTATCAAATAACGGCCATCCAGTTACGCCCGGCCACCCGACTGGAGACCGTGGACGGCTTCTGACACCCTGCTGAGCTCCATCCCACTGGCACGCCCCCGCTTCGAGCTATTCCCTCCCGCCCCCCAGGCCTGTCTGGGGCTGGCCCCCCCAGTTGTGACTCAGTTTCACACACACACAGGAGCACTGCCAGCTTTTCTGCCACCCTAGGTGGCAGAAGGTCCCACCACCGAAATACCACCTCGGTCGCCGCCCCCCAAATTGTAGTGCTCTAGGCGACCGCCTAGGTCACCTAATGGGTTGCGCTGGCCCTGCACACACACACACACACACACACACACACACAGTGCCAAGACACCTTCGTAAAGCGCTTTGAGACCCATCGGTGCAGGGCCCAAGCCAGAGACCCATTATGGGATTTGCACTGAGCGCGACGGGCTTAAAAACAGGCCTGAGTATTAGAGACCCATTAGCAGCTTCTCCCCAGAGAGTGCTCCGAGGGGTAGAACCCAGGAGTCCTGGCTCCCAGCCCCCACTGCTCTAACCCACCAGCCCCCACTCCCTTCCCAGAGCTGGGGAGAGAACCCAGGAGTCCTGGCTCCCAGCCCCCCTGCTATAACCACTAGTCGCCACTCCCCTCCCAGAGCCAGAGAGAGAACCCAGGAGTCCTGGCTCCCAGCCCCCCTGCTCTAACCACTAGTCCCCACTCCCTCCCAGATCCAAGAACAGAACCCAGGCATCCAGCCACCCCTCCACCCTCTGTTCTCACCTTTTGTATTTCCACACGCTAATGCATTGAATAAAGCTGCATCATAAATCCAAATTCCCTGCACAGCACATGTGTCTGTACCGCTGCCCCCGTCCATGCCAGACCCAGGAGTCCTGGCCCCCACCCCCACCTCCCAGAGACTAACAGAGACTCTTGAGTCACTCGACATTAATGCCTAGGGCACCGCTACACTAAACACCTGGGGCGACCCAGCTGCATCGCTCCGCGGTTTGAAACATCTACCCGCTGGGGGCCGTAAGGAAGCCGACCTAGCCCCGGTGTAGCCAGCACTGGGTCGACAGGGACATGGACTAACTCTGGCAACGGACGCACCCCGCCCCTCGGCGTAGTCGTGTCTACACTGAAGCGCTACAATGGCTCAGTGGCCGTGTTTCAAGTGGACACTAGAGTGGCCAGGTGCCTGGTTTTCGACCGGAAAGTCCAGTCCAGTCGAAAAGGGGACCTGACAATGTCCGGTCAGTAGATCTGACCGGACAGCCAAAGTCTGCAGGTCGGGGAGGTGGGGAGGTGCTGGGTCATCGCCCGCACCAGCCCCTACTGAGCTGGGGCTGCCTCCGACCTTCACTGGGCGGCTGCAGCTCCCAGCCCTGGTTCTGCAGGTGAATCCTTCCTGACCCCAGCCGGGGAGTGGGAGGGGAAAAGCAGTGAGCAAAGCGGGGAGGGGGGAAGAGGAGTGGACCGGGTGGGGCTTTGGGGGGAAGAGGCAGGGCAGGGGAGGTTCCAGCACTCCTGCTGGAGTGTCCGGTTTTTAAATATTACTAGGTTGGCAACTCTAACAGACAACCCCTTAGAATCCAGGACGCTCACACCCAAGAACCATCCCAAACCAGAGAGAGACAAAGCAGGCTGCTCCCTAAGGCAGCGAGGCCCAGCTCACCCCCTCACCTTTCTCTAGGCTGTCTCTCCACAGACTGACTCAGGCCACGTCCATCCTTTCAGTGCCCCTGATCCTGCCAGCATGACCGGGAAACCCCTGGAGGATTTCAGGGATGGCTTGTTACTGTACCCCTGTTCAGGGCCGTCCTTAGGATTTATGGTGCCCTAGGCGGGATTATTAAACTGGTGCCCCTGTGCCTGACTGGCTCTTAACAACACAAACATAAGCTTACAGTATTGGAAAACTTGCCACCTGCATGTTATTAAACCCAGTTTAACTTAATTAAGCACACTGTAATGCTGATGGACTAGCACTAAAGAAGTAGCGCTGTAGAAAAAATTCTGATTTGACAGAATGATGCAAATAATATAATTTTTTTAATCTGTCAACATTTGATTGGAAATGTATATGAAGAGGTATTGAAACAAGGATTTGTTTTTAATTAAAAGCAATCTTTCTGGCTTTTTTTGGCTGCAAAATCAGTAATAATGTCATTGTATGACAAAGACAAAGTGATGTCTTGTTCGATTGCGGGAATAGCAAGACCAGTCAAGCGTTCCTGACTCATTGTAGAACGGAGAGAGTTTTTAATGAGCTTTAGTTTTGAGAAACTCCGTTCTCCTGATGCGACTGTTACAGGAATTGTCGGTAGAATACGAGTGGCAATGTGCACATTAGGATATATGTCAACAAGTTTGCTGGTATGAATAAACTGTACAATGTCCATCACCGATTTTGCATGTGGCAACATTGGTGACAGTGTCCTCAATTCTTCGTACACTTCAAGTCCATTTAAATCAAAACTATCTCCGTGCTTCAGGAGGCTCTCTAGGTTCTTGCGCTGTGACCTTGAGCTAGTGTGAAGACACCTCACAAGGTGCTCCGCCCGGACTGAGACACAATAGAGTCGGAAACCCAGGTCATTTTTACAAAGCCACTTTTTAGTTTTAAATGTATAGTGGGCATCAGTCTTAATGTTAGTTACAACTCTATATCAACCTTCTACTGTAAATAGATTAATGGCATTATCCAGTTTAATAAGCTGGGTTTCCAAGCAGTGGGGAAATATAACCCCTAGTTTTACTCCTAGGTAAAGCACAAAGTGACCAAACTGAAGTCAGCACAGAATCATCTCATCTAGATGAAGGTAGCACAGAAATGTTACCGAAGTCCTATTGTGCCTCATTTTTGTTTGGAAAGACATTAGTAATAGCAGCACATTTTGGGCACTGCCAGAAATACAGGATAAATCACTGCCTCTAACGTTCCATCAAAAACGGACATTTTCACAGCTCTTGCGTGATCTGCTGCACAGACTCTTCACAAGGAAGTGTCCCTGGCCTTTTTAACTCGTATTAACCATGTATTTACTTTATGAAAGTTGGACAAAACATTGTGAAAATGTAAGACATTGGCTGCCCAATCTCTGGGCTGGCAAAAGCTATACTGACTCACTGGGAAAAAAAGCAAGAGAATCTTAGTACAACATATGGTCACTCTATACCAGGGGTCGGCCACCTTTCAGAAGTGGTGTGCCAAGTTCACTGTCATTTAAGGTTTCCCATGCCAGTAATACATTTTAACGTTTGTAGAAGGTCTCTCTCTATGTCTATATTATAGAAATAAACTATTGTTGTATTTAAAGTAAAGAAGGTTTTTAAAATATTTAAGAAGCTTCATTTAAAATCAAATTAAAATGCAGATCTTATCAATTTAGTGTGATCCTTGCCTGGGGGGGATCCTTGTCTGGGGTTCCAGCCACCAGCCCCGCTCAGCCCAGGCCAGCAGCAGGCGCTGAGTGGGGCCGGCGGCTGGGACCCCGGCTGGCAATGGGGCAGCAGCTGGAACCCCAGAGCGGCGGTGGGCTGAGCCGCTCAGCCCACCGCGCCATGCCATCAAAAATCAGCTTGTGTGCCACCTTTGGCGCGTGTGCCGTAGGTTGCCGACCCCTGCTCTATGCACTAGTAAGGGGATGAGCATATTACAGTTGTTGGAGGCTCTATTTAGCAGTAACAGGGCTATAGGAAAGTCAGTCAACATTTTTTGTTTCTCTGATGAAAACTGGCCCACTCCCTGCCCTAAACCCAACTTGTCACAAATAATTGTCAACAACTTAATTTTCTGTTTTTGGCTCAGATATTGATTTAAAAAAATATATTGAAATTGAATTCAGGGATTGTTAGCCAGCATTTTTGGCAAACAACGTTGTTCAATGACAATCTAAACGGCAACACAGTCCCGCTTTCATGCTTGGCTCACCCCCCCAGCCTGCTGGTCCAACAGCTGCAGTAGAGGAGGAGAGAGGTGGAAAACTGCAGGACCCCAAAATCCACCTCTTGGGGTGTAGAGTGGCAACAGCAGCAGCAAACCCTCAGGTCCGATCACACGCCAATGGGCCCCACCGCCAGCCCCATGGACCATGGTGAAGTTAGCCCAGCATCTGATCTCAGGGACGGGGCACCCCTGGAGCCACCGCAGCTCATCCTGCCCTGCGCAGCTCCCCCCGGATGGGATGGATCGCTGCCAGCCCCGGGGAGAGACGCGCTCCCCAGCTAGGGTGACCGGATCCAGATGTCCTGATTTTATAGGGCCAGTCCCGATATTTGGGGCATTGTCTTATATAGGCACCAATTACCCCCACCTAGGGTGACCAGACAGCAAGTGTGAAAAATCAGGACGGGGGGGGGGGGGGGTAATAGGAGCCTATACAAGAAAAAGACCCAAAAATTGGGACTGTCCCTATGAAAGTGGGACATCTGCTCACCCTATCCCAACCCCCTGTCCTGATTTTTCACACATGCTATCTTAGGGTTACTATACGTCTGGATTTTCCCGGACATGTCCGGCTTTGGGGGGCTCAAATCCCCGTCCGGGGGGAAATCCCCAAAAGCCGGGCATGTCCGGGAAAATCGGGAGGGAGGGAGGGCTCGGCCGGGGCTTCTTTGGCCGGGGCTGGTGCGGGGCCGGGCCGGGGTCGCGGGGCCAGGGGCATGGTGCCGGGCCGGGAGCCGGGCCGGGCGCGCGGTGCCGGGCCGGGCTGGGCGCGGGGCCGGGCGGGGAGCCGGGGGCGCGGTGCCGGGCCGGGGGCCGGGCCGGGCCCGTGGGGCCGGGAGCCGGTCTGGGCCCGCGGGGCCGGGCCGCCGGGGGGTGCGCTGGGCCGCGGGGCCGGGAGCCGGGGGGCCGGGCCGGGAGCCGGGCCGGGGTCGCGGGGCCGGGGGGTCGGGGGGTGCGCCGGGCCGCCGGGGGCCGGCAGTGCTGGGCGGGCCGGGGTTGGTCGGCCGGGGGCCGGGGCCAGCACCCCAGGCCCCGAGCTGACCCAGGCTGGAGCCGCCGGGGGGGCCAGCCTGGGCCACGCCTCCTCCCCCCACACACCCCCTTACCTGCTTCAGGCTTCCCGCGAATTAAATGTTCGCGGGACGCAGGGGAGGGGGCGGAGACTTTGGAGAGGGGGCGGAGTTGGGGCGTGGGCGTGGGTGGGGCTGGGGGGGGGGGCCGGGGCCCCGTGGAGTGTCCTCCTTTCGGAGGCACAAAATATGGTAACCCTATGCTATCTGGCTATCCCCAGCCCAGCCACGCGTGACCCCTCCAATCCTGGCTGGCTGCCGAGGAAGTGAGTTACTTTCACTTTCATTCCTCAGCAGGCAGCCAGCTAGCCTCCCCCCACCCCCACCCCGAACCCCTCACCCAACCCAGCCCTGCCGGAGGGGAGGGGAGAGAGAGAGAAGGGTGCTCCTTGCGGGGGGGAGAAAAGGGGAGTGCTCCGTGGGGTGTGGGGGGGAGAAGAATGGACGTTATGGGGGACAACCAGGGGCGGCTCCAGGCCCCAGCGCAGCAAGCGCCTGCCTGGGGTGCTGTCTGCCGGTCGCCCTGCGGGAGGTCCCCCGGTCCCGAGAGGCACCCCTGCTCTTACACACCCCAAATACTCTGTCCAGCACCTCCCAAATACCATCTCCCAGTACCCACACCCCCCTCCAGCACCCCAAAATACCCCCTCGCCCCACAGCAGTGTCCTCTATTACGGAACTTGAATTACAGGTGGGGTCACCCTAGATACAGTTGAATTTTAAAGGCAGGTGTTTCTGTTCTACCCCATGGAGTGACCGCAATGGGGCCAGGCTCTGGAAGTCTCAATGAGCTACAATCCCAGCTGGGTCCCCAGAGAGAGTTCCAGAAGGGCGGGGTGATTCTCTGCACAGCCTGGGCAGAGGCAGCGTTGCCCTTTTCTCTCCCCTCATTCCGAAGGCTTGGCCCGGATCCATGACACAAGGTTATGTGAGCTGGGTACATGCTGGGAAAAGCTCTGAGGCCCCCCCCTCAGGCCGGTGCAGAGAGGGGAGCAGAGCCCGGAGGCCTCCAGCCTGGCTCTCTCTCTCCTTCCCCTCTCCACCTACTACCTTGTGTACCCCGCTGCGGCTGGGCTGAATCTCGCCCCAGGGGGCCCAGCCGAGGGACACCCCGTCTATCTCTCGCTGTCCCGGGGGTCTCTCTCAGAGTCAGGGTCACCGTCCACTGACAGAAGAGGTGCCTGGAGGTTGCGGGGAGTCTCGCTTGCTCAAGTGGAGATGACTCCGTCTAAGGCAGAGTGGCGCCTGCCGACATTCCCCGCTCCGGCGGGGTCTGTCCGCCAGCTACCTCGTCCCTGGAGCGCAGGTCTCCCTCTGCCCCACACGGAGGGAGCCCTCATTGCTCAGTGTATAACAGGGGGGTCACTTAGCCTCCTGTACAACACGAGCAAGAGCTTTGTGTCCAGCAAGTATAAATGGGAATGGTTCCCCCCGGGCTTTGTCTGTGGGTCCGGAAGCCCGGGAGGGCGCCGCCCCTCACTCCCAGACTGGGGTGGCCGCATGGCCGGAGTGAGACTGCTGTCTAGCCCTGTCCACACAGGGGACACGGGGGCTAGGGTGACCAGATGACCCGATTTTATAGGGACAGTCCCGATTTTGGGGTCTTTTTCTTATCTAGGCTCCTATTACCCCCCAGCCCCGTCCCGATTTTTCACACTTGCTGTCTGCTCACCCTAACGGGGGCACACATCAGAGCTCCTCCCCTATGATATAGGAGCATAAACCCCATGGACTCTCGCCCTCGGTTTTACAATTGTACTTCTTTTTTCTTTCTTTTTGGGTGTGTGTTTTTTCTTAATAGTTATATTTTTACCTTTTTAATATATTTTACTTGTATCTCCTTTTTATTTTATTGTTTATATATATATATATATTAAGTTTCTTTTAATTTTATTTCCCCTTTTATGGTTTGTATGTATTTTACAATTCTTTTATTTTTCAGTTTTTATTATTTTACTTTTGTTAAGTCTGTTAATATTTTTGTATTTTATTCATTATTACCATTTTAAATTTAGTTTGCACTTTTTATAAATGTATTATTTTTTCTAGTTTTTATTCTATTTGATGTGACTCGTATACTGTTGTCCAATCATTTGGGCTCCTATCTTCTCTCACTCCAGTGAGGATCTTCAGCCTCTCACCCCATCATGGTAGTCATGCGCCGCCCCAGCCAAGTCTCTTTGTCCCCTGACTCCAGCCAGACCCTCCACCACCACCATTCCCGCCCATGGTGCTGAAGTGCGCACCCCCTGGCTTGAAGTGGTTTCCATCCTATGTTTACAGATTGGGTCACTGACTCTCAGCACCCCACTATAAAAATTGTTCCAGCACTTCTGATCCAGCCTGGTCCCTTGTCCCAGGAGTCAGCTGACTGGTGTGGGGGCCAAAGGGCTGAGCTGGGTTTTACAGTTCAGTCAACATAACCAAATAAAGCATGTTTGTAAGCCTCTGTGAAAAAGTGGTAGCCTAAGGGAAGTTAGGCACCAACTTCTTTTAGAGCATAAAGTGCTATAGAAAGTTAACAGATTTTGCTCTTTTTTTTTTTTTTTTTTTGACAAATAGGCATTCATTACGAGGCATTTTAATCCAGAACGTTGTGTAATACATTTACACTACATGACAGACCTGTATTTCCTGCACCGCTCAGAAGCAGGGCAAAGGCTGGGGGGAGTCGGGGTAACGGAGGAGCTGAGGGAGAGGGAGGGGGCCTGGGACTGAACCTGGAGGGTGTTGGGGGGGAGATTTTTCTTTGGCGGGGGGATTGTTCAGGAGTTGGGGAGCCTCCCCCATGCAGACCCTGCCTGACCCCAAGCCTCTCCCGTTCAGTCAGGCACGTCTGCCCCTGTCCCCGCACCCCCCATCCCCATGTGTCCCTGCAGCCCCCGTCCCCAGGCTCAACGCTGTCCCCCCACTAGCTCCTGAGCCCCCGTATGTGACCCCCAGCACCCCTGGGTGCTGCACTCTGTCCTAGCCTGGCTCCGCGGGCAGGGGCTGGGATAGGGTGACCAGACAGCAAGTGTGAAAAATCAGGACGGGGGTGGGGGGTAATAGGAGCCTATATAAGAAAAAGACCCAAACATCGGGACTGTCCCTATAAAATCGGGACATCTGGTCACCCTAGGCTGGGATGCACTCTGCTCCGGGGGGGATTCTCCGGCACCGAGCAGAGAATTTTGCATTTTCCTGCCCCAGATGCGCTGCAGTTCCGCATTGCGCCCACCAGGGGCCGCTGTGGCCCTAGAACGACCGGCATGAACGCAGCTGGCTGTGCTGGCGCCAGAGCGGCCTCTGGTGGGCAAAAGGTGGAACTGCAGCCCTGCTGGGGCAGAATGGATTTTACGCAGGAAAATACAAAATGATGCGGGACAGGAATTCTGCGCGTTCCCCCAGGAGTGACACAGAAGGGTTATGGAAGCCGAGGATGCCAGGCCAGCAGCCGCACAGCAGAGAGCCCTGGAACGGAAAGCCAAAGGATTTGAGGAGAAAGAGGGAGAAAACCCCAATTGGACTTGCTAGAAAAGCGGAGCCGGAAACGCCCCCACACCACTGATTCCCACCGCTCCAAAAATCCACAAATGGGAACAATTGTGTCCTGCAGACAACGAAGCAGGTGATATTGCTGAATACTTCATTACCTTTGAGAGGCTTTGTGTGATTCATCAGATTCCTGAAGACAAGATGATCCCCACGTTGGTTGCAAAGTGAACTGGTAACGCGCTGGCTGTGTTCAGTAAGATGCCAACTGAGGAGGATTTAGATTATTGTAAATGTAAAGAAAATGTTTTGAAATGAGTTCAGATGACCCCTGAAATTTAGAAATGTTTGACCTTGTTGTTCAGGAGCATTTCCTGAGCATATGTAAAAGAGGCTCGAAAGGATGTGATTTTGAAACCCGAGGTCGGTGCCCCGGCCCGCACCCAAACCCACCGGGTGCATTTCTCTCGCTGCTGGACCCATCGGCCCTGTGAGAGCACCGCTGCCCGAGAAGCGCCTGGCATCCCAGAGATTCCCACGGGAGGCCGGCCATCTCAGCGGCAGTCGTTAAAGAGTTAACGTCTGACCCACCCAGCGGGACCAGGAGCAAGGGTGAAAAATCGGGACAGGTAATAGGATCCGAGACAAAGCCCCGAATAGCGGGACGTCTGGTCACCCGAGACCCACCCCCCAATTTCCTGCAGTGGGGAACGTTCAAATAGATTTTTGTAAACACTGATATTATCCGTCAGAACGATAAACCCCCCAATTCTGTATCTAGATCGACAGGCTAATCTCCTGTGTGTGTCCCCATCTGTCCCCGGTCCCTGCTGCCCCCTGCTGGAGGGGGGAGCCCCGTGTGTCTGTCGGTTCCTCTCCGCCGGAGGGAGCCGAGCGAAGTTGCTGGAACAGCCCGGGTCGGGGCTGCAGACCCTCTCCTGGCCCCGCGCCCCCACCGGTCTTTCTAGAAACACGGTCCTCGCTGGCCCCTGGCCCAAGGGGGCGGCCCGCCCGGCTGCCCAGCCAATCGCAGGTCCTGTGCCCCCGCCAGCGGATCCATGGAAAAGTGGGGGAGGGGAAAGGGGTTACAAGTTTAAAGAAATGTTTGACCTTGTTGCTCAGGAAATGTGTAAAGACGACGTGAGACAGCGTCTGTGGAACAAAAAGGTGAAAACTGGGGCTGAACTGGCATCTCTAGCCGATGACTTTGAACAATCCCAGAGGCATCTACTGTGAATAAACCACAGACCGAAGGGTTTAAATTGGAGGGAAACAGGTTCCTGTTTTACCCCTGGGGAAAAGGAGGGTGGCTGGGAGGCTGGGCGCTCACCTCCCCAAAACCATTCCTCTAATTCCCGTCCCAAATTTCCTCTGAAAACAGAAGACGCTATCCCTGTAATTCCACTCAGCAGTGCTGATTTTCATCTGCCGGGGGTGCAAACAATCAGGTGCGTAAGCCACTGCCAACTATTGAGGGACGATCCATTATTTTGCTTATTGCCAGGAATAGTTATTCAGGAGATGTTTGTAGCGACTTGGTTTAGCTAAGGCAACGCTGGAAGGGAGCAGGAGGGGTGAACCGGACACCCTGTGTCTGTGCCCTTTTCTTGATGTGTGGGGTTGGGTGTCTGTCAAAACCGGGCGTCTGGAAATATTTCTGCCTCCCAGATGAACAGCTGGAAACTGCAACACCACATCCTGTTTTGACATTCGTTGTTCAGCAGTCGAGTCCGTTGGATCAGCTCGGCCACACTTTGAACTGACACGGCTGTGTAGCTTTGGGGTATGTGACGAAGTGGGGGGGTTTCTTGTTTTCTGTGGAGTTTCAATGGTTTGCATGCAGAGGGGGTGGGACTCAGTTTCCCTGGGTGTTACTGGTTTAACGAGGGGAGGGGAGAGGGAGTGTGTTTTGCAGAGGACCAGGGAGAGGACTTGGGGACCCAGCCGATGGCCGGGAGGATGGATACCCCAGCGACCGGTGACCTGGCGACCTGGTGACCCAGAGGCCCAGCTGAGGGGACAATGGGCTGCAGAGTGAGGACCCAGTGACCTGACCAGCCGGTTCCAGCCAAAGGACAGAAGCAAGGAGAGGAGGCCCCGGTTTACGACCCTGTTTCCCTGGAGAGAAGACAATGGACAGAGGCGGGGCCTGGGGCCGGGGATCTCAGATGCCCAGCTGCGAGCAGGGGGGCTCGGGGCTGGAGAGGGGGAGCAGGCAGAGCCCACCTGGATGCAGGGAGACTGGGATGTGTTGGGCTGAGGGAGGCCAGGCCTGAGGGTCAGAGAGTTTCCTGTGCTGGGTTCAACGCTCAATAAACCCTCCTGTTTCATGCTGGCTGAGAGTCGCTCTGGGCTAGAGAACAGGGCGGGGGGGGCATCAACCCCTTCGGGGGTGGAGGTCCCGGGGGTCCAGAGCGAGGGGACTCCCTGAGGGGGCCCACGGCAGAGACAGACGTGCTAAGGCTCAGAGAGGTGTGGCTCCAGGAGGTGGAGGGGCCTGACCCCAAGAGAGAGTGGACCCCTGAGAAGGGCTGTCGCACTGAAAGGGGCACCCCCCACGGACCGCACGGGGCCAAGAGTGGGCGCGATCTGTGAGTCCGTGACAGGGTAGAAAAGGGGATTTGTGGGGGTGGGTCAAGCGGGTCGTGTCGTGGCCACCCTGCGATCTCCAGCCCCAGGCGGAAATCTGCGGGGGACTCACGCGAATACCGCTCCAGACTCCTGAGGGGTAGTGATCAGCCTGGGGGGGGTTGGGGGGGCTGGAGACTTGGAGGACAGGCGCTCCGGCGGGAGTGCTAGAGGCGAGGAAAGCAAAGGCATGAAGTGAAAGCAGGTGCTTTCGGTTGGTTCGTGTCAGCCGAAGCTTCATCTCCCTTGATCTGTCCTGAGACCACCTCGTGGAGCGTAAAGTTACCGAGAGCTTGGGGGGCTCGGGGGACCCCAGGTGTCCCCCCCACCCGCATGCCCGGTCACCAGGGGAAGAGCCACAAACCCAACCCCGAACCCTCCACAGCCTGAAGGGAGAATTCCCTCACCGGCCACCAGCCCTGGCTCTGTGCCAGCCCCTGCCCCTGCCCCTGCCCCTGCCCCATGGAGCAGGATGAAACCCAGTGCTCATGGCAGGAGAAAGCCACGTGCCAGCTACCAGAGCATCTCGCTAGCTGGGCAGCACGGGAGGGGCCTGGCTCTGGGAATTCCCACATTCCATGGCTGGGCTCAGTGGGTGAGGCGGGTAACCCTGCCCGGGGCACTCCCCAGAGACAGCTGCACAATGCTGGGGCCCCCTACAGAATATCAGGGCTTCCCAGTGTGGGGGGTAATCCCAGAGCTGGGGAGAGAACCCAGGAGTCCTGGCTCCCAGCCCCCCTGCTCCAACCACTAGACCCCACTCCCCTCCCAGAGCCGGGGAGAGAACCCAGGAGTCCTGGCTCCCAGCCCCCCTGCTTGGAGCCATTAGACCCCACTCCCCTCCCAGAGCCAGGGAGAGAAACCAGGAGTCCTGACTCCCAGCCCCCCCTGCTCCAACCACTAGACCCCACTCCCCTCCCAGAGCTGGGGAGAGAACCCAGGAGTCCTGGCTCCCAACCTCCCTCTCCCCCACCCCTCCCCGCTCTAACCACTAGACTTCACTCCCCTCCCAGAGCTGGGGGCAGAAAAGCAGACTCTGCCCTGTGATGTTTCCTGTGTTCCAGGCTAGGCGGCTCCATCGTGGCTCCCACACCAGCCCCCCGCCCTCTCCAGAGCCATGGACGTTCGTCTCATCTTCTGCCTCATCTGGGCTCTCCTAGCTACACCTAATGCTGGGTGGCGTGAGTTTCCTGGGATCTAATGAGTTAGAGAAGGGGAGCTGGGAGCCAGTACTCTGGGTTCTAGCCCAGCTCAGGGAGGGGGAGTGGGGTATAATGGGTTCTGGCCCCAGCTCTGTGAGTGAGCAAGTCCCTACTCGGTGCCTCAGTTTCCCCCACCACTCTGTCTATTTGACCATAAACTCTTTGGGAAAGAACTCTTTCTCATGGTGGGTCTGTGCCGCGCTTGGCACGGTGGGGGGTGGGCCGCAGTCTCCACCAGGGTTTGTGCAGCGCCTGGCACAACGGGGGGGCTGATCTCAGACGCGGTCTGTGCAGCTCTTAGGAAAGCATCACGTGGATTTTTCCCCTGAGAAAACACCATGGGAAACGTTCCCATTTTCCAGCCAGGGACGTTCCTGGTCTGGCTGCTGGAGGGAGTCAGCAGAAATGGCTCTGCCTCCGCATGGAAACTTTTTAAAGACACCATAAGAGAGGCTCAACTTAAATGTGTGCCCCAAATTAAAAAACATAGTAAGAGAACCAAAAACGAGCCACCGTGTTTAAACAACAAACAGTGAGAGGCCAAAAGGCATCCTTTAAAAAGTGGAAGTTAAATCCTAGTGAGGAAAATAGAAAAGACATAAACTCTGGCAACTGAAGTGTAAAAGTATAATTCGCAAGACCGAAAAAGAGTTTGAAGAACAGCTAGCCACAGACTCCAAAAGTAACAGCAAAAACTTTTTAAATACATCAGAAGCAGGAAGCTGCTAAACAACCAGTGGGGCCACTGGACGGCCGAGAGGCTAAAGGGGCACTCAAAGATGATAAGGCCATTGCAGAGAAACTAGATGAATTCTTTGCATCAGTCTTCACTGTTGAGGATGTGAGGGAGATTCCCACCCCTGAGCCATTCTTTTTGGGTGACAGATCTGAGGAACTGTCCCAGATTGAGGTGCCATTAGAGGAGGTTTTGGAACAAATTGATAAACTGAACAGTAATAAGTCACCAGGACCTGATGGGATTCACCCAAGAGTTCTGAAGGAACTCAAACGGGAAATTGCAGGACTACTAACTGTCATCTGTAACCTATCATTTAAACCAGCTTCTGTACCAAATGACAGGAGGATAGCTAATGTGATGCCAATTTTTTAAAAGGACTCCAGAGGTGACCCTGGCAACTACAGGCCAGTAAGCCTCACTTCAGTACCAGGCAAATTGGTTGAAACTATCGTAAAGAACAGAATGGTCAGACACAGAGATGAACCTAATTTGTTGGGAAATAATCAACATGGTTTTTGTAAAGGGAAATCATGCCTCACACATCTACTAGAATTCTTTGAGGGGGTCAACAAGCATGTGGACAAGCGGGATCCAGTGGACATAGTGTACTTAGATTTTCAGAAAGCCTTTGACAAGGTCCCTCCCCAAAGGCTCTTATGCAAAGTAAGCAGTCATGGGATAAGAGGGAAGGTTCTCTCATGGATTGGTAACTGGTTAAAAGATAGGACCTAGGGGTCACAGTGGACGAGAAGCTGGATATGAGTCAACAGTGTGCCCTTGTTGCCAAGAAGGCTAACGGCATTTTGGGCTGTATAAGTAGGAGCATTGCCAGCAGATCGAGGGACGTGATCGTTCCCCTCTATTCGACATTGGTGAGGCCTCATCTGGAATATTGGGTCCAGTTTTGGGCCCCACACTACAAGAAGGATGTGGAAAAATTGGAAAGAGTCCAGCGGAGGGCAACAAAAATGATTAGGGGGCTGGAGCACATGATTTATGAGGAGAGGCTGAGGGACCTGGGATTGTTTAGTCTGCAGAAGAGAAGAATGAGGGGGGATTTGATAGCTGCTTTCAACTACCTGAAGGGGGGTTCCAAAGAGGATGGATCTAGACTGTTCTCAGTGGTACCTGATGACAGACCAAGGAATAATGGTCTCAAGTTGCAGTGGGGGAGGTTTAGGTTGGATATTAGGAAACACTTTTTCACTAGGAGGGTTGTGAAGCACTGGAATGGGTTACTTAGGGAGGTGGTGGAATCTCCTTCCTTAGAGGTTTTTAAGGCCCGGCTTGACAAAGCCCTGGCTGGGATGATTTAGTTGGGGATTGGTCCTGCTTTGAGCAGGGGGTTGGACTAGATACCTCCTGAGGTCCCTTCCAACCCTGATATTCAATGATTCTATGATAGGAAACAAAGGGTAGGAATAAATGGTCAGTTTTCAGAATGGAGAGGGGTAACTAGTGGTGTCCCCAGGTGTCTGTACTAGGACCAGTGCTGTTCAACATATTCATAAATTATCTGGAAAAAGGGGTAAACAGTGAGGTGGCAAAATTTGCAGATGACACAAAACTACTCAAGAGAGTTAAGTCCCAGGCAGACTGTGAAGAGCTACAAAAGGATCTCTCAAAACTGGGTCACTGGGCAACAAAATGGCAGATGAAATTCAATGTTGATAAATGCAAAGTAATGCACATTGGAAACCATAATCCTAACGATACCTATAAAACGATGGGGTCTAAATTAGCTGTTACCACTCAAGAAAGATCTTGGACTCACTGTGGATAGTTCTCTGAAAACATCCACTCAATGTGCAGCGGCAGTCAAAATAGCGAACAGAATGTTGGGAATCATCAAGAAAGGGATAGAGAATAAGACAGAAAATGTCATATTGCCCCTGTATAAATCCATGTTACGCCCACACCTTGAACACTGTGTGCAGATGTGGTCACCCCATCTCAAAAAAGATCAATTGGAATTGGAAAAGGGCAACAAAAATTATTAGGGATATGGAACGGCTGCTGTATGAGGAGAGATGAATAAGACTGGGACTTTTCAGCTTGGAAAAGAGACGACTAAGGGGGGATATGATACAGGTCTATAAAATCATGAGTGGTGTGGAGAAAGTAAATAAGGAAGTGTTATTTACTCCTTCTCATAAGACAAGAACAAGGGGCCACTAAATGAAATTAATAGGTCGCAGGTTTAAAACAAACACAAGAAAGTATTTCTTCACACAACGCACTGTCAACCTCTGGAACTCCTGGCCAGAAGGTGTTGTGAAGGCCAAGACTATAACGGGGTTCAAACGGGAGCTAGATAAATTCATGGAGGATAGGTCCATTAATGGCTATTAGCCAGGCTGGACAGGGATGGTGTCCCTAGCTCTGTTTGCCAGCAGCTGGGAATGGGCAACAGGGGATGGATCACTTGATGATTCCCTGTTCTGTTCATTCCCTCTGGGGCACCTGTCACTGGCCACTGTTGGAAGACAGGATACTGGGCTAGATGGACCTTTGGTCTGACCCAGTCTGGCCGTTCTTATGTTCTTATGTTCTCTGCCCCCGAAATAACTCGCAGGGGGGCCAGCCAAGCCAAAAGGTTCCCTGGGGGCCTGAGAACTCGGCTCAGGGGAGCTGAGCCACCCCAGAGGTCAGGAAACGACCTGGCGAGCCAGTAAATGGTGGCCAAGGAGTGGACGAGGAATTGTTTGCCAGAAATCAGGAGGAATTCCTTTCTAGCTTTCATAGCGCGGCCTTCCAGCTGTTACCAGAGCGTCCCTGGGAAAAGCAGCGTAGCCAAGAGCTGTAACTGGAATGAGAATTCTTGCCTCACGGTTCAGGAAGTGAACACCCTTGGTAAGTGCCGTGGTGCCGTGACACAGAGCAAGGCGCGGGCTCTCTAGGCCGCACATCCTGAAGCAGGATGTGACTGACATGGTGATGCTGCCTGGGTCTGCTGAGAGCCTGAGCCAATTGCCAGAATGAGCGAAAACTGCCCCAGGCATTTCAATGGGGTTTTAACTCCCAGCTCCCTGGCCCTGGGGGAGACCCTATGAACCCTTCTGCCCCCAGCCAGGGGGCTCTGTATGAGGGTCAGAGCACAACTGGCTCTCCCCCAAAGTAGAGAGCCCCAACTGCCAGGCTAAGGCCTGTGGGATCCCACCACTGCCACCAGTTTGAACACACCCTCACTCCAGGTAGGGGGTTGGATCAAACACTGAGGCAGAGCCAGGTGGGGTGGGGTGTGTGGCCTTAATCCAGCTGTAGGGAGTGGGCGGGAGGTTGGGGATTCAGGCGCTATCTTGCTTTCACTCCTTGACATCCGTTACTCCCCTCCCCACTAGGGGGCGTGGTGAACACGGGCATCCTCCAGGCATGTAGCAACAACAACAACATGCAAATCCAGGTGGACAACCTGGACTTCGAGTTCGGGGAAGGCGTCTATGTGAGGGTCCACTCCGAGATGTGCAGAGAGACCAACTGCAACACGGGGGAGATAAGGGAACGTACGTACCCGGCCTGCGCCCGCCCCCACCCTGGCACCTCTCACCTGCCCTGCCCTTTCCCTCCGCTGCCCTGCACCCTTAGAGATCAGGGACCCATTGCACTCCCCTCCCAGAGCCAGGGACAGAACCCAGGCGTCCTAGTTCCCAGCCCCCGCCTGCTCTGAGCCACTAGCCCCCCCACTCCCCTCCCAGAGCTGGGAGAGAACCCAGGCATCCTGCCACCCCTCCACCCTTTGTTTTAACCTTTCATATTTCCACACGCCAACGCACTGAATAAAGCTGGATCCTAAATCCAAATTCCCTGCGAAGCACCTGTGTCTGTACTGCTGCCCCCGTTCGCGCCGGACCCAGGAGTCCTGGCCCCGGCCTCCCCCCAGAGACTGACGGGGACTCACGTCAAACGAGGTTCTTGCCGAGGGCGGCTCTGCGCTAAACACCCGGCTGCATCGCTCCAGAGTGTGAAACATCCACACGCTGGGGGCCGTAAGGAAGCCGACCTAGCCCCGGTGTAGCCAGCGCTGGGTCGACGGGGAGAAATCAGACTTCCCAGCTCCCACCTCTCGGGGAGATGGACTAACTTCGGCAACAGACACACCCCGCCCTTTGGCGTAGTCGTGTCTACCATAGGCATCGGCTTCCTCTGTACCCACAGGGGGGTGCTCAACCCCCCCCCCCCCAGCCCCAGGCCCCACTCTCACTCCACCCCTTCCTCCAAGCTCCCACCTCGCCCCCTCTCCTAGGCATGCCCCATCCCTGCTCCTCCCCCTCCCTCCCAGCACCCCCTGCACACCACTGAACAGCTGTTCCGCGGCCTGCAGGAGGGACTTCAGGAGGGGAAAAGCAGTGAGCACAGGAGGGAGGGGGAAAGAGGTGCGGATGGGGTGGAGCCTTAGGGGAAGAGGCGGGGCAGGAGTGCGGCTTCGGGGGGGAAGAGGCGGGGCAGGGGAGGTTTATTGATTCCTCTGCAGCTGGCGGGAGCAGCCTGATTCCAGTGGTGGGGGTGGCTGAGATCAGCTCCTGCATTGCAGCTGGAGACAACAACATCTCAGGAGGGGAGGGGTGTAGCACCTGGCAGTGAAACAACTGTCCAGGCTGTTAGCGGTGAGCCTTACCCAGCTGAACAGAGAATAGATCCCACTCTAGAGAGCACAGAGAGATGTGTCTTAGGGGGGACCCTAGAGGAGGAAACTGGGGGAGGAATAGTGGGAACTGTGTAACTCACCTCCCAGACGGGAGCTGTCACACAACTCCTGTTGGAGTGTCTGGTTTTTAAATATTATCAAGTTGGCAATCCTAACAGACAACCCCTTAGAATCCAGGACACTCACACCCAAGAACCGTCCCAAACCAGAGAGAGACAAAGCAGGCTGCTCCCTAAGGCAGAGAGGCCCAGCTCGCCCCCTCCCTTTTCTCTAGGCTGGCTCTCCGCAGACTGACTCAGAGCATGTCCGTCCTTCCAGTGCCCCCGATCCTGCCAGCAGGACCGGGAAACCCCCAGAGCATTTCAAGGAGGGCTTGTCACTGTACCCCTGTTTCCAACCAGCCCCAAAAGGGGGGAATGGAAGGAGTGTTGGACAGGCAAACTCCAGCCTCCACGCCCCTGGGTGCTTGTCTGGTTGGGGTGCATGGGCTGTAATAGCAGGGATCACACAGAGACCAGACAGAACTCGGGTGGGGGGAATCAAATCAGTATCTTAAATGTCTGTATAGTAATGCGAGACGTATGGGGAATAAGCAGGAAGAACTCATAATGCTGGTCAATAAAGGTGATGTCATAGCAGGGGTCTACAACAGACCACCTAACCAGAAAGAAGAGGTGGATGAGGAGTTTTTCAAACAACTAACAAAATCATCCAGAGCACAGGACTTGGTGGTGATGGGGGATTTCAACTCCCCAGACATCTGTTGGGAAAATAACATTGCAGGGCACCGATTATCCAATAAGTTCATGGAATGTCTTGGAGACAAGTTTTTATTTCAAAAGGTCGAGAAAGCTACTAGGGGGAGGCTGTTGTAGATTTGATTTTGACAAACAGGGAGGAACTGGTTGAGAATTTGAAAGTGGAAGGCAGCTTGGATGAAAGTGATCATGAAATGTCAGAGTTCATGATTCTAAGGGATGGTAGGAGGGAGAACAGCACAATAAAGACAATGGATTTCAAGGCGGCAGACTTTAGCAAACTCAGGGAGTTGGTAGGTAAGATCCCATGGGGAGCAAGTCTAAGGGGAAAAACAATAGAAGACAGTTGGCAGTTTTTCAGAGAGACGTTATTAAGGGCACAAGAGCGAACTATCTCACCGCGTAGGAAAGACAGGAAGGATGGCAAGAGACCAGCCTGGCTTAGCCAGGAGATCTTCAATGATCTAAAACTCAAAAAAGAGTCTTACAAAAAGTGGAAACAAGGTCAAATTATAAAGGATGAATATAAACAAATAACACACGTATGTCAGGACAAAATTAGAAAGGTCAAGGCACAAAACGAGATCAAACTAGCTAGAGACATAAAAGGAAACAAGAAAACATTCTACAAATACATTAGAAGCAAGAGGAAGACCAAGGACAGGGTGGGCCCGTTACTAAATGAAGAGGGAAAGACAATAATTGAAAATGTGGAAATGGCAGAGGTGCTTAATGACTTCTTTGTTTCGGTTTTCACCAAGAAGGTTGCCATAGTGAATGCCAGTGAAAATGGGGTCAGTTCAGATGCTAAAATAGGGAAAGAACACGTTAAAAGGTACTTGGACATGTTAGAAGTCTTCAAGTCACCAGAGCCTGATGAAATGTGTCCTAGAACACTCAAGGAGCTGACCGGGGAGATATCTGAACCATTAGCAATTATCTTTGAAAAGTCATGGAAGAGAGGAGAGATTCCAGAAGACTGGAAATGGCAAATCTAGCGCCCGTCTATAAAAAGGGAAACAAGGGCAACCCAGGCAATTACAGACCAATCAACTTAACTTCTGTACCAGGTAAGATAATGGAGCAAATAATTAAGGAATCACTTTGCAAACACCTAGAAGATAATAAGGTGATAAGTAACAGCCAGCATGGATTTGTCAAGAACAAATTGTGTCAAACCAACCTGATAGCTTTCCTTGACAGGGTAACAAGCCTTGTGGATGAGGGGGAAGTGGTAGATGTGTATAGCTAGACTCTAGTAAAGCTTTTGGTACAGTTTTGCATGACCTTCTCATAAACAAATTAGGGAAATACAATCTAGATGGAGCTACTACAAGATGGGTGCAAAATTGGTGGGAAAACAGTTCCCAGAGAATAGTTATCAGTGGTTCACAGTCAGGCTGGAAGGACATAATGATTGGGGTCCTGCAGGGATCGGTTCTGGGTCTGGTTCTGTTCAATATCTTCAGCAATGATTTAGATCATGGCATAGAGAGTTCACTGATAGAGTTTGCGGACGATACCAAGCTGGGAGGGGTCGCAAGTTGTAGATAAATCTCTAATAATTTTTATATGACTTTACATTGTGCCTTTTCGTATAACCTTGTGGTGGGTCTACCCATGTGTGACCTCTGTTTTTATGGGACTTCATATTAAAGCCTTATTTAAAAACTTTGCATTGCCCTTGGTATAATATTATAGCCCCTAAGGATAGAATAAGATAGAAGAAAAATTTTTTTTTGCTAGGAGTAGAACAAGAGCTCTCCCCCCCCCCCCCCCCACGCTGAATCAATTGCCCTGTTGAATGAATGAGGTGTGAATGAGCAAGGCATGGAAGGCAGCACCTCCAGACAGCCTCAACTGTTGGAGAGGGGCTGGGAGCCAGACCCAAGAACAATAAAACGTGTCAAGTGGGCTCATTAAAGACAAGCAGACATACCGACGGCCTCGGGGGTTAGAAGCAAGCACCTTCTTTTGGAAACACCCTCTTTGCAGCATCGGGACAACACTCAAAAGAAAGCAGCACAAAGGACCAATGGACACAGACACAGAGTTTGAATCTGGTATAGATTTGCATAAGAGGAAAGCTGCTATAAAAGTGAGGTGTCTTGCAGAGGACCCCGGGTCTCGTCTTGTCAACATTGGAGCATCGATCCGGATCGGCAGAAGCCCGGCTCCACCCCCTCCCCCATCTAACTCACCTGGCCAGTGAAGTTAAGGGGAGCAACTAATTGGTAACAACAAGACGGAGTGTGTTTGTGTGTGTGTGTGTGTAAGTGTAATATATTATATGCATATAATACAGTGTTAATGAATACATGTATTACTAATAAATGTGGCGTTTTGTCTTATTCCCCCTGAAAAGATCCTGTGCAGTACTTTAAGTACAACATTTTGGTGGAGAATGCGAACGGGGGAGCAAGCATAGAATCCACAGTTATTATAAAACTGGTGTGCACACCGCCAGCTTTAGCAAGCCTGGCACTAGAGGAAAAAGAGTGTAAACTTTCAGTTAATTAACCAAACTCTGAAGGATATAGGAGTTTAGGTTTAAATTGTGTTGTAGAGGTACATACACCCTCAGACGTAGCAAGACTGAGCTAAAAAGGAGAACTTAGTGTTTCTCACTCTGATCTGGGAAAGGATTTGTATAATTAGTGTATGAACCCTCGGTGGTAGCAGACAGAGTAATACAGAGGGAAACTTGGTGTCTCTTCCTCTGGCCCAGAGAGGATTAAGTTGTTCCTTCAGGAGTTAAAAAGGGAAAATTGCTATTTGTAAGTCACTCCTTTAGGAATTGGAGGTTATAGTATTCTATAGTATAGAATTTTCTGTTTGCGTATTTTGGAAAAAGGAAGTAGGGACGGAAAAGCAGCAAGAGTGAAAACAGTGAAAGCCTTGGGAAGCTGGAGCTGTTCGGATTGCAGGCAGCAGAAAAAGAAAAGAACACAGGTGAATTTTGGCACTAAAGCCGGCAGAGGCTGCCAGAGAGGAGGCTGCACACGGTACTCCTGGGGGAATTCTGTGCCAAAAAATTTAAAAATTCTGCACCCAATATTTGAAAATTCTACAAAATTCTGCATATTTTATTTGTCAAAATAACACAATATAATCTCGCCAGTTTCAATTATTTTGATAATTTATTTTAAAATATCTTTGTCTGCAAGTATGTCTAAAACAATACAGACCAAGAAAAAAAATGCTGGTATTTTTTTGGGGGGGGGGAATAGATTCCCTACTATGCATATAAATATAGAATGTGTGTAATTCATTTAAACTACAACACAGACCTGTATTTTCTGCACCTGTCAGAAGCAGAGCAAAGGCTGTGGGGCGTCAGGGGTAACAGAGGAGCTGAGGAAGAGGGAAGTTAGGTATTGGGGGAGAAGTATGGAACAAGTTTTGTATTTTCCTGCAATCTGCCCCCAAAGTGTTGCAGTTCCACCTTTTTCCCACCAGAGGCCGCTGTGACACCAGAACAACCGGCTGGGTTCAGGCTGACGCCTGTTCTGGTGTCACAACGGCCTCTGGTGGGCAAAAGGCAGAACTGCAACACTAGATTTTACACAGGAAAATACAAAATGATGCGGGACAGGAATTCTGCGCGTTCCCCCAGGAGTGACACAGAAGGGTTATGGAAGCCGAGGATGCCAGGCCAGCAGCCGCACACCAGAGAGCCCTGGAACGGAAAGCCAAAGAATTTGAGAAAGAGGAAATACCAATTGGACTTGCTAGAAAAGCGGAGCCAGAACCCCCCCTCATGCCACCGATTCCCACCTCTCCAAAAATCCACAAATGGGAACAATTGTGTCCTGCACACAACGAAGCAGGTGATATTGCTGAATACTTCATTACCTTTGAGAGGCTTTGTGTGATTCATCAGATTCCTGAAGACCAGATGATCCCCACGTTGGTTGCAAAGTGAACTGGTAACGCGCTGGCTGTGTTCAGTAAGATGCCAACTGAGGAGGATTTAGATTATTGTAAATGTAAAGACATTGTTTTGGAATGAGTTCAGATGACCCCTGAAACCTACAGAGAGAAATTTAGACAGATTGGCTGGGAAAGTGGGGGAGGGGAAAGGGGTTACAAGCTTTAAAGAAATGTTTGACCTTGTTGCTCAGGAAATGTGTAAAGACGACGTGAGACAGCGTCTGTGGGACAAAAAGGTGAAAACTGGGGCTGAACTGGCATCTCTAGCCGATGACTGAACAATCCCGGGCATCTACTGTGAATAAACCACAGACCGAGGGGGTTAAATTGATGGGAAACAGGTTCCTGTTTTACCCCTGGGAAAAGGAGGGTGGCTGGGAGGCTGGGCGCTCACCTCCCCAGAACCATTCCTCTAAATCCTTGTCCCAAATCTCCTGTGAAAACAGAAGAGCCCAGAAGACGCTATCCCTGTAATTCCACTCAGCGGTGCTGATTTTCTAATCTGCCTTCACCCACCCCCGGTTCAGCCCCAGCCCCCACTCCACCCCTTCCCGTCCCATCTCTTCCCACCCCCGTTCTGCCACCTCCCCTGAGCGTGCCCTGCCCTCACTCCTCCCCCCACCCAGCACCTCCTGCAGCTGATCTGTGGCGGGCGGGAGGCACTGGGAGGGAGGGGGAGGTTCTGATCAGCAGGGCAGTGGGCAGGCAGGAGGCACTGGGGGGAGGTGGGGAGCTGGCAGGGATCACCTTGGGTGGGAAGATACAGGTGCAGAAATGTCTGTGATCAGGCAGAGTATAGTAGAAGGGGGGGGGACATACTGCCAGGACAGATGGCAGAGCTGGTATTAGTAGGAGGCTACAAAATCCTTGTGCCTTTGGCCAAAGAGCACATATAGAAACGGAGGGGATAGAAACGGTATGATCAGTGGGAGTGGTGGACAATAACCCCATTGATATGCTAATCAGTAACGATTTCTTCCTTGTCTCTCGGGCTGTTAGGGGTCGGCCTGCCCCAAGGAGGAGCGTTCTGCTGGGACAGCAGAGGGAAAGGGCAAGGTCCCGGGAACTGCTGAACGAATGAGAGGGAGTCTCATTGATTCCTCTGCAGCTGGGGGGAGCAGCCTGCTTCCAGTGGTGGGGGTGGTTGAGACCAGCTCCTGCCCTGCAGCTGGAGCCAACAACACCTCAGGAGGGGAGGGGTGTAGCACCGGGCAGTCAAACAGCTGTCCCGGCTGTTAGCGGTGAGCCCTCCCCAGCTGAACAGAGAATAGACCCCTCTCTAGGGAGCACAGAGGTGTGTGTCTTAGAGGGGGGCCCAGAGGAGGAAACTGGGGAAGGAACAGTGGGAACTGTGTAACTGACTTCCCGGAGGGGAGCTGTCACACAATTCAGGGATAGAGAGAGGGGTGACGGAGGGTACCCCACTCCGGGTACCAGGTTTTCAGGAGGCTGTTCCTGATGGCTTGTGAAAACGAACTCTGGGCTTGTCTACACTGGTAACGCTAAAGCCCTGTCACGGAAGCGCTTTAACGTGGCTTGTGTAGTCACGGCAGAGCGCTGGGAAAACCACCTCCACTAGGGGCGTAGCTCCCGGCGCCGGTGCACTGTCTACACTGGCACGTTACAGTGCTGAAACTTGCTGCGCTCAAGGGGGTGTTTTTTCACACCCCCCGAGTGAGAAAGTTGCAGCGCTGTAAAGTGCCCGGGGAGACAAGCCCTCTGTCTCCTACCGACAGAGGGGAGGAAGACACAGTGGAAGAGCTGCTGGGGGAAATGCCTCTTAGCCCAGAGAGCACCGCTCACAACCCTCTGGGAGATGGGGCCGGGGAAGGTCCCAGTGCTGGGGGTGAGGATCACAGGGTCACCCACAAGGCGGGTGGATTTTTTGCCTGGGCATAACCCTGGGTTGAGAAGCAGCTCCACAGAGGGCCAGCCAACATGCCAAGCCCCCTGACATCCTGACGCAGCAGCCCCTGGAGTGCCAAACCCCCAAAGACATGGTGGGCCTGAGCTCCCCACTGAAGGGAAATACAAACCAGGAACTGAACACATGTGAAGGTTCAGTAGGAACTGAAAGACACAATGGGTATTGAACAAACAATAAACTATACTGGCTAAACAGAAGACGTGGTATGAGAAAGCTACTTGGGAACGCCCACCTGTAAGAAAAGATAAGGTGTTACTGTTAAATCTCACAGTAAAACATTCGATGTTAATGGTAAATCTTACACCAAGGAATTTGGTGCTGATGGTAAGTCCTATGGAAAGGTGCAACGTGCATGATTTTGGGGAAAAGCTTTTGGACACGCTAGGACTGTAAATAAGAACACGCCCTGGTGCAGAGACCCTCTGGAAATACAACTTCTCAGCTGATACCTGTAAGCAGACTTGAGGCTTGGCACAGCAGAAAAACCATAATAAACCTGGCGGGGTGGAAGGGGAAACCGAGGCACACCGCCTCATGGCATTGATGGCTAAATGTCAAGATACCTACACTCTAGAAAACATTCCTGTCTCCACTGAGTTAACCCCCGTTGGAAAGGCACAATGGTCAGTTAACAATGCTGCACAGATACAAGGAGATGTTTTCTAGCAACCCAGAGGAGGCACACCGGCTAGCTTCTGAGATCACTAAACTGAGCCACAAAGTGGTAACAGGGACACAGAAGTTTGCAAGAGCTCGTGTGGGTAACACTACAATGTACAGCAACGCTTGGAAGTTGTACGCTAAGACCAAAAGAGAAACCCGGGCCCAAGGCCTCTGTATTAATCAGTGACTAACGCTCCTGCAGGAAACTAAGGGGGGAGGTGTGACACTCTGCACCCGAGAGCAACACCCTGGGGTGTTAGATTCTGGTGACAGGATTATGATGTGTCTTGTACACAGTCTGCCTTGTGCGGGATCATTGTCAAAGTCTGGATGTGTGGCACACTAATACCCTGTTGGATTGGATGGGCTGGCATTGAATGGGGAGCTATGGTGTTTTGCTGGGTGAGTGTTACTGAAATATGGGGTGAGGTGGGGAACACCCACAACCAGCCGTTCAGGTACAACAGTGGAGCAGCTGGACATTGCTGAAGGAATCCACACGCCCAAGGACGACCCCGGGAACTGGATACAATGGAGACCTCTGGGAGGGAGCAGAGAGACAATGGAGGCTGCTTGACTCACATCATAGCCATAGGTACCAACTTCTCTTGGCGCCGGTGGGAGCTCGCGCCCCCCCCCCCCGCCCCTGGCCCTGCCCCAACTCCATCCCTGCTCTGCCCCCTCCCATCCCTGCCCTGCCCCCACTCCAACCCCTTCCCCAAAGTCCCTGTTCCAACTCCACCCCCTCTCTGCCCCATTGGACCCCTTCCCCAAATCCCCGCCCCAGCCCCGCCTCCTCCCCTGAGCACACCGCGTTCCCGCTCCCCCCTCCCTCTCACAGCTTGTTACGCCGCGAAACAGCTGTTTTGCGGCGGCAAGCCTGGGAGGAGAAGCAGGGACGCGGCACGCTCAGGGGAGGAGGCGGAGGCGGAGGTGAGCTGGGGAGGGGGAGCGCGGCGGGGAGCTGCCGGTGGGTGCAGAGCACCCACCAATTTTTCCCTGTGGGTGCTCCAGCCCCGGAGCACCCACGGAGTCGGCGCCTACGGTCACAGCAAAAGCTCTCTCCAGCCAGCTGGTGGAACCTGTAAAGGGGGGAAGTGACGTCATCCCCTGTCCTCCCTCCCCCCCAACCCAACACCTGGGAACACGTCTGGAGGACAAAGACTGACCGGGGGAGGGGGTCCCGGGCTGCAAAGGAGAATCCCAGCCTGTGTATCAAGGAACGATCCCGTCAGGGGGACACGGCCCCATTCAAACCCTGGCTGGTTTCTAGAACTCAGACTGCGATTTTCCTTTCATTTCGTAGGTGACCAGCTTGGCTCTGCTCGCTCCCTGCGTACAGCCACCGAACAGCTCTGTCTGCGTCAGTCCACTCGCTTTATACTTTACCGAAACCGGTGGGGTTTGCGTGCGGTGCCTGGGGAATCTGCTCCGTGCACGTCCATGTTCCCTTGTAGAAGTGGCGGCCTGGCTCATACCCTCACACTGCTCAGGGTCTGCCCAGGACAGGACGGTCCAGCCCTGGGGTCCCAGGCTGGGGAGCTGGGGGGGAACTGGCTGCAGCCTCTCGATCGTTGGCTCATGAGTGGCCGGGAGACGCATTCATGTAACTGGGCTGGGAGTGTCCCTGCCTGGGGATGGCTGTGAGAGCAGGACCTGGAGCGGTTCGCAGCTCGTCACAGTGCAAGGGGGCGGCCAGGCTGGTAAACCCGAGAGCTGGGCAGTAAAACCCAGTTCCAGGTGGCACCCCAGGGAGCCCGTCACCCGCGGGTCTAGGAGTCCCGTAGCAAAGCCCTCGGGGTCAGGGCATTGTCTCAGTTTGTGAAGGATTCCAATGGAACCCAGGCGTCCTCTCTCCCTGCCCTGCCCCCACCTAGCCCCCCAGCCTCATTCCCACTCCGCTCCCCGAGCTCGGGGCCCCAGTTGTGCTGAGAGGCAGCCGCTGCCTCAAATGGCTTCCAGTCTAACCGGACATCGGGGAGCTCCAGATGGGGAAACCGAGGCAGACAAGCCGCCCAACTGGACTGACAGCGCCACCCCTCTCTGTCAGTCAGGTAGGTACCCCTCGCCAGCCAGCCATGACGGGGGCCTAACCGCAGCCCCTCTCCTGTCCTCCAGAGAGACTCCCGAGGACAAGGGCCTGCACCTGTCTTGGGCAAACCCAGGGGAGACACAATCGTTCTGATTCGCAGCCTCTCTGGAATAATCTCCCCTCCCCCAAGCTCCCTGTGCCCCATTGGCTGGAGCAATAAAGAACGTTATATTGGCTTCCCTAACACCAGAGTTTTTGTGCAGAGGCCCCCGAGCCCCCGCCAGCTGCCGCGGTGCGTCTGGAGCAGGTTGTTAACGGGCCTGGGGAATAAAGCGGAGGTTGGCCAGCGGTGAGAAGAGACTAGAGATGCCCAAACGTCCGTGCTGGCTGGTGGCTCGGAGCACGGGGTTAGGGGTCAGGGCTCCTGGATTCTATTCTGGACTCTGCTTGGGGAAATCACGTTCCACTCCCACCCCCATGCCTCAGTTTCCCCTCCTGTTCATTGTCAACTCACATCATGAGCCTTTGGAGGCAGGGGGTGTGTATCTGGGCCATGCCTGGCAAGACAGGGGCCCTGCCATCTGTCTCTCCCTCCATCCCCACATGCACCCCTCTCCTACCCATCCCTTCATGCACCCCATCTGACCCTACAGAGCCCTCTGCTGGTGGGGCCTCCAGACCCACAGGTCTGGGACTTAACAGCCCAGTGAGAAGAACAGAGCAGCTCCTCCCTTCACAGCAACGGGCTCAGGCTCTCAGCAGACTCAGGCAAACATAAGTCACACGCATTTTTTCACTTTTCTCCTCAACCACAAAGGCTAGAAATTTCCTTCTTATTTTTTTTTAAAGGAAAGCTGTGATTCTGACCCATCCCCAGGAGCCGGGGGCCCAGGCAGGGATGTACCATAAAAACCTAGCCATATATGACACCTGGACTTTTACCCATCACTATTGTACTAACTATAAAACACCCCATAAAGGCAGCGTCTTTCACTCACTGCCCCATGTCACGTAGTCAGCCCTGCCTCTGTTTACCCAGCTGTTCCCCTTTGATTTCCCCACTCCACAGCAATTCAGCCCCTGCACACAAATAACCCCACCCCCATTCCCTGGAGCGCTGGAGCCTGCAGAGGCCCCAGGTTTGAGCCCGTCCTTGTACTTTGCCCATCACAGCACTGGGAGATGGTGGGGATGGACGCATTAAAGACTGGGAGGCGCCCGGTGATGGGCAGCCACATGAGGTATTTTCATTCCCCGTGTTTCCTGGATCCCGTCTGGTGATTTCCCACGTCCCGGCACCACTCCCTGCTCTGTGCATAAAACCTCCTGGCGAGGGAGCCGGCGGCATCAGAGACCCACGCACCATGCCCGCCCCACGCGTCCTCTGCCTGCTCGCCGCGCTCCTGGCTGCGGCTGAAGCCCAGACAACAGCAAGTACGTCTCTGGCTTGTGGGGGAGCCGTGGCACCAGCATGTCCCCGAGACGCAGGGACCATCCCAGCGGGACAGCCGCTCTGGGAAGTGGGGAGACGGAGGAGTGTGTGCGGGGATGGTTGGGTCATTGGATAGAAGGGAGTGGGGGTTTGGACGGATGGATGGATGGGGGTGGCAGGGAGATGGATGGATGGGGCATGTGGTGAGGGAGGGAGAGATGGATGGATGGACAGATGGATAGTCATACAGGGGGATGGATGGAGGGATGGATGGGTGGATGGACAGGCATGTAGGGGGGGTGGATGGAGGGAGGGGCGTGTAAGGGACAGATGGATGGAGAGATGGATAGAGGGATGGGTGGGCCTGTGGGGGGGAAGAGTGAATGTGTAGGGGATGGATAAATGGATGGGTGTGCAGGGGGATGGATGGGGGAAATGAACGGGCATGAAGGGGAATGGAGGGATGGGTGGATGGAGGTGTAGGGGGACAGATGGATGGGTGTGTAGGGGGATGGATGGATGGACAGGCATCAAGGGGGGGTGGAGAGAGATGGAATTATGGATGGATGGGTTTATGGGGGGAAGGCGAGTGTGTAGGACGACGGATGGATGAATGGATGGGCGTGTAGGGGATGGATGGATGGACAGATGGATGGGTATGTAGGAGGACGGATGGATGGGTATGTAGGAGGACGGACGGATGGATAGGCATGTGGGAGGAAGAGCGGGCATGTAGGAGGATGAATGGATGGACGGATGGATGGGTGTGAGGGGTGATGGATGAACGGACGGATGGACAGGCATGTTGGGGGAAGGGTGGACGGAGAAATCAGACTTTCCCCAGTTTCCATCTACATTCAGTGGGGTTGTGCCCATGGACAAGGGGAGGGGAAGGGGGCTCAGGGGGAGCAGGGGTCACTGGGGCTGGTGAGGGGCAGCCCAGAGCCGGGGGAGCCGGTCGGGGGAAGCAGAAGCCCTGGGTTGACTCAGGGAGGGGCGGGGGGTGGGGCGGGGTGAGGGAGTGATTCCGGACTGCGCCAGGAGGGGGCAGTTTAACACGTCACTGCCGGGCAAAGGACAAAGCAGTTTTCAGTGGAGGGGTGGGAGGGTGTCACCCCCTGGCAGGGACCCCTTTAGTGCCCTGGTCCCCACGGACCCACAGGTCCACCAGGCCGGCTCGTGGCCTGACTGGGCCTTTGGCACCAGTGATCCGTCTCCCTGCAGCAAATCCAGCCCAGGGAGGTTGGTCCTGTCCCGGGGGAGTCTGCGGCACCCCCCAGCAGCCTTTGCCGAGCAATGTGGCTCGTTATCAGCCGCCCAGTCTGAGCGCCTTAGAGGGAAACGTTCAGAGAGGGCTCACCCGTGCCAGCCTGGTGCCCTTGGACTTTGCCCCCTTTTCCCTGGCACTGTGGGTCTCTCCAGAGGGCAGCTCACCTCCCAGCCCCCTTCCCCTTTCTTCCCTAGCTCCGGGCTTTCTCCTACTGAGAGCTGGGGGAGGGGGAATCTCCTTTCTCTTCGCACTGTCCTGGCCAATCGGTCCCACTGTCTCTCCCGAGCCACCGTTGCCGAGGGTTGGTGCCAACCGGCCTCAAGCAACCTGTTCCTCCCGCCCCAGACAGCTGGATGGCCCAAACACCACAAGTCTCCTGCCCTCGCCCTTTTTAGCCCTCTCCGTGCCCTACAGAGGGAAACTGAGGCACACGGTGGCATGGTAGAAATAGCCGCTAAATTCCCACTTTGTTGCATCCCTCTGCACCCCAAACTGCTGCAGATACCGGCCGGTGCCCCCTGCTGCTGCCGGCCCCGATCCCAGGCAGTGGCTCCAGGCGCTGCTCCCCCGGGTGCTATTAGAGCGAGGGGAGAGCTGTCTGCGTGAGCTGGGAGTGAGCTGCTGGCTAAGTCTACCCTTAGCTTTAATGGGCCAGCGTGGGAGAGAGCCGCCGAAGGGCGTAGCTCCGAGTGCCGGGAGCCTGTCTCCACCGGCACTTTACCGCATTGAAACTTGTTGCGATTTTTCACACCCCGGAGCGAGAAACTTTCAGCGCAGTAATTTGTCAGGGGTGACAAGCCCTAAAAGTGGCACCGCGCCCAGTGGCCGGGAGCCTGGCGTGTCCTGGGGTGGCTAGCCCACACTGCCCACATCAACGCTGCTACTTTTCGCCTGCTAGCTCATCGTGGGCGTATCCCGGGGGGGTACCGCGCGGTCTGGGTGTGCCGGCCAGCGGGGGGGAGTGAGATCAAACCAGCCAAGGCCCCTTTCATGAGCCCTAGGCCTGTGGGGACCAGACGGGAAAGGGGGGATGGCGGCACCAGAAATTAAAATGGAAACGCTGATTTTTTTCCCTCCTCACCAGATCCTAGGTCCTGTTACCAATGCAGGGAAAATTCTGTGAGTAGTTGCCCTGTTCTGGCCCAGCCCTGCCCCGCCGGTCAAAGCTCCTGCCTCAGTGTCTGGGAAGCAAACACGCTGGTCAAAGGTGGGTGGTGCTGACTCTCCACCATCGGTCTCGTTTGCTGGCGGCGGGGGTGGCAGGGCGAGCGCGCCGAGTGCTTAACGCATCTGGGCTCCAGTCCCCTCTCTGCCAGCTGCCCTGTGTGATCTGGGACACACCACTTAGGCCCAGCACTTCAAAGAGTTAGGTACTGCTGAGGATCTGTGCCTCAGTTTCCCCCATCTGTTCAACGGGGGTGACAGCCCTGCCCTACCACACAGGGGGGCTGTGAGGATAATACATTAAAGATGACGAGGGGTTCAGATACCATGGTGACGGGCGGCAGATAAGTATGTAGCTAGACGTGCTGAGGAGGGTGGTTAACAAGGTCCCCAGGGAAGCGGTGGATGCGCCGTCCCTCGGCATCTCCCAGGCCAGGCCGGCTGCCCTCCTGGAAGATGCTTTCATCAACCACACGTGACCGGGCCCTGTTGGCCTGGGACGCCAGGAAAAGGGGTGAGGCAGCTCCCAGGAATCGCCCGCCCTCGGGGCGCTGGTTTCATCTGTAAATAATTTTTGTAACTGTTTTGCTTCTAACCAGGAGCTACGGAAAAAACAGGCCATTCTTTCTCCTGTGTATCCTCCACCAGCCCCAGGAACATCTCCCTCTTCTTCGGGAATGGGGTGTACGTGAAGATTCAATCCCAGAACTGCTCTACGAACAGCTGCAATACCGCATTCGCTCCTGTCTGTACGTCTCTGCATCTCTCCCTGCTTCTTCCCAGCGTCAAACTGGTTCGGAAAAGGGTTCTTTCCTGGAGAAGGGTGGAGTCCCGTGTAGCACCTGGTGCCATGGGGGGGAATCCTGATCTCCGGGGGGGAGGGGTGCAGTGCCTGGCACAATGGGGGGCCCCCAGTAGCAGGCTGGGGGGGATCTATGCAGTGCCCAGTGCAATCAGGGCCCCTGCTCTGGGGCAGGGGGCGTACAGCACCCGACGGGGGACCCTGATCTCGAGCCGGGGAAAGAGGGGGGCTCTGTGCAGCTGTTGGCACAAGGGGGTCCCTGATCTCAGTTATTGCCGTGCTAGAAATAAATGGTGGTAAAGTAGAGAAGGCATCCGTCCCCAGCCCAGCCCTGTCAACCCCCACCGACCTGCTCTCTGGGGGTCTTGCAGGGCCGATCATCAACACCGTCTACACGGGAGGCCGGTGCCCGATCTGCTTTGCCCCGGGTCGGAGCAGCTGTTCCAGCAAGGAGACCCTGCAGTGCGAGGGCCGCGCCAGCCAGTGCATTTCCATCAGCGGGCAGATCTCGGAAGGTGAGTGCGTGTCCCGGATCCTTCCGGCCCTGGCTCTCCGAGCCCATCGACACTAGGACAAAGGGCGGCCCGGGGCCCGGATTCCCCGCAGCCCCCCGGCAGTGCCCGCTTTAACTGGCTACGGCTCCGGCCCAGCTCCGTGCGAGGCTCAGCCCCGGGGTCCCTATGGGGCCAACGCCCTTTGCAAGCGAGTTCGGGGCCACACTCCCCTGTTCCAAAGCCAGACAGCTTCCCCCTCTCCCTGCGGACACGGCTCGGACTCGTGTTTAAACCCAAACCCCGCTCTGTCCACACACAGAGCCCCCTGCCTGTACCTGTCCAGTTCAGCCGGGAGAGTCCACGCCTCTACCCACAGTGCGGCAGTGGTGGATTAGCCAATGGGTCATCAGGGCCTGTTCCCGGTGGCCTCAGCCCCCTGGAAAATAGGCACCCCCATGTCCCAACCCTGGTCCCTGGCCTGGGGACTGGAGGAGATCTCGCTCCCTGCCGCAGCCTCAGGTGCGCTGGCGGGGGGACAGATCTTCTCCGGTCTTGGGGCCGCGGGGGGCGGAGCAAACAGTGGCAATGGGGTGGGTGGAATGGGACAGGACTGTGGGTGGAACCGGAGCAGGGCCGTGGGGGAAGGGGCAGAACAGGGGTGGGACCGCAGGCAGAAGGGGGGATGAGCCCCCCCCACACTTGCCCCCACTTGCTCTGGCCCACAACCCCACAAAATCTGCCTCTGCAGCGTGGCCGAGGTTAAAGCTTGTTGTCAGCTCGGCTAGCCGGCCCCAGCTGTCCCGCAGTCCCCAGGGCCCACCCAGCCCAGCCCTCCCGGCCTCCCGCTGGCCTCCCATGAGCCTGAAGTAGCAACCGCCGACGACAGAAGAACAAGAGATGTCCACCATGCGGCGTGCGGCCAGCTGCTCCCCAACGCTGGGCAGCTGAGCTCTCACCGCTGTGACCTGCCCCGGGGCCCCGGCTGCTGTCACATGGATGCCGTCTCTCCCCCTGCCAGGCGTTACAAAGTAATGCCCGGTTGGTGGGGTTTTCTTCTGTCCGGGGCAGTTACCTGGCTAGGTGGCTGCCACGCTGTCTGGCGCGGCTCGCGACCGTGAGCGCCTATCTCAGGGCAGACTGACAGACACAGGACAGACCCCCCGAGCGGATGGCGTGTTCTCCGATTAGATGTCACCAAGCTGGATTTCCTGGCTCAGCACGGAGTCCCAGCCCGACCCCTGAGACGCTCCAGTCCTGTCTTGTCACCCAGCCAAACTGCACTTAGTGATCAACAGTCACTTACACCTCAGCAGCTTGCTCCCAGTCACTTATCCCAGCTCAGCTGGTACTTCAGATCTCACATCAAAGGCAACGCTGGGAGTTAACTCGGTCATAAGCCACGAAAGGGTTTTTAGCTAGTAAAAGGAGGTGAGAGCTCTGGGGAGGTTATAGCAGGTACAATATACGCCCAGGTGAGTCACAGTCTGTAACTCCTGCCAGGTTCCCAGGTGTCACTCGGGGCTGCCCCCGGGGAATCTCCGTCTTTTCGCCCAGCTATTCCGCCCCGTTAGCCGCCAAGCCGGCCAGACGCAGGGGCTTTTCCGGAAGCCAAACTTCACAGAACAAGCCGCCAGGGTCCCCACCCACATGGACTCTTCCTTCGATGGCGCAGAGCGAGGAACGCGCTTCGAGTCTTTAACTGCCCGTCCTCACACGCAGTGGCCACTTGCTTTGGAATTAACCCGTCTCTGTTGGTTACAGGGTAGACATGGTGGAAACGCTTGCAGAGAAGTGCAAACAATGCCAGTAATGCCCCATTCGTTTTCATGAAGTTTCCACACCAAATACGCTCTTCTACCATTCACCAGCACTTTGACCTACATTAACACACCAGTAAAGTGGCCTGGGGCTCTGACATGAGCTAGCACCTGGTCTGATACTCCCTTCGAAGCAACTCAGACAGGCTCACTGCCTATGTCACTAGGCATTAGCTAATGGGAGTTAAGAACTTGCCTTTTTCCCCCCCAGGGCCAAGAGAACTCCAGGCAGGCCCAAACCCACAGCCCCCAGGGGGTGACGCATGCCCTTTCTGGCTCAACAAACTGTTGACTCTGAAGCCTACTAATTACCATTGGCATCTTGGTGCCACTCAGCACTAAAGATGTATGGCAGGGGGGTTCCAGGCTGCGGCGGGGGGAGGTTATGTTGGTTCAGCGGCGCCGGGATGCCCCGTGTCTGATCAGCGTCTCTTTCTCTGCGCAGATGACATCACGATACCCTTTGCAGCCAAAGGCTGTGCCACACCACACGCCTGCGAACTCACAAAGGGAGAGATTCTGGATTCAGGAGTGTTCACCTACAAAATAACACAGACTGAGTGTTACACGCCCAGCGGCGCTCAGCGGATGCTGGGTCCCTTCGGCCTGGGCAGCATCTTGCCCAGTCTGGCTGGGCTCCTGGCGGTGAAATTCCTCTCTTAACGCCCCCTCTGTGTCGCCCCCCCCCAGGGGGATCCATCCAGCAGCTGAATGATGCCCTCATGGTCTGTGTGTCTCTCTTCTCTCCCCCACCCACCAGTGCCTCAGTTTCCCCATCTGTGTCCAAAGGATAACGATGCTGAACTGCTTTTGCAAAGATCCAGGGAGTCAGGGCCCAACCCAAAGCCCACTGCAGCCAGAGTGGGAGGAGGGGGCGGGGAGTCTCTGGACAGACTGTGATGTGCTGTGTTACAGCGCTGAGTCTTATTGGTCTTATTGTATTCCACAGCAGCCCCCGAGATTCCAGCCTGGGGACAGAACCCAGGAGTCTGGGTTCCCAGCCGCCACTGCTCTAACCACCAGCCCCCACTCCCCTCCTAGAGCCAGAGAGAGAACCCAGGAGTCTGGGCTCCCAGCTCTAACTCACCAGCCCCCACTCCCCTCCCAGAACCAGGGAGAGAACCCAGGCGTCCTGGCTCCCAGCTCTAACTCACCAGCCCCCACTCCCCTCCCAGAACCAGGGAGAGAACCCAGGCATCCTGGCTCCCAGCCGCCACTGCTCTAACCACTAGACCCCACTCCCCTCCCAGAGCCGGGGAGAGAACCCAGGAGCCCTGACACCTGGCCCTCCCTGATTTAACACGATGTATTTCCAGAAGTCAATGCACTGAATAAAGCTGGATCCTAAACTTAAATTCCCCAGAGAACCTGTGTTTGTTTGGACAAGTTGCCCCACTACAGCCCCCCTCTGCATTGAACCCAGGCGTCCTGGCACACGCACCCCCGGTCTCTGGGAGCTGGGATATTGGATTATGCTTGGTGCAAGCTTAATCCAATATCCCTCAGCTCTCAGGCGGGGAGGGGGAAGGGGGCTCCTTTGTTCTTTCTCCTCCCGTGCAAAAGGCGTCCCCGGGACGCTTCCCAGCGTAGTCTGGACCCATGACCCGCCATGTCCCCCTCAGCCTGGGGCGATTCTCGGTGAGAGCCACCACTCCCCTGCTACTCACACCCAGCCTCCAGCCCAGGGCCAGGCAAACTACGACCCGGGGGCTGCATCCGGCCTGCCAGATGTTTTAATCCGGCCCTCGAGCTCCCGCCGGGGAGTGGGGTCCGGGGCTTGCCCCGCTCCAGTGCTCCAGCTGGGGGGGGAGAGGGGTGGGGGGCTTGCCCTGCGGCGCTCCAGCCAGGGAGGGGGTGGGGGCTTGCCCTGCGGCGCTCCAGCCAGGGAGGGGGTGGGGGCTTGCCCTGCGGTGCTCCAGCCAGGAAGGGGGTGGGGGCTTGCCCTGCGGCGCTCCAGCCTGGGAGGGGGTGGGGGCTTGCCCTGCGGCGCTCCAGCCTGGGGAGGGGGTGGGGGCTTGCCCTGTGGCGCTCCAGCCAGGGAGGGGGTGGGGGCTTGCCCTGCCGCGCTCCAGCCTGGGGAGGGGTGGGGGCCCCGCTCCAGTGCTCCAGCTGGGGGGGAGAGGGGTGGGGGGCTTGCCTGGCCGTGCCTCCACGTAGAAGCCGGAGTGGGGACATGCTGCTGCTTCTGGGAGCTGCTTGAGGTAAGTGCCGCCCGGAGCCTGCACCCCGAACCCTTCCTGCGCCCCAATCCCCTGCCCCAGCCCAGATCCCCCTCCCTCCCTCCCTCTGAACCCCTCAGTCCCAGCCCGGAGCACCCTCCTGCACCCCCAACCCCTCATCCCCAGCCAGAGCCCAGACACGTGCGAACTCCCAGCGCCCTCCTGGCCAGCACAAGCTCCTAGAAGGTCTGTTGCTGATTCCTAGAGGAGACGCCCGGCTCCTGCCAGCCCAAGGGAAGGTCCCAGACACACCCTGCTTTGGATCAGACACTGAGCCGAGCTGGGACCCAGGGAAGGGCAGGTGCTAGGTGGTCACAAGCCATAAAAGGCAGAGCTGGGCAGAGCTGGGCAGTGTGAGGGGTGTGACGGCGCCTCCCTCTGGCCAGATGTGGCACAGCCCCCGGCTCACGGAGCTCGGGGGGATCCCAGGCCTGCCTGCTCCACTGGCTTCCGGCTCAGGGCCCTCCAACGAAATACACGGGGTCAGAAGGGCTCCCACCCACCAGAGCCCTGAACGCCTCCCTGCCTTCCCCCGGGGCTCTGTGTCCCTGCACCTTGGGGGCTTGGAGCCAGTCGCTCCCTCCCCACCGGCAGCCGCTCTGCCCCACGGCTTCCAGCCCCTTTATTCCTCCCAGCCTGGGCCCGTTTTAACCCTTCAGTCTCTGGGACACCACGCGGTGCGTACGCCCCATGACGGTTACAAAGACATCAAAGGTCAAAGGCAGACGACGCCTCCCTTCACAAGCTAAGCGAGTTCAAAGCAAAGGTTCCTCTCCACCTCGCTTTCCTGGCCTGGCTGGCTGGGTGCCACGCAACCAGGACCCCTCCCCGCACAGCTTCATTGGTGCCCAGGCTTGCCAGCGTGAGCCCCGGCACCCCTGCGCCTGGCGGTTCAGAGCCCGGCACCTCTGGGCCTGGCAGTTCAGAGCCCCGGCACCTCTGGGCCTGGCGGTTCAGAGCCCGGCACCTCTGGGCCTGGCAGTTCAGAGCCGGCACCTCTGGGCCTGGCGGTTCAGAGCCGGCACCTCTGGGCCTGGCGGTTCAGAGCCCGGCACCTCCGGGCCTGGCGGTTCAGAGCCCGGCACCTCCGGGGCTGGCGGTTCAGAGCCCGGCACCTCCGGGCCTGGCGGTTCAGAGCCCGGCACC
Source organism: Chrysemys picta bellii (assembly GCF_011386835.1). Lineage (NCBI taxonomy): Eukaryota > Metazoa > Chordata > Testudines > Emydidae > Chrysemys > Chrysemys picta. Next base: position 1,527,805 of record NC_088810.1, on the reverse strand, counting down.
CCTGCGCCTGGCAGTTCAGAGCCCGGCACTTCTGGGCCTGGCGGTTCAGAGCCCGGCACCTCCGGGCCTGGCGGTTCAGAGCCCGGCACCCCTGCGCCTGGCGGTTCAGAGCCCGGCACCTCCGGGCCTGGCGGTTCAGAGCCCGGCACTTCTGGGCCTGGCGGTTCAGAGCCCGGCACCTCCGGGCCTGGCGGTTCAGAGCCCGGCACCCCTGCGCCTGGCGGTTCAGAGCCCGGCACCTCCGGGGCTGGCGGTTCAGAGCCCGGCACCTCTGGGCCTGGCGGTTCAGAGCCCGGCACCTCTGGGCCTGGCGATTCAGAGCCCGGCACCCTTGGCCCTGGCAGTTCAGAGCCCGGCACCTCTGGGCCTGGCGATTCAGAGCCCGGCACCCTTGGCCCTGGCAGTTCAGAGCCCGGCACCTCTGGGCCTGGCGGTTGAGAGCCCGGCACCTCTGGGCCTGGCGATTCAGAGCCCGGCACCCTTGGCCCTGGCGGTTCAGAGCCCGGCACCTCTGGGCCTGGCGATTCAGAGCCCGGCACCCTTGGCCCTGGCGGTTCAGAGCCCCGGCACCTCCGGGCCTGGGAGTTCGTAGCCTGGCACCCTTGGGCCTGGCGGTTCAGAGCCCCGGCACCTCTGGACTCGCTACATCAGTTCTGAATGTAAAACAACGAAGCCCTGCCTGACCCCAGGCCAAGGCTCCTTTCCGCGCTCCTCAGGTGTCGGTGTCATGAGCAGTGAGTCGAGTTGCCAACTTTCTAATTGCTGACAACCGGACCCCCGTGCCGCACTCCATGCTCCGCCTCTTCCCTTGGGGCCCCGCCCCTGCTCCGCCTCTTCCTCCAGGCCCCGCCCCCTCGCTCTTCTCTCGCTCTTCCCCCCATCGCTCGCTGCTTTCTCCCTTCCCCGTTCTGCATAACTGGATCCTCTCCCGCCTGCGCTGGGCGCCCGCTGCTCCCGGGGCTGCAGGCCGATGGGGGCCGGCCTGCACACGCCATGCAGGGAGGAGGCGGCCCCAGTTGAGCAGGTGCTGGTGCAGGTCGACTTTCTGGTCAAAACCCGGGTCCCCGACAACCCAAGCAGTGAGAGAGGGAGGAAGAGATTTGGGGGGTCGTTTTCTCCTCTTCTAGCCTCCTCTCTTGCGCAAGAGCCGGCTGCCGCCGGGGTTCGCGAGACGGAAAGTCTGTTCTCGGTAAAACCGAAGTTTGGTTTTGTCTACACCCTTTCTCCTGGCCACCTAATCAGGTCCGGGTCTGCCTGATTTCATGGACGCCTGGCTGAGGCGTCGGCTCGCTTTTGGCTCCAGGGAACTGGTTTTTTCCTTGCTTCCCAGACTTGGATCCCGTCTTAGGCCATGTCTACGCTACCGCCTGCGTCGGCAAAGCTTACGTCGCTCGGTGGGGTGGGGTGAATGTTCCACCCCCCGAACGACTTAACACCGACATAAGCACTTGTGCGCTCAGCTCTGGGTCAGCAGGAGACCTTCCTCTTGTCTGTCCACTCCAGGCCCCCCACCCACTGCAATTCCCCATCTCATCCCATCCCCTGTCGACAGCTGGGCCAGTGATTCTCAACCTTTTTATGTTTGCCAACTCTGTAACCAAGTGGGATTTGTTCTGAATATTTGGTATGAAGATTGTGCGTGCCTCAGTTTCCCCGGTGTGCTGCATAATTAACTAGGGGGAGGGGAAAGGGGGTTTCTTTGCACAACAATCCAGAGATCCAGTGGGGGCCGGAGCCCTGACAACGGCCTGGCGACCCCGGCCCAGTGCAGGAAGCCAGCCAGTTTTGGCCAGCCGGAGGACAGAGACCCGAGGAGGAGCCAAGGTGTGTGGGCTGCTTGAAGCACATACAAGCTTCTGGACTGGGGTTCTGGGGGGGTCAGAGGAGAGGCCCCCCAGGCTGATGGACTTTGCTGTAACTTTCCGTTCTCTCTGCTGCCCTACGCCATGTTCCAGACAACATCCAAACCCTCCTGTTTTACACCCGCGGGTGGAGGGTCCCTCCAGACTGAGAAGGGGGTGTGCACAATTCCAACCAGGGGGATGCTCTGCGGGACTCAGGGGGGCTCTGAGGTTTGGTTCCAGGAGGGGGAGAAGCCGAGAGGCTCACCCCAGCCCTTTGTCCCCAGGGACTCCCAGCCTGAATGTGGGCTAAAGGGGGGCGGGGCCAGGACTCCTGGGTTCTGTCCCTGGCTTTCAGAGAAGAGTGGGTTAGAGTGTGTGGAGGCTGGGGCTGGGTGTCAGGACTCCTGGGTTCTCTTCCTGCCAGTATCTCTGGTGCACAGAACAGAGGCCGGCTCCTTACCCCACCACTCGCTTTATTCAGCCAATGCACAAAAGGGAACCACAATCCCCCCCAAAGAGAAGCGGAATCCGGTGCCGCGGGGGAGGCGCACTGCAGCCCCCACAACCAGGGCAAGGGAAGGGGGCCCGGCCGGGGCTCACAGCTTCCCGCCGGCCCAGGGAGCTGGGTAGCACTCGGCCCGGCTCAGCACGTCCACCACGCCCTGGGCGTATTTCCTCACCCCCACTCTCTTGACGCAGGCACCAGGGGAGCCGCATCCAGCCGCAGCCTTTGGCAGGGTGATCTCACCTGGACGGGGGGAGAGAGACGTGATCGGGGCTCCCACAGCCTCCCCTGACCCCCATGAGGCTTCTCACATGCTCCCCTCCCAGTAGGACTGCACCGGCTCTGTGGGGGAGTGGGGTCTAGTGGTCAGAGCAGGGGGGGTGGGAATCAGGACTCCTGGGTTCACTCCCCGGCTCTGGGAGGGGAGTGGGGTCTAGTGGCTAGAGCAGAGGTCCCTGGAGCCGGGACTCCTGGGGTTCTAGTTGGCTGACGCTGTCTTGGAATTACCCGCTGTTATTGTCCCAGTGAACTCAACACAATGGTCCTCGGCGCCGGTGCAGGCCAAGGGCTCCATGTCCTCGCAGCGATCTGCCCCCGCGGCGAAGCATGATGGGCACTGCCGGCCGTTGGGGACGGGGCTCACGGTTGGCACTGAGAACAGCCAGACACACCCAGTCAGCCAGGGGTGGGGAGTCCCTGCATGCCGGGCTCGATCCCAGCGCTGGCAGGGAAGTGGGGGCTAGTGGTTACAGCAGGGGGGGCTGGAAGCCAGGACTCCTGGGTTCTCTCGTCAGCTCTGGGAGGGGACGGGAGTGGGGACTAGTGGTTAGAGCGGGGAGGCTGGGAGCCAGGACTCCTGGGTTCTCTCCTCAGCTCTGTGAGGGCAGTGGGGTCTAATGGTTAGAGAAGAGAGGGGTTGGGCTGGGTTCTCTCCAGGCAGTTGGGGCCAGAGCAGAGAATCACCTCTTAGCCCCCCAGTGCCCCCCCAGCTGCTCCGTCCTCCCCTTTTGTATCCACCCCCACACACACACACATCTTATCTCATCTCCCACCCCCTGGCACAAGCCTGTCTTCTATCCAATCCCATCCCCACGGCCATCCACTGCAGTTCCCCATCTCATCTGAGACAGAGTCTGCAGACCCCCGCGGCCACGGAGCACAGGCTGAAAACCACTGGTCTCAAGGAAGGCGGCCCAGTTCCAGGAGCGAAGTGGGGTCTAGTGCGTAAAGCAGGGGTGCGGGCTGGGAGCCAGGTCCCCTGGGTTCTCCCCCTGGCTCCGGGAGGACGATGGTGTCTACACTTAGTAGGAATCTTGTTTCACTCACCCAGGTTGAACTCTGCCACAGCAATGACACAGGTCCCTTCCGAGGGGGCGCAGGGCTGCAGGGGGCCGGAGCACGATTCGGCTTTGGACTCACACACCTCGCATTGCAGAGCGCTCCCTGGAGGTTGGAAAAATCCCTTCTCAGTGCAAACCCCGACTCCCCACCCCTCCCCAGGCAGAAATACCAGCAGGAACCACGAGGTGGCGCTGTGATAGTTGTTACCACCAATGTCTCCTCACTGAATGTGTGGGCAGGTAGATCTTGGAGAAATTCCATCTGCTTTTGCAGCCAATCTGCCCAGTTCCCTTTAACTCGCTGTGTGGGGAAAGGCATCTGGCTGGTTATTTGCATCCTCATCAAAGCCGTAGACAAGTCTGTTTGCTGCCTGAGTGTCTGTGGCTGGAATACATTTTCAGCTGCAGAGCTGGTGATGGGGTAAAACCCCACACTTCTGTACAGAATTACACTTCTCTAGGGAGCGGTTTCTGCCGGGCTTTGGGGTGAACCTGTCACACACACACACACACACACACACACACACACACACACACAACCCGACTTGCTGTTCGGGGACTCTGCCTCTCAGAGTAACATTAGCTCAGCCACGATCAACTTCCTGGATCACTTTTTGTCTGGGGTCCTGTCAACTCTCTTCTTCCTAATGTGTCTGGTGATCGTTAACCCTTTCCATTGATGGCTTCACAGCCCCACCATGCATGCAGAAAACTCTGGGCTGGCTGAAGAGATCCCATGATTGTTAACTCTTTCCTGTCCAGAGCTTGGGAGAATTTCAATTCATGAAGTGAACGTAATATTTGAATTGAAGAAAGAAAGGAAATGAATTGGTCCACTTGGGGTTTTTTTCAGAGCTTTCATCTGGAAACATCACTTCAGTCTCCGAACGCCTTCTCCCTGCCTTTGCCAGGGTCCCAGGTGAGAGGAAGGGAATATTATCCCCATCTTATAGACAGGGAAACTGAGGCACAAAGGGGCAGTGTCAGAGCCACGAATACAACCAAGGAGTCCTAATTGCTGCTGACTTCCAACCCATTCTACAGCCACCCCCTTCCCTGACCTGGGGATAGAACCCAGGAGTCCTGGCTCCCAGACATCACATTAGACCATGTGAGTCAGTGCGATGGTGTAGCAGTGCCCCCTCCTGGCCAGGCAGGACGCGGTCCCGGCTCACCCAGCTCAGTGCGGCCCTCGCTCGAGTCCCTGTGCCCAGGAATCTGCAAAACCCTCGCTGCTGCCCAGCCCTTTTCTCCCTTCGCTCGCTGGGCCGGCATGGGGTACATACACCCCATAAGAGACCCCCACTCCCCACCCAGTGCCGGGCAATGAACCCAGGAGTCCTGGCAGGAATCTCAGTGCTGGGGGCAGGGGAACATTTCCAAGCAGGATTACAAGGGGCGGGAGACGGTTTTCCTGGTTTCCTGCTCCTCGTCGGGGAGCCCCGTCAGAGCTGGAGGAGGAACGAGGAGGAGGAAGGACAGACGGACTCAGGCCCCGACCCGTCACCCCAGTCTGACCCGCAGCCCGCTGGCCAGGCCCCTCGCGTGGGCTGTGGGAGTCCCAGGCTCCAATCCCTGCTCTCCCCGAGTCAGCCGGGGGTCGTGGCGCCGGCTTTTCCTCTCACTGGTTTTACCCACGAATTGCATCCTGACCCCAGAATCCGCCATGGACAGCGGCACGTTCCCCAGGCGAATTCCCGCCCCCCCCCCCCCCCCCGTGCCCGGCTCCCTGTGCCCAGGGAAGGACGGGACTCACCGGTGGCCAGGAGAGCGGCCAGCAAGCAGAGGGGCCGGGGCGCCCACATGGTGCCCGGGCGTTTGCTGCAGTGACGAAGCAGCTGCTGTTAGGTCAGGCAGGTTGGCAAATACCTGCCCCGGGGGGTCAGCTGGGCTGTCCCATGACATGCTGGTGGGCCCGGAGATGGGACATTTCACAGCCCTGAGTGTGACGCTGGCTGATCAGGTGTATTGAGGCCAGTTCACTTGTGCATTGGTGGAGATCAGTGGTTCTCAGGCAGGGGTCCGTGTGCCCCGGGGCACGCACAGGTCTTCCAGGGGGTACATCAGCTCATCTAGATATTTGCCTCGTTTTACAACAGCCCACATAAAAAGCTCTAACGAAGTCAGTACAAGCGAAAATTTCAAGCCCATGTTTATGCTGCTCTATAGACTATCCACGGAAATGTAAGTAGAATATTTATATTCCAGTTAGAGCTGTCGATTAATCGCAGTTAACTCACGCGATTAACTCCAAAAAATTTATCGCAACTACAAAAATTAATGGCCGTTTGAATTGCACTGTTAAACAACTGAATACCAATTGAAATTAATTTTATATTTTGGATGTTTTTCTACATTTTCAAATAGATGGATTTCAGTGACAACACAGAATACGAAGTGTACAGGGCTCACTTGATAATATTTTGATTACAAATATTTGCACTGTAAAAATGATAAACAAAGGAAATAGTATTTTTCAATTCACCTCATCCAAGTACCGTTGTGCGATCTCTTTGTCATGAAAGTGCAACTTACAAATGGAGATTTTTTTTGTTACCTAACTGCACTCAAAAACAAAACAATGTAAACGTTAGAGCCTACAAGTCCACTCAGTCCTACTTCTTGTTCAGCCAATTGCTAAGACAAATCAGTTTATTTACATTTACAGGAGATAATGGTGCCCGCTTCTTGTTTACAATGTCACCAGAAAGTGAGAACAGGCGTTCACATGACACTTTTGTAGCTGGCGTTGCAAGGTATTTACGTGCCAGATTTGCTAAACATTCGTAGGCCCCTTCATGCTCCAGCCACCATTCCAGAGGACATGTGCCCATGCTGATGACGGGTTCTGCTTGATAACGATACAAAGCAGAGCAGACTGACACATGTTCATTTCATCATCTGAGTCAGATGCCACCAGCAGAAGGCTGATTTTCTTTTTTGGCGGTTCGATCTCTGTTGTTTCTACATCAGAGTGTTGCTCTTTTAAGACTTCTGAAAGCATGGTCCACACCTCGTCCCTCTCAGATTTTGGAAGGCACTTCAGATTCTAAACCTTGGGTCGAGTGCTGTAGCTATCCTTAGAAATCTCACATTGGTATCTTCTCTGTGTTTTGTCAAATCTGCACTGAAAGTGTTCTTAAAACAAACAACATGTGCTGGGCCATCATCTGAGACTGCTCCGACATGAAATATATGGCAGAATGTGGGTAAAACAGAAGAGGAGACATACAAGGGAACCGGGCAGAATTCCTGCAAAAGCAGATGGAATTTCTCCGGGATTTACCCGTTCAGTGAGGTGGCATTGGTGGTAACAACCACCACAACGCCACCTCTTCGTTCCTGGTGGTATTTCTCCCCCGGGCACTGCCTGGGGAGGGGTGGGGAGTCGGGCTTTGCACTGAGAAGGGATTTTTCCAACCACCAGGGAGCGCTCTGCAACGCAAGGGATGTGAGTCCAAAGCGGAATCGTGCTCCGGCCCCCTGCAGCCTGGCAGAGTTCAACCTGGGTGAGTGAAACAAGATTCCTACTAAGTGTACACCCCACTCCCCTCCCAGAGCTGGGGATAGAACCCAGGAGTCCTGGCTCCCAGCCCCACTGCGGTAACCCTGTAGACCTCACTCCCCCACAGAGCCGGTGCAGTCCTGCTGGGAGGGGAGCATGTGAGAAGCCTCATGGGGGTCAGGGGAGGCTGTGGGAGCCCCCGATCACGTCTCTCTCCCCCCGTCCAGGTCAGATCACCCTGCCGAAGGCTGCGGCTGGATGCAGCTCCCCTGGTGCCTGCGTCAAGAGAGTGGGGGTGAGGAAATACGCCCAGGGCGTGGTGGATGTGCTGAGCCAGGCCGAGTGCTACCCAGCTCCCTGGGCCGGCGGGAAGCTGTGAGCCCTGACAGGGCCCCCTTCCCTTGCCCTGGTTGTGGGGGCTGCAGTGCGCCTCCCCCTGGGGCACCAGCTGCTGCTTCTCTTTGGGGGGGATTGTGGTTCCCTTTTGTGCATTGGCTGAATAAAGCGAGTGGTGGGGTAAGGAGCCGGCCTCTGTTCTGTGCACCAGAGATACTGGGAAGAAGAGAACCCAGGAGTCCTGACATCCAGTCCCCCATGCTCTAACCCACCTGATCCCACTCCTGTCCCAGAGCTGGGGGATAGAACCCAGGAGTCGTGACCCCCTGTAACCCACTGTGACGGCATCCCCGGGGTACAACCTGGAACTGTGGTACCACAGCGCCCCCTTAACTCTCCAGCCTGGGCTGTCTCTCGCACGGCTCCGCCAGTGACGAGCAGCAAAGCCCTCCGGGCGCTGTGCTCGCTCAGCCGTGATGTTACAGGCAGCTCACCTCACCGGTCCCAGTCCATGGGCTGGATTCCCCCCCAGCCTGGGACCAGTCTCCCCGGGTCAAAGTCCTTGTCTTCCAGCCCATCGTCCCTGTGCTGAGACAGGGGAGGAGGGAGGCCAAGTGGTGATGTCGCTTCCCCTCTTTTATACCTTCTCTCCAGTGCCAGAAAGATCCCCCCCCAGCCCCTCCGTGTACATGCCCTCTCCGAGGAGCCTCTGGGAGGGTGGATTGTTCTCGATGGGCCTGCCTGGCTCCTTTCTTGCTGCTGAAAGGCTCTGGGGCGTCTCCCAGCGTATTTCAGTAACACACCCCGCAAGACTTCAGACCTTCGGAAACCCACAAACCACCAGCACGGGAATGCTCAACAGACCGAAACTTTTCAAATGACCCCTCACCAGGCAGACGTTGTACGGACCCTATCCCAGTCACACCGAGGCGGTGAATATGGGCTTTACATCACGCTATTTCGAGGTGCAGAGTGTCACACCCACCCAACCCCACGCCCCTCTCAAAGCCAGGAATAGAACCCAGGCATCCTAGCTCCCAGCAGCCCCCCACTCTCCTCCCAGAGCTAGGAAAAGGAACAGAGGAGTTCTGACTCCTAGCCCAGCCCCCAATCTAACTCACTTAACCCTAGTCCCCTCCCAGAAGTGGGGAGAGAACCCAGGAGACCGGGCTCTACCCCTTCCCCCAAGGCGAGGCCCCGGAGGCCGGGGGAAAGCTGTGGGCTGGCTGAGCTCCCCTGGGGAAGGAGGGCTGTGGGTACGTGAGGCCGCAGCTCACTCAGCCGTGCAGGCGGGCGTGAACACGCTGCAGGGGAGACGTGCCTCAGGGGTTGATTTTGCAGCGCTCGGGGCTGTGAAATGTCCCATCTCCGGGCCCACCAGGATGTCATGGGACAGCCCAGCTGACCCGCCGGGGCAGGTATTTGCCAACCTGCCTGACATAACAGCAGCTGCTTCGTCAATGCAGCAAACGCCCGGGCACCATGTGGGCGCCCCGGCCCCTCTGCCTGCTGGCCGCTGTCCTGGCCACCGGTGAGTCCCGTCCTTCCCCGGGCACAGGGAGCCGGGCACTGGGGGGGCGGGAATTCGCCTGGGGAACGTGCCGCTGTCCATGGCGGATTCTGGGGTCAGGATGGAATTTGTGGGTAAAACCAGCGAGAGGAAAAGCCGGCGCCACGACCCCCGGCTGACTCGGGGAGAGCAGGGATTGGAGCCTGGGACCCCCACAGCCCACGCGAGGGGCCTGGCCAGCGGGCTGCGGGTCAGACTGGGGTGATGGGTCGGGGCCTGAGTCCGTCTGTCCTTCCTCCTCCTCGTTCCTCCTCCAGCTCTGACGGGGCTCCCCAACGAGGAGCAGGAAACCAGGAAAACCGTCCCCCGGCCCCTTGTAATCCTGCTTGGAAATGTTCCCCTGCCCCCAGCACTGAGATTCCTGCCAGGACTCCTGGCTTCATTCCCCAGCTTTGAAAGAGGAGTGGGGGTGTAACAGGCTAGCGTGGAGGGTCAGGTGGGAGCCAGGACTTCTGGTTTCTATCCGAGGCTTTGAAAGGGAAGTGGGGGTCTAATGGGCTAGAGTAGGGAATCACTGGGAGCCAGGACTCCTGGGTTCATTCCCCAGCTGTAGAAGAGGGGTGGGGTATAGTGGGTTAGAGCAGAGACGGTGGCAAATCAGGACTCCTGGGTTCTGTCCCTGGCTCTGCAGGAGGAGTGGGGTCTAGTGGTCAGAGCAGGGGGGGCTGGGAGTCAGGGATGAGGACTACTCGGCTGTCTTCTTGGTTCTGACCCTGAATCGGACACGTCCTTTTTCTGCCTCAGTTTCCCTATTTTTTAGATGGGGATAATATAACTTTGCTACCATCTAGGGCCATGGCAGGGGTGGCGGAAGGGGTTCTGAGGTTTAACTGATGTTTCTACGTGAAAGCTCTGGAAAAAAAAAGTGGGCAAATTTCTTTCTTTCTTTCTTTCTTTCTTTCTTTAAAAACCATTACGTTCGCTTAATGAATGTAACCCCCCCCACACTCTGGACAGGAAAGAGTTAATGCTCATGGGATCACTGGCTGCACAGCCATCAATCAAATGGCTTAACGAGCATCAATCATATTCTTAAGAAGAGAATTGACACGATCAGCGATGAAAAGGGGGCCGAAGTCGAGAGTGGCTGAGCTAATGTTACTCTGAGAGGCAGGGGCCTCGAACAGAAAGTTGGGGGGAGTGTGACAGGTTCGTTCACCCCAAAGCCAGGCAGAAACCCCTCTTTAGAGCAGCGGAATTCTTTTGTTCGGTCTAGACAGACGTGTGGGATTTTGTTTGCACGCACAAGTTACACCCCAGATCGCCACCTCAGCAGCTGACAATTTACTCCAGCCACAGACACTCAGGCAGTAATCAGACTGTCTGCGGTTTTGAGGAAGATACAAATAACCAGCTAGATGCCTTTCCCCACACAGCGAGTTAAAGGGAACTGGGCAGATTTGCTGCAAAAGCAGATGGAATTTCTCCAAGATCTACCTGCCCACACGTTCAGTGAGGAGACATTGGTGGTAACAACTATCACAGCGCCACCTCGTGGGTCCTGCTGGTATTTCTCCCCCGGGCACTGCCTGGGGAGGGGTGGGGAGTCGGGGTTTGCACTGAGAAGGGATTTTTCCAACCACCAGGGAGTGCTCTGCAATGCGAGGGGTGTGAGTCCAAAGAGGAATTGTGCTCTGGCCCCACGCAGCCCTGCACCTCCTAGGAAGGGACCTGCGTCATCCTCACAGCCAGGTACAGCTGGGGTGAGCAAAACCAGATTTCTACTAAGCATAGATGCCATTGCCCTCCCTGAGCCAGAGACAGAACCCAGGAGTCCTGGTTCCCACCCATCCTGCTCTAACTACTAGCCCCCAGTCCTCTCCCAGAGTCGGGGAGAGAACCCAGGAGTCCTGGCTCCCAGCCCCTGCTGCTCTAACCACTAGCTCCCGCTCCCCACCCAGAGCTGGGGACAGAACCCAGGAGTCCTGATTCCCAGCCCCCCTGCTCTAACCCACCAGTCCCCACTCCCGTGTCCAAGCTGGGATCGAGCCCAGCGTGCGGAGACTCCCCACCCCAGGCTGACTCACTCACCCCAGGGAGACTTGGACTCACTCCGGGCACCACCAAAAATTATACAAACCTGCCGCCCCTGGGCCCCGCCCCTTCTCTGCCTCTTCCCCAAGGCCCCTCCCCCTTCTCCACCTCTCCTACAGGCCCCGCCCCCTTTTCAGTCTTTTCCCTCGGGGCCAAGCCCCCTTCTCAGCCTCTTTCCCTGGTCCCGCCTCCTTCTGCACCTCTCCCCCCCATCCAAAAGACTGGACACGAGGGCTTTGCAAATGGCACGAGGCCACACAAGCCAAAACCTGGGACTGTCCCATTGAAAACCGGCCGGGTGGCCACCCAATGCCGCTGCTCGGGGTGTTTGCTGCAGTGAACAGCCCAGCAGAGCAGCTTGACAAAGCCTGCCTCAGTTTCCCTTCTCGGACTGTTCAAATAAAACTTCCCTTCAGGCTTTTTCTTGGGCAGAAATACCCCTCCTTGGGCACTGGGTTTATTAATATAAACCCACTCAAATATAACCTGTAAAACCTCCTCCCAATAAATATGTAATAATTAGTCATTAATATGTGACAAAGTGGGGGATTTTCTTGTTTGTTTTCTTGTTTTCGGTGGGTTTCCAATGGTTTGCATGCAGAGGGGGTGGGACTCAGTTTCCCTGGGTGTTACTGGTTTAACGAGGGGAGGGGAGAGGGAACGTGGGACCCCAGCCAATGGCCTGGAGGATGGACACACCAGCGACCGGTGACCTGAGACCCCGACCCAGAGGCCCAGCTCAGGAGACACAGCCGGTTCTGGCCAGTGGGCGGACAATGGGCTGCAGAGTGAGGACCCAGTGACCTGACCAGCCGGTTCCAGCCAGAGGACAGAAGCGAGGAGAGGAGGCCCCGGTTTACGACCCTGTTTCCCTGGAGAGAAGACAATGGACAGAGGCGGGGCCTGGGGCTGGGGATCTCAGATGCTCAGCTGGGAGCAGGGGGGGCTCAGGGCTGGAGAGGGGGAGCAGGCAGAGCCCCCCTGGATGCAGAGAGACTGGGATGTGTTGGGCTGAGGGAGGCCAGGCCTGAGGCCCTGAGAGTTTCCTGTGCTGGGTTCAACGCTCAATAAACCCTCCTGTTTTATGCTGGCTGAGAGTCGCTCCGGGCTAGAGAACAGGGCGGGGGGGTTGGCATCAACCCCTTCGGGGGAGGAGGCCCAGGGGGTCCAGAGCGAGGGGACTCCCTGAGGGGGCCCACGGCAGAGACAGACGTGCTAAGGCTCAGAGAGGTGCGGCTCCAGGCGGTGGAGGGGCCTGACCCCGAGAGAGAGGACCCCCGAGAAGGGCTGTCGCACTGAAGGGGGCACCCCCCACGGACCACACGGGGCCAAGAGTGGGCGCGACCTGCGAGTCCGTGACATAATACAAACCCACTAACATAGAAATTGCAAAACCTAATTAACATTTATTCATTCATAATTAACATACATTCAATAAAAGAGCAGCTTCAGCGAGAATAATTAATATTTAATACTTAATATAAACTTAATACATTATAAACTGGAACAATAATAATTACTATAGATTCAGTGAATCTTAAACGGCAAAAAATCCATTGGTAATAATTAATCATATCACTTCTAGCACATATAAACTGCAAACAACCCTCCACCCTCAGCCCGTAATCCTGCCCTGCGTCCACACATGGGGGGGTCATCCTGCCCCCCCAGACTCCTGTCCCGCCCCCCGTCAGCAGCTCCGTGGCCAGCCCAGCCCGGGGGCACAAACACAACAACCCTTGCATAAGGCCGGTGCCGTGATTTCACCACCCACAGCAGAGAGGTGAAATTGGGGGCAGGTTACACAACCAAGGCCAAGGAATTCCAGTCGCTGGGGAACAGACGGAGAGCCTGGACTCCTGGGTTCTCTCCCCAGCTCTGGGAGGGGATCGAGGGCTGGTGGGTTAGAGCAGGGGGGGCTGGGAGCCAGGACTCCTGGGTTCTCTCCCCGGCTCTGGGAGGGGAGTGGGGGCTGGTGGTTAGAGCAGGGGGGGCTGGGAGCCAGGACTCCTGGGTTCTCTCCCCGGCTCTGGGAGGGGAGCGGGGGCTGGTGGTGAGGGCTGGGAGCCAGGACTCCTGGGTTCTCTCCCCAGCTCTGGGAGGGGAGTGGGGTCTGGTGGTTAGAGCAGGGGGGGCTGGGAGCCAGGACTCCTGGGTTCTCTCCCCGGCTCAGGGAGGGGAGTAGGGTCTGGTGGTTAGAGCAGGGGGCTGGGAGTTGGCTGGGCAGGGCACCTGGCAGTGGGCTGAGTGCCCAGAGGACTCTGTGAGTGCAGAAAATGGGGGCTGAGCAGAAGGCCCTGGAGGAACCAGCCGGCCCCAGAAATGTTCCCTCTTCCATCCTTTTGTTCCTTAAATTCTTCTCCTTCCCTTGCCCATAAGTGGTGGTGTCATGGCAACATCAGCCGGCCCGGGGCTTGGCCAAAGGGGCGCCAGCCTGGGGGGTGAGTGGCAGGCACCTCCGGGGGGGTTGTCAGAGCTGCCCCAAGGGGGCACCGCCCCGGCCGATCCAGCATGGCTGGTTCTGATCCCAGCCCGGCTCTCGGCTGCCGCCTCTCCCCCATTCCCAGCTGAAAGGGGGGGGGGGCGGGGGCCTCAGTCTGGGAGCCCTCTAATGAACAGGCCCCGCCCCCCACCCCAGTGCCAAGTAAGCGGTCCCCGTATAACCAGCCCCGGCGCCCCACCCCAGAGCAGCCACATCTGAGCACTGGGGGAGGGGTCCCCGTGTAACCAGCCCCGGCGCCCCACCCCAGAGCAGCCACATCTGAGCACTGGGGGAGGGGTCCCCGTGTAACCAGCCCCGGCGCCCCACCCCAGAGCGGCTGCGTCCCAGTGCCAGGCGAGGGCTCCCTGTATAAACACAAACTTGTGCGTATTTGCAACTTTATTATATAAAACTCTGCAACGGCATTTTTGACCCAAACTGGCCGTTCCCGTCGCGTGAGCCGGGTTGGTGAGACCAGAATGAAACCGGAAAATCAACCCGGATCCCAGATCTCAGGTGGAAAAGAAACTCCTGCAAGCCCTGGGTTTGGCAATCACGACCAGCGAACAGACACGGGGCCTGTCCCCTCCAGGGGGTGCTGGCTCCCATCCGGCCCCAGGGCAGGGACTGGCTGGCTCAGGAGGTGGGGAATGGGGCAGGGGCCTGTCCCCTCTGCGGGGCGCCGGCTCCCACCCAACCCAGGGAAGAGGACAAGGAATTGGGCTGTGGGAAGTACTGTGTCGGGGGAGGAGTGATGGGGGGGGGGCGCTGGGGCAGGTGGGGAGGGGCGTAGCAGGTGGCATTTAAGGGGGCAGTGCCCAGCTTTGGGGGGGTGATGGGGGGCAGTGCTGGGCTGGGGGGAGGATAACCGGGAGGCAGCGACTGCTGGGGAAGGGGCTAGTTCCCAGCCCTATAGGGGGGAAAGTGCGATCGGGGGGGGCTCCCCGCCAAAGGGGGGTGCTGCAGAGGGGGGATGATGCAATCAGGGGCGCAGCGCCCAGAGGAGCAGCCCCCCCAGGCTGAGGAGGGGCAGCCCCCCCCGGGCCGCCCCCGCCGCGCTGCACAGGTTGGTCTTGAGCACGGCCTGGGGCTGGGAGGCGAACAGGGCCACGGCGCCCACGTCACACAGGCTGCGGGTGGCACAGCCCATGAAGGCCACGCGGAGACCCTCGAACCCTGGGGGGGAGGGGAGAGGGTTAGGGGCGCAAGGGACCCCCCAAAAGCCCTCTAAAAGCCCCATGGGCACCAGCCCCCCACGCAGCCCCCCACCTGCCCCATGGGGATCGGTCCCCCACACATCCCCCCACCCAGCCCGGAGCACCAGCCCCCCAACTGTCCTTTGGGCACCAGCCCCCTTCCACAGCCCCCCAACTTCCACAAAGGCATCAGCCCCCCACATATCCCCCCAACCACGCCATGGGAACAGGCCCACAGCCACCCCATGGGCATGAGCCCTCATAGGCACAAGGGCCCCCCCCAATACACATGCGGCTGAACCTCACCTCCCGCCCCCCCAGCAGAGCCCGGCCCCCGGTACCTGCGCCGGCGGTGGCGGCAAATTGGATGCAGCGGGTCTGCAGGCCCGTGCAGTTCAGCACCTCGGTGGGCACACAGACGTCCGAGCCGCGGGCAAAGCACGACCGGCAGCGCAGCCCGTTGGGCACCCCGGAGCTGGGCTGCACTGTGGGAAGGAGACACAACAACAAGGAGTAATCGGGGATGGAACCCAGGAGTCCTGGCTCCCAGCCCCCACTCCCCTCCCAGAGCCAGGGAGAGAACCCAGGAGTCCTGGCTCCCAGCCCCCCTGCTGTAACCACTAGACCCCACTCCCCTCCCAGAGCCGGGGAGAGAACCCAGGAGTCCTGGCTCCCAGCCCCCCTGCTGTAACCACTAGACCCCACTCCCCTCCCAGAGCCGGGGAGAGAACCCAGGAGTCCTGGCTCCCAGCCCCCCTGCTGTAACCACTAGACCCCACTCCCTTCCCAGAGCCGGGGAGAGAACCCAGGAGTCCTGGCTCCCAGCCCCCCTGCTGTAACCACTAGACCCCACTCCCCTCCCAGAGCCAGGGAGAGAACCCGGGAGTCCTGGCTCCCAGCGCCCCCTGCTCTAACCACCAGCCCCCACTCCCCTCTCAGAGCCGGGGATGGAACCCAGGAGTCCTGACTCCCAGCCCCCCCTGCTCTAACCACCAGCCCCCACTCCCCTCCCAGAGCGAGGAGAGAACCCAGGCGTCCTGGCGCCGCCCAGGGGGCTCCTACGGGTGATCTCGGGCACGTTGCAGCTGTCCGCCCGGCAGCAAGTCGAGTTCCAGCGCAGACGGTAGGCGCCGGCCGTCAGCCCGTAGAACTGGTTACAGAGCCGGTCGTCCGAGTTGCATTTCTTCTCGTACACCGTCTTCTCCTTGTCCTCGTCCCCTGGCAGGACAGGGCGGGCACCGGGGGTGAGACACGGGGTACGGGGATGGTGCAAGCCATGATTTGTGGGGAGAATCCCCCTGGGATGGAGCAGTCAAGGGGCTAGGACACACACGGGGTTTGTACCCGCACCCCCCTCAGTCTACCTGTGGCATGGGGGGGCACTGCTAGTGTGAAGCTCGCAGCACTGGGGTGGGGGGGACTGCTGGGGAAGCGTGCGCAACGTCAAATGGGGGCACTGCTGGGGGGAAGCTCGCAGCACTAGGGGGCACTGCTGATGGGAAACTTGGAGTGCCGGGGGGCACCATTATCAGGGGAGGCCTGCAGCTCTGGGGGGCACTGCTGAGGGGAAGCTCGCATCATCGGGGGGGCACTGCTGACAGGGAAGGCCTGCAGCTCCAGGGGACACTGCTGCGGGGAAGCTCACAGCATCGGAGCACTGCTGACAGGGGAGGCCTGCAGCTCCAGGGGGCACTGCTGGGGGGAAGCTCGCAGCGCTGCTTGTCCCCACTCCCCCAGCCCCACAGGCCGGGCCCTACCCTGCTCCTCGTCGCGGGCGATGGTGATGCAGCTGTTGACGGCGCTGGTGCAGGTGGCCTGGTTCGTGGTGCAGTTGTAGCCCTCCGAGCTGGTGCAGTTATAGCAGGAGATGGCGCCCCCTGGGCACAGGGGAGGGAAGCGCAGTCAGAGCCCCTCCAACGGGCCCATCTCACCCGGCATCCCGCCTCCTGCCCCCCCGGACTGGCCCCATGGGCCCATCAACCCGCCTGTGTGGGGAAAATTCCATCCTGCCCCCGTGGGGAGACAGTGGCCCTGCAGGCAGGGGAGCGAATCACTCGCTCAGCCTGTATCGCTGCATACCTTCTCACGGAGCCATGGCCCCAGAATGAACCCAGGAGTCCTGGCTCCCACCCCCTGTTCTAACCACCAGCCCCCATTCCCCTCCTAGAGCTGGGGAGAGAACCCAGGAGTCCTGGCTCCCACCCCCTGTTCTAACCACCAGCCCCCATTCCCCTCCTAGAGCTGGGGAGAGAACCCAGGAGTCCTGGCTCCCAGCCCCCCTGTTCTAACCCACCAGCCCCCACTCCCCTCCCAGAGCCGGGGAGAGAACCCAGGAGTCCTGGCTCCCAGCCCCCCTGTTCTAACCCACCAGCCCCCACTCCCCTCCCAGAGCTGGGGAGAGAACCCAGGAGTCCTGGCTCCCAGCCCCTGTTCTAACCACCAGCCCCCATTCCCCTCCTAGAGCTGGGGAGAGAACCCAGGAGTCCTGGCTCCCAGCCCCGCTGTTCTAACCCACCAGCCCCCACTTCCCTCCCAGAGCCGGGGAGAGAACCCAGGAGTCCTGGCTCCCAGCTCCCCTGTTCTAACCCACCAGCCCCCACTCCCCTCCCAGAGCTGGGGAGAGAACCCAGGAGTCCTGGCTCCCAGCCCCCCGTTCTAACCACCAGCCCCCACTGCCCTTCCAGAGCCGGGGAGAGAACCCAGGAGTCCTGGCTCCCAGCCCCCCCTGCTCTAACCCACCAGCCCCCACTCCCCTCCCAGAGCCGGGGAGAGAACCCAGGAGTCCTGGCTACCACCCCCTGCTCTAACCACCAGCCCCCACTCCGCTCCCAGAGCCGGGTCTATTAGACATTAAATAACCAAAAGTTCACTGGGTGAAGTGACAACAGGATCCATCCCCTCCCCCCCACCCACCCCCTCCCCCCCTCCCTCCATAGGTAGCCAGAGGAGGTGTCTGTGGGGCTAGATAGATCTTGTGTATGGGGCTAGACGAGGGATACGGTAGTGAGTGTCTATGGCCATCTGGCAGTGGGGACAGGGGGGCCCTGGGGGCTGGGTACAGGGGTGTCCCTGGGGGATGGGTGCAGGGGTACAGGGTGCCCTGAAGCTGGGCACAGGGGTGTCCCTGGGGCTGGGGAATGGGGGGTGTCCTGGGGGCTGGGTACAGGGGTGCCCTAGGGCTGGGCTGGGTATGGGGGGTGTCCTGAGGCCTGGGAACCAGGTGCCCTGGGGCTGGGGAATGGGGGTGTCCCTGGGGCTGGGGGGCTGGGGACGGGGTGCCCTGGGGGCTGGATACAGGGGTGTCCCTGGGGCTGGGGAATGGGGTACAGGGGTACCCGGTGGCTGGGGAATGGGGGGTGTCCTGTGGGCTGGGTCCAGGGGTGTCCCTGTGGCTGGGAACAGGGTGCCCTGGGGGCTGAGTATGGGGTGCCCTGGGGCTGGGGAACGGGTGTCCCTGGGGGCTGGGGTCCGGTGCACCGGTACAGGGGTGTCCCTGGGGCTGGGCTGGGGGCTGGGTATGGGGTGCCCTGGGGCTGGGGGCTGGGGACCGGTGCCCTGGGGTGTGCACCGCCCCCCCTCACCTGTGCCCAGCAGCGCAGCCAGCACGCACAGGCCCAGTAGCTCCCCCATGCTGTCGCAGGCTCGGGCCGGCTGTGGGGCCGGCGCTGCCTCACGGGACTGTTATAGGACTGGGCTGGGTTGGGCCGGGCCGGCAGACCCAGGGGCGGCCCCGGGCTGGGCTGGGCTTGGCTTGGCTGGAAAACTCCCGGGCACCGGCTCTACCTGTTCCCCCCCCCACATCCCGTCCCGTGCAATTCAATCCCCCGGCCCCACCACAGGAATGTCCCCGATCGAACCCGACCGCCACAGGTCCGGGAGGCGGATGGCACTGCTGGGGGGAAGCTCGCAGCATTGGGGGTATTTTTGTAGGGAAGATCAGTGGAGGAGTGGGGTCTTGGGGTTGGGGGAGGCTGGGAGCCAGGACTCCTGGGTTCTCTCCCTGGCTTGGGGAGGGGAGTGGGGCCTAGTGGTTAGAGTTTGGGGTGGGGGGGGCTGGGAGCCAGGACTCCTGGGTTCTCTCCCTGGCTTGGGGAGGGGAGTGGGGCCTAGTGGTTAGAGTTTGGGGTGGGGGGGGCTGGGAGCCAGGACTCCTGGGTTCTCTCCCTGGCTTGGGGAGGGGAGTGGGGCCTAGTGGTTAGAGTTGGGGGGGGGGGCTGGGAGCCAGGACTCCTGGGTTCTCTCCCTGGCTTGGGGAGGGGAGTGGGTCTAGTGGTTAGAGTTGGGGGGGCTGGGTTCTCTCCCTGGCTTGGGGAGGGGAGTGGGTCTAGTGGTTAGAGTTGGGGGGGCTGGGTTCTCTCCCTGGCTTGGGGAGGGGAGTGGGTCTAGTGGTTAGAGTTTGGGGTGGGGGGGGCTGGGAGCCAGGACTCCTGGGTTCTCTCCCTGGCTTGGGGAGGGGAGTGGGTCTAGTGGTTAGAGCGGGGGGCTGGGCGGTGGCGCTGGCTGCACCCAGCGCTAGGTGTGCACGGAGACATACCAGCTGCCCCTCGCTGCGTGGCTGATTTGTTCCAGAGGCAGTGACTGCGTCATCCAGAAGCCGCAGATTAAGAGGCCTGACGCCCGGGGCGATGGGCCTGTACCACAGGAGTTAGCACAGCCCCCGCCGGTGCCCCTCAGTCCCGACCTACAGCCCCCACCCCCTTCCCACAGCTCAATGCCCCTTAGTCATTCTCCAGGCCTGGCCATCTAGTTCTCCAACTCCAACCCACTACCCTCCCTCCCCGAGCGGGGGAGAGAACCCAGGAGTCCTGGCTCCCTGCCCCCCTGCTCTAACCACTAGACCCAGATCCTATATCAGGCAGCTACAGAACCCGGGTCCTAGGCGTGTTTAACCTTTTCGTGCTGAACCCTGGGTGGGGCCCATAACTGCCCCGTGGCACCTTCCATGGGCAGGTGGGGGAGCTGCTGGCAGACTGGGCCAATGCCATGGAGGCTTCCATCCCCCGCTCTGGGAGGGGAGTGGGGGCTGGTGGGTTAGATCAGGGGGGCTGGGAGCCAGGACTCCTGGGTTCTCTCCTTGGCTCTGGGAGGGGAGTAGGGTCTGGGGGTTAGAGCAGGGGGGGCTGGGAGCCAGGACTCCTGGGTTCTATCCTTGGCTCTGGGAGGGGAGTAGGGTCTGGGGGTTAGAGCAGGGGGGGCTGGGAGCCAGGACTCCTGGGTTCTATCCTTGGCTCTGGGAGGGGAGTGGGGTCTGGGGGTTAGAGCAGGGGGGGCTGGGAGCCAGGACTCCTGGGTTCTCTCCCCGGCTCTGGGAGGGGAGTGGGGGCTGGTGGTTAGAGCAGGGGGGCTGGGAGCCAGGACTCCTGGGTTCTCTCCCCGGCTCTGGGAGGGGAGTGGGGGCTGGTGGTTAGAGCAGGGGGGCTGGGAGCCAGGACTCCTGGGTTCTCTCCCCGGCTCTGGGAGGGGAGTGGGGGCTGGTGGTTAGAGCAGGGGGGCTGGGAGCCAGGACTCCTGGGTTCTCTCCCCGGCTCTGGGAGGGGTGTGGGGGCTGGTGGTTAGAGCAGGGGGGCTGGGAGCCAGGACTCCTGGGTTCTCTCCCCGGCTCTGGGAGGGGAGTGGGGGCTAGTGGTTAGAGCAGGGGGACTGGGAGCCAGGACTCCTGGGTTCTCTGCCCGGCTCTGGGAGGGGAGTGGGGGCTAGTGGTTAGAGCAGGGGGCTGGGAGCCAGGACTCCTGGGTTCTCTCCCCGGCTCTGGGAGGGGAGTGGGATCTAGTGGTTAGAGTGGGGGGGGGGGCTGGAAGCCAGGACTCCTGGGTTCTCTCCCCGGCTCTGGGAGGGGAGTGGGGGCTGGTGGTTAGAGCAGGGGGGCTGGGAGCCAGGACTCCTGGGTTCTCTCCCCAGCTCTGGGAGGGGAGTGGGGGCTAGTGGTTAGAGCAGGGGGACTGGGAGCCAGGACTCCTGGGTTCTCTGCCCGGCTCTGGGAGGGGAGTGGGGGCTAGTGGTTAGAGCAGGGGGCTGGGAGCCAGGACTCCTGGGTTCTCTCCCCGGCTCTGGGAGGGGAGTGGGATCTAGTGGTTAGAGTGGGGGGGGGCTGGAAGCCAGGACTCCTGGGTTCTCTCCTCGGCTCTGGGAGGGGAGTGGGGTCTGGGGGTTAGAGCAGGGGGGGCTGGGAGCCAGGACTCCTGGGTTCTCTGCCCGGCTCTGGGAGGGGAGTGGGATCTAGTGGTTAGAGCAGGGGCACTTGGCTGTGGAACGGGGCCTGGCTGAGCACCCAGAGGCAGGAGGCCGCTGCTGGGCCGCGCTGTCCCTGACCCCTCGTGCCACGTCAAACCCGCAGCAGCGCCCGGTCGTGGCAGGCGCGAGGGGCCCGGCGGCTCTGCAGCAGGTGACGCCAAGAATCTGGGCAGACTGGTCCAGCAGGAAGCAGAGCAGGATCGGGCCCTTGATGTCAATCCCCTCGGGGGCCCTGGGCTGCAGGGAGCGGAGTGGGGGGCTGCCCCCGGCCTTCAGGGCCAGTGCTGGGGGGGCTCAGTGGGGCAGGGACGGTGATGTGGGGCCGGGTGTAATTCGGCTGCAGATGTGTGAGAACCGCCCCCCCCCCCCGGGAAAGAGCAACCTAAAAATAGCCTGAGTCTGAGGGAAGGTCCGTTCATTGAGGCGCAATGATCCCCCCCCCCCAGTGCCAGAGAGAACCCAGGAGTCCTGCCTCCTCCTCCTCCTCCCCCGCCCCCAGTGCTCCGAGAGAACCCAGGAGTCCTGCCTCCCAGTGACCCCCCACACTAACCACCAGCCCCCACTCCCCTCTCAGTGCTCCGAGAGAACCCAGGAGTCCTGGCTCCCAGCCCCCCCTGCTCTAACCACCAGCCCCCACTCCCCTCTCAGTGCTCAGAGAGAACCCAGGAGTCCTGGCTCCCAGCCCCCCCTGCTCTAACCACCAGCCCCCACTCCCCTCTCAGTGCTCAGAGAGAACCCAGGAGTCCTGGCTCCCAGCCCCCCCTGCTCTAACCACCAGACCCCACTCCCCTCCCAGAGCTCAGAGAGAACCCAGGAGTCCTGGCTGAAGAACCAGGCAGAGATCTGGGGGGAGGGGGGATTCTCCGTGACGTGACCTTCATCTTACACACAGGAACCGGGCACCAGACTCTGTGACTCCCTGGGGCTAAGGATCAGGCCCTGTGAAGGCGGGGGGCACACATCACAATGGCTCTTTATTAGGTGCATTATGGTAGTCCTGGGTGCGGTACATCACGATGGCTGTTTATTAGGTGCATTACGGTAGTGATAGGTGCGGTACATCACGATGGCTGTTTATTAGGTGCATTACGGTAGTGATAGGTGCGGTACATCACGATGGCTGTTTATTAGGTGCATTACGGTAGTGCTGGGTGCGGTACATCACGATCGCTGTTTATTAGGTCAGTGGTTTTCAAACTGCAGGTCGTGACCGAGCACCGGGTCGCGGCGGCTCTGGTCAGCACCACCTACCGGGCCGTTAAAAGTCCCATCAGCGGTGCTGCCCGGCTAAGACAGGCTGGTCCCTACTTGTTCTGACACCGCGCTGCGCCCCAGAAGCGGCCAGCAGCAGGTCCGGCTCCTAGGCGGCGGGGGCGGCAGAGGGGTACGGGGCTCCATGCGCTGCCCCCGCCCTGAACACCGGCTCCGCTCTCCCATTGGCCAGGAACCTGCCAATGGGAGCGGGGGAGCGGGGCGGTGCCTGTGGGCAGGAGCTGTGCCGAGCTGCTTGCGTGCCTCCGCCTAGGAGCCGGACCTGCTGCTGGCCGCGTCCGAGGAGCAGCGCAGACCACGATGCCAGGCCAGGCAGGAGGCCTGCCTCTGCCCCCGTTGTGCCGCTGACCGGGAGCCGCCTGAGGTAAGCCCTGCCCCAGCCCTGAGCCCCCCCAAACCCCTTCCTGCACCCCAAGCCTCTCATCCCCGGCCCCAGCCCAGAGCCCTGACCCCCCCCCACCCTGAGCACCTCACTCCTGCCCCACCCCGCAGCCCTCACATCTGCACCCCAACCCCCTGCCCCAGCCCTGCGCGTCTCCCACCCCCAACCCCCTGCCCCAGCCCTGCGCGTCTCCCACCCCCCAACCCCCTCATCCCCAGCTCCATTGGGTCACGGCATCAACAGTTTTCTTCAACTGGGTCGCCAAAAAAAAAGTTTGAAAACCACTGTATTAGATGCATTACGGTAGCGCTGGGTGCGGTACACCACGACTGCTATTTATTAGATGCATTACGGTAGTGCTGGGTGCGGTACAAACCCATACGGGCGTTCTTAGCAGAGCAGTGGAAGGACCCCCCCCCCCCACACACACACACACACGTTGCCCCTTTCGAGGACCGTCAGGGACCCCCTGTAGAACAACCCCCCCCGCATTTCAGTGCTGCCCCAGTGCCCCCCAAAAGCCAGGGAACAGGACTGGACCCAAGCCCCACAAGCCAGGTCAGACCCACCCGCGGACCAGGAGAGGCCTTGTCCTTGGGCCTGCGTCACGCCAAGATCCCTGCGTGAGCCGGAGCCGCCGTGGGGCAGGGCAGGGACGGGGTCTGTGTTAGCAACCTCGGGGATTTCGGGGGCTGTGGGGGGAGAACTGCAAGGAGAATCGCCCCCCACTCCACTGCCTGCAGCACAGCGCCCCCTAGCGCCGCCCTGGGGCACCGGGGGAGAGCCCCCACCCCGCTCCCTGCGGCACAGCGCCCCCTAGCGCCGCCCTGGGGCACCGGGGGAGAGCCCCCACCCCGCTCCCTGCGGCACAGCGCCCCCTAGCGCCGCCCTGGGGCACCGGGGGAGAGCCCCCACCCCGCTCCCTGCGGCACAGCGCCCCCTAGCGCCGCCCTGGGGCACCGGGGGAGAGCCCCCACCCCGCTCCCTGCGGCACAGCGCCCCCTAGCGCCGCCCTGGGGCACCGGGGGAGAGCCCCCACCCCCCTCCCTGCGGCACAGCGCCCCCTAGCGCCGCCCTGGGGCACCGGGGGAGAGCCCCCACCCCCCTCCCTGCGGCACAGCGCCCCCTAGCGCCGCCCTGGGGCACCGGGGGAGAGCCCCCACCCCGCGCCCTGCGGCACAGCGCCCCCTAGCGCCGCCCTGGGGCACCGGGGGAGAGCCCCCACCCCCCTCCCTGCGGCACAGCGCCCCCTAGCGCCGCCCTGGGGCACCGGGGGAGAGCCCCCACCCCGCGCCCTGCGGCACAGCGCCCCCTAGCGCCGCCCTGGGGCACCGGGGGAGAGCCCCCACCCCGCGCCCTGCGGCACAGCGCCCCCTAGCGCCGCCCTGGGGCACCGGGGGAGAGCCCCCACCCCGCTCCCTGCGGCACAGCGCCCCCTAGCGCCGCCCTGGGGCACCGGGGGAGAGCCCCCACCCCGCGCCCTGCGGCACAGCGCCCCCTAGCGCCGCCCTGGGGCACCGGGGGAGAGCCCCCACCCCGCGCCCTGCGGCACAGCGCCCCCTAGCGCCGCCCTGGGGCACCGGGGGAGAGCCCCCACCCCGCTCCCTGCGGCACAGCGCCCCCTAGCGCCGCCCTGGGGCACCGGGGGAGAGCCCCCACCCCCCTCCCTGCGGCACAGCGCCCCCTAGCGCCGCCCTGGGGCACCGGGGGAGAGCCCCCACCCCCCTCCCTGCGGCACAGCGCCCCCTAGCGCCGCCCTGGGGCACCGGGGGAGAGCCCCCACCCCGCGCCCTGCGGCACAGCGCCCCCTAGCGCCGCCCTGGGGCACCGGGGGAGAGCCCCCACCCCCCTCCCTGCGGCACAGCGCCCCCTAGCGCCGCCCTGGGGCACCGGGGGAGAGCCCCCACCCCGCGCCCTGCGGCACAGCGCCCCCTAGCGCCGCCCTGGGGCACCGGGGGAGAGCCCCCACCCCCCTCCCTGCGGCACAGCGCCCCCTAGCGCCGCCCTGGGGCACCGGGGGAGAGCCCCCACCCCGCTCCCTGCGGCACAGCGCCCCCTAGCGCCGCCCTGGGGCACCGGGGGAGAGCCCCCACCCCGCGCCCTGCGGCACAGCGCCCCCTAGCGCCGCCCTGGGGCACCGGGGGAGAGCTCCCACCCCGCTCCCTGCGGCACAGCGCCCCCTAGCGCCGCCCTGGGGCACCGGGGGAGAGCCCCCACCCCCCTCCCTGCGGCACAGCGCCCCCTAGCGCCGCCCTGGGGCACCGGGGGAGAGCCCCCACCCCGCTCCCTGCGGCACAGCGCCCCCTAGCGCCGCCCTGGGGCATCAGGGCCAGCTGGGGAACTGGCCCCATTGACTACAGTGGCGCTTCGGCCGATTGACCCAGCGGGGGGGTCACTATAAGGGTGGCTGTGCTGAGAGAGTAGCTATGGGAATACAGGGCGGGGGGGAGGGACCAGAGATTTCGGGAGAGGACTGGGCGTGGAGGCCCCTTTCAGGAGACCCTACAATAACCAAGCAATGCACGCGGCCCCCAGCCCGCCTGAGAGACCCTACAAGAACACGGCCGTTCTGCCTTAGCTGCGGGAGGGGATCCCCAAGCTTGGCTGGAAGCCCCCTTAGACCTCGCTGTCGAAGGCCTTGACGAGAACCCGCTGGGAGTCGGCCGCCAGCTCCTCCAGGCACTGGCTGAGCATGGAGTAGGTGGTGTGGAAGGAGATGCCCCCGGAGGCCAGCGCCCCGTAGATGGGGATCCGGTGGAAGAAGAAGTTGACCACCACCAAGCCCCCGCCGGTGGCCTTCCCCAGCAGCCCGATCACCACCTCCTTGTTGATGCTGCGCCCGAGCACGCTGCGCACCTCGGCCCGCAGCACCTCCAGCGGCTTCCCGGCCCTCTCCGCCAGCCGGGCCAGGGAGGCCGCGTCCAGCCCGAAATCCTGCCGGTAGGCGGCCAGTTTCCTCAGCAGGATGGAGACGTCGCAGGTGAAGGCCAGCCCCGGCAAGGGCACGGCGGCCACCAGGCTGGAGACCAAGGCCACCTTCCAGACCTCCTGGTGGAGCAGCTGCCGCTTCTTCTCGATGATGGCCCCCGAGAGGTTGGGCAGGGAGAGGAGGAAGGCGTGACGCTTGTGCCCGGGCAGCTCTCGCTCCAAGGTGTCCTCGAAGGCCTGGAAGTCGTATTTCTCCATCTCGAAGCTGCTGAGGAGGAAGACCTTGGCGTCGCCCAGCCCGGCCTGACCCAGCCGTTCCCGGCAATCCCTCCTGATCTCCTCCAGCACTTCCTCTTCCTCGGGCGGGTTCTTCCTCCTCCGCGTGGCCTCCAGGTCGTTGTCTACCTTGGCGCGCACGAAGTAGAAGCGTTTGCCTTGCTCCACGATGGCCCGGGCCAGGCGGACGTGGTTCTCCTTGAACCTCTCCGAGGCCAGGATGATGAAGAAGTCGTAGCGAGTGAAATTCACGGCCTCGAGGTAGCGGTCGGCCCGGAAGCTGGGCGTCCCGATGCCCGGCAGGTCCCACAGCGTCACGTTGGGGTAGCCGGGATAGGGGTAGGCCGTGGGCTGGGCCGTGGTCTCGGTCACGCCGGTCTGGGCCGCCCCCTCGTCCTCGTCACTCAGGCCTCGCAGGGCGTTGACGAAGGTGGACTTGCCAGCCCCTGACTCCCCCGTGACGGCCACATCCAGCCGGGCGTTCCACAGGGTCTCCAGGCTGCACTGGACCCGGGTCACCACCTCCGCCAGGCCGCCCAGCTCGTAGGCCTCCTGAATCTCGGCCACCTCCCGCTCGCTGATCTGCTCAAATCCGGAGAGCGTGGGGCGCAGCACCCTACGGGCACAGTGGGCGTGAGACAATGGGGGCACCAGGGGGCACGGGGGCGTGAGACAATGGGGGTCACCGGTGGGGGGGAGCGCACAGAAAGTGTGAGATGCCAGATGGCACCGGGGGCATAAGACAATGGGGAATACTGGGGGGGAGGTAGAGGGGACATGAGATGCTGGGGGGGACTGAACAGAGTAAGAAAGGACCGGGGAGTATGGGGCGGGAGTAGGGAGAGGCAGAGCAGGGGAGACACGGGATGAGGAGTGGGGGGGACTAGTGAGGGTGAGACATGGAGGGACAGGCTGGGTGTTGGGGATTCTGGGAGACCCTACAATAACAAACCACCTGAGACCCTATAAAATGAACCCACCAAAAGACCCTACAATAACAAACACTGCATGCAGCCCTCCAAAGAGACCCTACAATATCACCCCACCTGAGGCCCTTCCGCCCGCAGCAACCACACTCGTCTCCCTAAGAAACCCCACAATAACAAACCAGCCCTACCTCTCCCGAGCATCCCCACAACAGCGGCCCACCTGAGAGACCCTACAATAAACAAGCCGCACCTCTCGTACATCCTGACGTCTCCCACCAGAGCCTGGCGCAGCAGGGGACCGTCCAGCTCTCGGGGCTCGTGGCCGGAGACGAGGAAGACGACAGGCAGGGGCTCCCCGAGGCCATGGGCCACCAGGGACTGGGTGCAGGCGGCCCGGAGGGCGTCGAGGGCCTGGGCCCGGTCGTAGCGCTCTCCCAGGAGCCGCCGGAGGGTGTGCAGGTCCAGGTCAGCCTTGGTGCGGGCGAAATGCACCGTCTTGCCGGCGCCGCGGGCCTCCTGGGCCAGGCGGGCATGGCTGGCACCGAATAGCCCGTCGGTGGCCAGGAGCACCACGTCCCCCTCGGCCAGCCAGCGCTCCGGCCCCTCGCCCTCTGTCAGGGGCAGCTCCCAGAGCAGCAGGTTGGGCCGGGCCGGGTCGGGGTACAGCACGGGCCCCCCGGAGCTCGCCGGGGCCCCCAGCGGGGCCGCGCGGGCGTCGTCCTCCACCAGGCCCCGCGCGGCGTTGAGCAGGGCCGACTTGCCGCAGCCCGGCGCCCCCACGATCACCACCGAGACGTCGCCCCGGTCCGGGGAGCCCGGCGAGGTGTCCACCGGGGGCTGCGGGGGCATTTCGGGGTCTGGGGCTTCGTTCATCTGGGTGCTGCGGAGACAGAAAGAGAAGTGATTGTCGGGGGGGGGGCGTGGCTCCGGGGGTCTGCCTCCTGCCCCCACCCCCTCCTGCCCCTGCCCCACCCCGCCCTGATCCCAGCCCATCCCAATACCCCAGCCCCCTCCTGAACCAGATGGAGAGATGTGCACAGGGACAGATAAACCGAGGGGGGTACATTGGGGGTACACGGGGACAGACAGAGGAGAGTGCAGGGGGATGGATCAGGGGTCATGGACAGGGGGCGAAGGGGGACGGAGGGGGTGCATAGGGCGGATCGGGAGGTGCAGGGGGATGGATCGGGGGGTGCAGGGGAATGCATGGGGAGGCGCAGGAAGCGGGGCGGAGGGCAAAGGGGGACAGATTGGGGGGTGCATGGGGTGGATTGGGGGTGCAGGGGACGGGAAAGGGGTGCAGGAGGCGGGGTGGGGGGTGAAGGGCGTGGATCAGGGGGTGCAGGGGACGGGAAGGGGGTGAAGTGGGCAGACAGAGGGGATGCAGGGGGTGGATCGGAGGTGCACGGGGCGGGGGGAGGATGGGGGGTGCATAGGGCAGGGGATGGGGCGGGGGTGCATGGGGAGGGGGATGATGGGGGCGCACAGAGGGGGTGCAGGGGACGGAGGAGGGTGCAGGGGATGGATCAGGGAGTGCATGGGGAGGGGGGTGAAGGGGGTGGCCAGAGGGGGTGCAGGGGAGGGATCAGGGGATGCAGGGGGCGGATCGGGGGTGCATGGGGCAGGGGACAGACGGGGGGTGCAGGGGGCAGCTCGGGGGGAGGATGGGGGGTGCAGGGGATGGGGCGGGGGTGCACGGGGAGCGGGGGGCAGATCGGGGCCTGCAGGGGGCAGATCGGAGGTGCACGGGGCGGCTCGGGGGGAGGATGGGGGTGCAAGGGAGGGGGGGCGGATCGGGGGCTGCAGGGGGCCGGGGGGGGGTCACACGATCGCTCCCTCCCGCACTCACGGCTCCGCCGGCGTCTCTCCCGGTTCCTCCCCCTCCGGCCCGGCCCGGCCCGGCCCCCGCGGGGAGGAGCCGCCGCGTCGGTTTCTATTTCCCGGCCCCGCTGTCACTGGGCCTGGAGCCATCGGCCGGGAGGGACCCACTGCGGGTGAGCGGCTGGACCCCCCCCCCCGAGAACCCAGGCGTCCTGGTGTCCCCCCCCTCAACCACCATCACCCCCCCAGAACCCAGGGGTCCTGTCTCCCCCCTTCCCCTGAGAACCCAGGCGTCCTGACCCCCCCGTCTCCCCCAGAGAACCCAGGCGTCCTGGCTCCCAGCCCCCCCCCCCCCCCAAGAACCCAGGCGTCCTGGTCCCCCCCCAACCACCATCACCCCCCCAGAACCCAGGGGTCCTGTCTCCCCCCTTCCCCTGAGAACCCAGGCGTCCTGACCCCCCGTCTCCCCCAGAGAACCCAGGCGTCCTGGCCCCGTCTCTAACCACCAGCCCACACTCCCCTCCCCGAGCCGGGGAGAGAACCCAGGAGTCCTGACTCCAGCTTTCTTCCCCTCGCAGCGGTGGGCCATGGCAGCCCCGGTGGGCTTGGATGACGCTTTCCTCCGGGAGCTGCGGACCCGCTACGAAGCCCACGACCCCGTCACGGCCGCCGCCCGCCTCCAGGCCCTGGTGGATTCGGTCAACACCCTGAAGGTCGACGTGGCTGTGGTGGGCCGCCGGGCCGCCGGGGTCACCACGCTGATCCACGCCCTCGTGGGAGAACGCCCCGGCCTGGACAACGCCCAGGCCTTCTTCCAGCAGGCGCCGGAACCCCCGGGGCAGCCGGCCGGCTACACCCACCCCACCTACCCCAACCTGGCACTGTGGGATCTCCCGGGCTTCCAGGAGCCGGAGAAGCCGGGCGACTACACGAAGCGGCTGGGGGACCTGGGGAAGTTCACCTGCCTGGTGCTGGTGGTGGCCGAGGGAAGCCCGGCAGATCCCCACCTGCAGCTCCTCAAGGCCTTCCAGCAGAAGCGGAAGCCCTACTACGTGGTGCGCACCAAGGTGGACCTGGACTTGCACACGGCCAAGCGGCGGTTCCAGGCCCGGTACAGCTCGGCCGAGGCGCTGGCGCTGGCCCGGAACGGGGTGGCCGAGGTGCTGGCCAAGAACAGGCTGGAGCCCAACAGGGTTTTCCTGGTCTCGGCCCTGGAGACGGACAGGTACCAGTTCAGCCAGTTCCAGGACAAACTGGAGGAGGAGCTAATCCAGCTGAAGAGGTGAGTGGAGCGGGGCTAGGAGCCAGGACTCCTGGGTTCTCTCCCCAGCTCTGGGAGGGGAGTGGGGTCTAGCGGGTCAGAGCAGGGGGGCCGGGAGCCAGGACTCCTGGGTTCTCTCCCCAGCTCTGGGAGCGGAGTGGGGTCTAGCAGGTCAGAGCAGGGGGGGCCAGGAGCCAGGACTCCCGGGTTCTCTCCCCAGCTCTGGGAGGGGAGTGGGGTCTAGCGGGTCAGAGCAGGGGGGCCGGGAGCCAGGACTCCCGGGTTCTCTCCCCAGCTTTGGGAGGGGAGTGGGGTCTAGCGGGTCAGAGCAGGGGGGCCGGGAGCCAGGACTCCTGGGTTCTCTCCCCAGCTCTGGGAGGGGAGTGGGGTCTAGTGGGTCAGAGCAGGTGGGCCGGGAGCCAGGACTCCTGGGTTCTGGCTCTGGGAGGGGAGTGGGGGAAATTTTACAGCACTTTGAAAAATCAGCTTTTTAACAGAAACTGCAGTGAAACTTCCCCACTGGGTATTGCGGGGCCCCATCACACTAAGTGCTGCATTGTGCCGGGCGCTGCATAGACCCCGCTCGAGAACAGGGGCTCCGCTATGGGGCGCTGCATAGACCCCGCCCAAGCCCCAGTCCCTGCCCCACATCCTCTAAGAGGTGGAGCTTCCATTCTGCATAGACAAAAGAAGGCTCCTTCTCCTACATACAGGTGGGGAAACTGAGGCCCAGAGAGAGGCAGTGACTCACAGGGTGTCTGTGGCTGAGCTGGGACCAGACCCCAAGTGTCCTGGGTTCCAGTGACACCAGGTACAAGCTTCCTCTCTACCCAAAGCTCAGCAGAGGGGCTCCAATCCCCCCGTCCCGTCCTCTCTGTGCAGGGCCCAGGACGGGGAGCTGGACGACCTGAGGGCTGTGAACACGAGGAAGACCCAAGAGCTGTACCAGGCCTGTGCCACGGGGGGACTGGCAGGGGTGCCTGCCATCATCCGCTCGGCGCTGGAGGAGCCCTCGCAGATCCGGCTGGACGTGGCAGTGCTGGGGGAGGCTGGCTCGGGCAAGTCGGCGCTGGTGAACGCTCTGAGGGGGGTGGGCTGCGGGGAGCCAGAGGCAGCACCCACGGGGGTGATGGCCACCACCCGGAAAGCCACAGCTTACGCCCACCCCACCGTGCCTGGCCTGTATCTGTGGGACTTGCCGGGAGTGGGGGTAACGGAGGAGGACGTGGGGCGGCTGGATCTGTCCCGTTACGACTTCTTCCTGCTGACGGCCTCGGAGCGCTACCGCCACGCCCAGAGCCAGCTCGCCCGGGCCATCAGCGCGGCCGGGAAGCGGTTCTTCTTCATCAGGACCAAGGTGGATGTGGACGCCCAGCCCGGCTCTGAGCCCGGCCCCGAGCCCGGCCC
The DNA here is from genome assembly GCF_011386835.1 of Chrysemys picta bellii. Taxonomy (NCBI): domain Eukaryota; kingdom Metazoa; phylum Chordata; order Testudines; family Emydidae; genus Chrysemys; species Chrysemys picta. Next base: position 1,496,486 of record NC_088810.1, on the reverse strand, counting down.
CTTGGAGGAGATCCGGAGCAGCTGTGTGGATGCCCTCCAGAAGGACGGCGTGGGCTCCCCCAGGGTCTTCCTCGTCTCCAGCCTTCTCCGCGAGGCCTACGACCTGCCGGCCCTCCGGGCGGCCCTGGAGAGCGATGCCCCAGCCTTGAAGAGGGAGGCACTGGAGAAGGCCATCCCCGTGGCCTTGAGCCGCCTGGTGAGGAGGAAGAGCAAGGCGCTGATGAAGGACGTCTGGGGCAAGACCCTGAATACCTGCCTGTACTACGCAGAGAAACCTGGCCCGGATGTGGCCACCAGCCTCGTCGACACAATCTCGGCTTTCTCCATCGAGCTGGGCCTGGACGAGGAGTCCTTGGCCCAGGTGGCCAAAGCCACAGGGAAGCCGGCCGGGCTGCTCCAGGCCGAGATCCGGAGCCCCTGGGTCAAGCGGCTGGACCCGGAGCAGGTGCTGAAGCAGATCACTAAGCCAGCGCCCTTCTCCTCCCGAATGTGGAACTTTGTGCCCTACTGGGGCCGCGGGGCCGAGGGGCAGCCTGAGATCTCCCTGGAGGCCACCTACAGGCTGCTGACACAGGCCCTGGCAGAGATGACGGAGGACGCAGAGCGGATGCTGCACCAAGCCCATGCCAAGGAGTAGGGGGAGGGGCTGTTTGTAGAGTGTTTCCTCCCCCAGCGCGGAGATGCAGCCCCCTCTGAGGCGGGCTCGGGGGCTGTGTATGTGGTGCTGAATTCCAGCCAGGGCGGCTGTGACACAGGGGTTGCTGCTGCATTAGCGGAGTGTGGTTATATAGCTGTGGCATTGCATGGTTTTTTCCTGTGTCCCGCACTTGTCAGAATAACGGGCGACCTGCCCGCCTAGGGGGCGCCCTGCTGAGCTCAGCGAGGCTGATGTTCTAGCCAGGGACACACACACTGGGCCCTCCGCAGCGCAGACTTTGTATTAGTTCTTTCTTGTCTGTTTTCCTTCAATCAGAAATAAAAGGGAGACCCGGACAGGACCTTTGCTCTGTGTTGATGGGAAACTCTGCTGATGAAAGCGCGGCTGCTGAATGGGCACTGCTGGCAGCGCAGGGCCACGCTGGGGCCAGCCCGGCCTGGGAGAGGAAAGGGGGCGCCCTGGCTGACCTCCACCCTGCAGCACAGCCCTGCATGTCCCACTGCACCCTGGGAATTTGAGGCGCTGAACACCCCAGTGCATTCTGGGAATATGGGGCACTCCTCTCCCTGGTGCATCATGGGAATTTGAGGCGCTGAACACCCCAGTAAACCCTGGGAAGTTGGGGATCTCCATGCCCCAGAGCATGCTGGGAATTTGGGGCTCTGAACACCCCAGTGCACTCTGGGAATGTGGGGCTCTGCACCCCCCCCCCCCAGTGCATGCTGGGAAGTTAGGGCTCTGCACCCCCCCCCAGTGCATGCTGGGAAGTTGGGGCTCTGCACCCCCCCAGTGCATGCTGGGAAGTTGGGGCTCTCCAGACCCCAGTGCATGCTGGGAAGTTGGGGCTCTGCACCCCCCAGTGCATGCTAGGAAGTTGGGGCTCTGCACCCCCCAGTGCATGCTGGGAAGTTAGGGCTCTCCAGACCCCAGTGCATGCTGGGAATAGGGGGCTCTCCACTCCCTGGTGCATCATGGGAACGTGGGGGGTGGATGCCTCTGTGCTCGCTGGGAATAGGCCTCTCCGTGCCCCGGTGCACCCTGGGATATCATGGTGGGTCGCCTCCCGCAGGAGCCCGCAACCTGCTGCTGCCCCTGAATTGTCACCCCGCCTCATTGGGGAAGCGTCCTGGCGGCCTGCGCATGCGCATCATTGTAGTGCCCCGCCTCCCAGTATCGCGCATGCGCAGACCTTTCGTCGTAGCATCGTTGCTGAAACGCATTGAGAGAACCTATACGCATGCGCACCGTCGGACCCAGAGTACACGATCTAGGTCGCGCATGCGCAGTCCACTTCGCCACGCGCCTTTCCCAACGCGCATGCGCCTGCCGCAGTAGCGCGACGCTGGGGACAGAAGGACCCCGCGTCCCCCCGTCTTTTGGGTTGCCCGAATGAATGCCTGATTAAAATTGCTCATATCCGGGGGCGGGGTTGGGGGGAGGGAGCCCAGATGGGGGTAAGAGGGGAAGGGAAGGGAGCAGGCCCGGGGGCCGGTAGTTTAGATCAGGCGCGGGCAGGGGCAGCCCCAGCGGAAACAGGGAGGGGTCCTGGCTGGGTGGGCATCGGAAACAGGAAGGCGAAGCAGGCGAGGGAGGAGAAGGGAGAGGGAGAGAGGTGAGGGGTGACAGGGGCGTCTCCATGGGGGGTGGCTGGGAGGTGGGGGGAGGGGTGGCTGAGGGGGTCCGTGGGGGGAGGGGTGGCTGAGGGGGGGGTCTCCATTGTGGGGAGGTGGGGGAGGGGTCCCATGGGGATCTGGCTGGGGGGGGGGGTTGGGAGGCTGCATATGAGGGTCGGGGGGAAAGGGGCCATGGGGAGAGGTAGCTTTGTGTTGTGGGGGGAGGGGTTGGGGGCTCCATGAGGATTTAGATGACGAGGACTCCCTGGGAGGGGGGAGAGGAGGGGTCCATGGGAAGAGTTGAGGAGAGTTTGGGGGGCTCAAGGGGAGGGGAGGGGGAAGGATCTGTAGGGGGGGGGAAAATGGGAGGGCCTCCATGGGGAGGGTGGGCCTGGGGGGAGGAGTCCTCAGGCAGTAATGGCTTCGTGTGGGGAGCTTTTGGCCCACATGGGGGGGACAGCTGGGGGTTGCATGGAGAGAGAGGGTTGGACAGGAGGGGGCTCCTTGGGGGGAGCGATGGGAGGAAATGGGGTGGGCGGAGTGAGGGCTGAGACACTGCAGTGAGGGGCCCTATGGAAGCTGAGGTGTTTCATGGTGTGGGGCAAAGAAACCTAGAGTGAAAGAAAGAAACATGGGGCTAATCCAAAGAAGGGGATACCAAGCTGATCTGGGGCAGCAGGGAGGGGCTGGATAGGGGCCTAGGTGGGTCTGAGCCCGGGGGGACAGGATATGGGGCTAGCTGGGCTGATGGAGCTGATCTGGCGGGAGGGTGTGCTCTCACACAACTCGCCCCTCCCCTCGCAGAGAAAAGATGTCTGAAGTCACAGCCGAGAAGCAGCCCCTGGCTGAACCGCTCCCGCAGGAGATCCCAGCGCGGCCTGCGCTCCCTGCCAAGCAGGAGGCTACCCCGGCCCGGACACGGTGCCCCAGCTCCGACCTGGAGCCGATCTGCATCGAGGATGAACCCGCCCGGCCCAGCCCCGAGGGGAAGGTCAAGGCCTCTTCCAGCAACAGCCCTGTCTGTAAGTACCGGAGGTGGTCACTGCCATTTCCTGTGTCTGTTCTCTAGGGCTTTAAACGCCATAGCACTGGGGCTCCTGGCCCTTCCCATGGGGAACTGCACCCTGCCTTCCAGATCCCCGCAATGCCAGGACTCCCAGCCCTTCCCTCGGGGAGGGCAGCCCCGTTCCCCCTCCCCACCACCGGGGTATGCAGCTCAGAAGGAGTTAGGGATCCCGGCGGCGGGGGGAGGCGGGTGGCGTGGGGAGCCCAGGCTGGGCATGGAGTTCGGGGTGGGGGTCAGCCAAGGCTGGAGCCTTGAGCTCTCCCTCGCCCCCCCAGATCGCCTGGGTTCCAACCAGTGCTTCCACTGCCTGATCACCTTCCCGGACGAGAAGTTCAAGGAGCGGCACATGAAGCGGGAGCACCCCGAGGACTTTGTGCAGGAGAATCTGCGCGACGCCCTCTTCGTCTGCTTCATCTGCAGCAAGCCCTTCGAGAGTTCCCGCGCCCTCATCTGCCACCAGCGTGGGCACGCCCCCGCCCCGCCCCCCGACTGCCCCGACTGCCTGCGCCCCGCCTTCGAGTGCTCTGACTGCGGCCGCCGCTTCGGCCAGCTGGCCAACTACCAGCGCCACCGGCTGGGCCACGCCGCCGGCCGCAGCCTGCCCCACCAGTGCCCCGACTGCGGCAAGAGCTTCCGCCAACTCTCCAACCTGCGCCGCCAACCAGGCCTCCCACCAGCGCCCCCTGGAGCTGCTGCCCTCCCGCCCCTACTCCTGCACGGAGTGCGGCGAGAGCTTCACCCAGGAGGCCGGCCTGCACGAACACTACATCCGGCATGCCCGTGGCGAGCTCTAGCGCCCCACGCCGCGGCCTGAGGGCTCTGGTGCCGCCCCAGGAGCTCTAGCGCCCCCTCCAGCCCCAGTGGGGAGAGCTGGGACTGCAGCAGGATGCCCCCTCTTCTGCCACCAAGCCCACTCCAATCAGCTCTGGGAGCTGGGACAGCAGGCGCCACCTGGCAGGAAGTCGAGCTAGAATGGGACTGGAAGGACATTGACGGAACTGAGCGGATTGGATGGAGCAGGACATGGGGCCTTTCCCCTCTAGAGGGTGCCAGCTCCCATCCAGCCCCAAGGTGGGGGATTGGCTAGCTCAGGGGGACGGCGAATGGGCACCGGGCCTGTCCCCTCTAGGGAGCACGGGCTCCTATCCGGTCCCAGGGCAGGAGGGCTGGCCGTCTCAGGGGGCTGCCATCTGAAACACGCCCCCCCATCCCCCTGTGTCCGTGTCCGTCTGCGACACGCACCCCACAGCATCTCTCTCCACACCCTGCTCTTCCTCCCATAAACGCCTTGCGCCTCCCCTGCAGCCAAGCACCGAGCCCTCCACGGCACCGACCATCACTCTCTAGCCCGGGTGGAGGCTGGAGTCCTGGCGGGAGAGGACCTTTCTGTGTTGGGGGCAGGGGGGAGCTTTCCGGAGCCCGTGTCTGGTCCCCGTTACCCTGCAGTGTGGCGGGATCTCTCTGACTTCCCGAGCGGAGCTGGACCCAGAGCTTGTCCCGGTAAACTGTGTCAGCGCTGGGGTGACTTTCACCCTGTTAGAGTTATCCCAGTGCAGCCCCTGGCACAGAGGCACTTAATCCAATACGAAGGGCCGTTACACCAGTCTACCCCTACAGCCACTATAAGCCCGGTTGTACCAGTATAACTGCCCAGTGCTGTAGGGGTCCCAGACCCGCTGCCAGGGGCACTTGCCTGCTCCCCAAGGGGGCGTGCATCTTCACTGCTTCGGGGCGGAGCTGGGCAGCCATGGGAAGGAAGTTTTTGGGGGCAGTGTGGAGTGGAAGGGAGGAGATGTGGGGTGTTGAGGAGAGCCGGGCTCCCATACCAGGCTGCGGGGCCGTGCGGGGGCACTGGGGGGAGGAGACGGTCCTATTTTTTCATATGGAAACAATAAAGAGATGGAAGCTGAGCACAGGACAGGGTGTCTGTCTCCTGGGGCGGGCTGGAGCCAGGCGGGGCTGGCTGCAGGGCAGGGGAAGGCTACAAGGAGCCATGGGCATGTAGCCCCAGGGTTGGGGGAATGGGAAAGGCTCTGCCTTCAGCTGCTGGGGACGCGTAGGAACTGCAAAGCCTGATTTCAAAATCAGAGGAAGGGGGGCTGGCTGCAGCGTGGGGGGCTGGGATGCAGCGAGAACTCCTGCCCCACAGCGGGGCAGTGGCGGTGACACGGGCCAGGGCACCAGGACCCCACTCAGCTGATCTGTGTGTTGAGACAATGGCCTGGGATGCTGAGGAATGGGGATGGTCCAGGACGCAGCTTCACTTCCTGTCACAAACTGCTCTTCCCCCCCTACCATCTCAACTGCAGCCAATCAAAATGTTCCATGAGGCCCAGCCTTGCCCCCCACCCCCTGTGGGTGCCCCTCAATCCCAGCCCTGCTCCACCAGCTTAGCTGGTGCCCCTCCAGTTGACCCACCTTCTACCCCCTAAAGAAAAACTCTCGGGGCGGTTTCTTTTCTGTTCTTGACCTTGTACCGATCCCAGGTTTGGTCTCATTGCTTCTGCTGCTTCGCGCAGCCCATGGGGCTGAAACTGTCCCCCCACAAGCCGGGGGGCCTCTGGGCTGTGACTCCAGCTTCTCCCACCCCCATCTCTCTGGAGCTGCAGCCCCAGGGCTGTGATGCTCCCAGACTGTGTGCGGACGGGCCCCAGGCCCCTCTGTAACCGTGAGGGAGGGTTTCACGACTTGGTCACTGCACCCACAGGCCCTGCCCTTGCACTGGGGCTATAGTGCAGGGGGGCCTCGGCCCTGAAGTGCTATATAGGACCAAGGGCTTCCTGTAGGGCCCGGGCCCTACATGAGTCCCACAGAGCGACAAGCCCTAGGCCCCAGCCCCCTCAGTCCCTCCTCCCTTTGGGGGCATGGGGCAGCCCAGAGGGCGCCTTGGCCATGGGGTGGGCAGCCAGCGGAACAGTGACAAGCTGAGGGGTCAGCAGTGGGTGGCTCAGTCGCTGGAAGCTCTGCCCCAGATGTGTGGCCTTGGCCCCATGTCTCGCCCCACGGTCCCATCCAGCCTCCCCTGCCCCCCCTCCCCCAAGCGGCTCACCCAGGGCCACCCCTAGCCGCTATCTCCCAGGGCATATCCTGGGCCAGGGGCACATCCAGTGGAGGGGGGGGGGGGCTGGCTGGAGTCCTGGGATTGGGCAGGGGGAGATGAATTAGACACACAGCCTATGGTGTCCCAGATGGGCGCCAGCGCCCCCTAGAGGGGAAAGGGCCCCTGTCCCGTTCTCCAGCCCCTCTGTCTTGCACCCCGAGCTGGTGCTGCAGGGCCCCCTGGGGCAAGTATTCCCCCTCCCTCCCGGAGGGCAGTCTCGCCCCCCCTGAGCGGCTGACCCCCACCCCCATGACAAGCTCTTATTCTCAGGCACAATGCCCCAACCACATGCATGCTGGGTGCTGTAGTTCTTAGTGGAGAAATGACCAAACCAAATGCATTCTGGGAGTTGAAGTTCTTGCAGAGGAGCAAAGGCTGGGCGAGTGGCAAGTTGTAGTTCTCACCACAGAACAATGCCCCAGCAAGGTGCATGCTGGGAGTTGTAGTTCTCAGCGAAGCCAGGCGCTACAGCTGTTAACAGTCTTAGCTCCGGCACCACAGGACACCAGGCCAAGTGCTAGGAAGGGCCCCAGGTCCCCCCCCCCCCCTAAATAACATGCAACATGCTGTCACAGGCATGGCATCACCCCCACAGCGCAGGCCTGCACCATGATGTCACCCACCTGTCACCCAGCTTGGCCGGGTGATGGCCAGATGCAGAGTCCCCACCCACGTCACACCCCTGCGAGGTGATGTCACCCATCGGCAGGGTGATGCCGTGATGATATCAGTGCAACCATCACAGCACAGGCCGCGTCCTCACCCCGATCATCCTGGGAGACAGCCCCCCTCCTCCCCAAGCTCCTGCCCCGCCCACCCAGCACAGGCCAGACAGACACCGGCGCAGGGGACAGAGTACGGCAGAGATACAGAATCACTTTTATTATTAAACAAGGTCCCCACCCCCCAGCTATTTCAATGAGCTCGTTAATATTCATCGTTCTGCGGATGGCTGGCCTGCCCACAACCCGCTCTCTCCAAGGCGAAGCAGACAGAGTGTGCGGGCGGGATCTGCCCCACCCGGCCCCCTGGGGGCGGTGGGTTCCAAACCCCCCCTGGGCTAGTGGAAGGGGCACCTTAGTGGCTGCCGGCCTAATCTGCATGGGGCAGAAGGGCAGCAAATGAGTGACGGGGCCTTTTCCCCTCCCTCGCGGGCAGCAGTGGGGATGGCGGCCCGGGCCCCTCCAGCTCCACAATCTTGCAGCCCCAAGGGTGAGTGGAGATTGCCGGGACTCCCCTCTCTGAGGTCTGGGGGGCAGGTTGGGAGGGATAACAGGCCCCGCTCTGGGCGGAGGCAAAGATGAGGCCAGGCTGGCTGGGGCCCTGGTCAGATTCATGTAAATCTACAAATCAACTAGAATAAAAGAAGGGGGTGGAGTCCCCGGCCCCCATTTCTGTCTCAGGACCCTGGATCCCATCACTGCCACCAACCCCCAGCCTGCAGAAACCACTGCGAACATCACCCAACTCACGATCCCACTACACCCACCATCCTCTCTCCTACTACTGCAACCACCAATCCTCATCTGTGGATCCCACCTCAGCCACCATTCTGGCTCCCTCCTATCCTCCCACAGATCCCCATCCAGCCACCATCCAACCCACAAATCCCACCGCAAACACCAACCCCCAGCCTGTGGAACCCACTGCCTCCACCGTCCAACCCACAGATCACACCGCTGCCACCATCCAGCTCACTCCCACCTTCCCCACCCCCCGGCCCCATAGCAAGGTAGGGGGCTACAGCTCCCCTCGGGCATGCAGCATGTAGTGCTCATGCAGATCCGCCACCAAGCCGAACTCGCCCGGGCACTCGGTACAGTGGTAAGGTCCGTCTGCTCCCTCGGCGTCCCGGGCGCCATTGGCCTCGCGGGGTGGGGCGGGGGGCCCCTTATTGCGGGGCGGGGCCGGGGGGCCTGCGGCGCCAGCCATGTTCACAGCGGTGAGCCTCCAGGGAGGCAGGCGAGGCGAAGCCCAGGCCACATTCAGCGCAGATGTAGTGGAAGGCTCCGGCTCGGGGCGAGGGGGGCACAGGCCTGGTGTCGCGGCCCCTCTGGGTCCCCGGCAGAGGGTGGGGCCGGCCGGGGCGGGGGCGGCTTGGAGGAGGAGGAGGTGTGCGGCCGCTTCCGGCCCACGTGGTAGCTGCGATGGACCTTCAGGGCCCGTGAGGTGCCAAAGCCACGCCCACACTCGGGGCATTCATGCCACTCGGGGCTGGGGGCCTGTGGGGAGCCCAAGCGACCCTGGCCGGCATCCCCCTCCTCTGCCACCACCTCCTGCTGGGGCTCCGATACTGCCGACCTCAGCTCCTTGCTCCTGGGACCTAGAGAGAGATGGGGTGTGGGGGGTGTCAGCAAACTGTCCCTGATCCACAAGGGCCACAGGCAGCCCCAGGAACACACACACCCCCAGCACCCCCCAAACCGCAAAGAAGGGGCTGACCTGCATGGCCTATCCAGCCCTGAGCCTGCCTGCTGGGCTGCCGGACAGGAGTCTGAATCTCTGTCGGAGGAGAACCCAGGAGTCCTGGCTCCCATCTCCACTTGCTCCAACCACCAGACTCCATTCCCCTCCAGAGCTGCACAGAGAACCCAGGAGTCCTGACTCCCAGCCCTAGGCAGAGCCGCCCACCTACCTGGGTACCCGTTGGCAGAGGGCGTAGATGGCCGGCTCTCTCCAGATGACACTGAGGTTGCTCCGGATTCATCCTCTTCCTCCTGCACCGTGGAGACGCCTGCAACATCCACTGCAGGTGAGGGGCTGCCTTTTCCCATTCACCCAACCCACTGGGGGTGCCCCTCAACTCCAACCCACAGCCCCAGGCTCCCCACAGCTCTGCTGGTGCCCCTCAGTCCCTGAGCTATCGGAGTTTTCCCCAGTGCCCCTTGTTCTGGAAGCACAAAAGTATGCACAGGTAGGATGCAGCTAATCCCTCTTCTCCCCGCAGCCTCAGGGAGCACAAACGGTTAACGGCACCAGAGAGCTACACACACCAAGCAAACCCTGGGCTCCACCCCTTCCAGCATAGGGACCAATCAAAAGAGAGCCAGGGAAAGGGGTGGAGAGAAACATCTATTCACCTAGTGCTGAGATGAAGCCATTCTGGGGTGGGACACGGTGGGTGTTTAACCACCACACAGCATGGTAATTTAGGACCGAAAACAAAGAACTGAAGCCCAACAAACACACACACAAACACACCAGGCATCGCCCTGGGTTTAACGGCAGATTTCCCAGCCCAGTAATGACCAGGCCTGACCCTATTTAGCATGAAATCTAGTCCAATCACAGCGCACTGGGCCCCTCTCCTGTGTGCCACCACCTCCCAGCAGCTCAGGACCATGGGAAGGGGGGAATTCCAATCCCATCATGCTTTGAGACTGGCATTATATTGACTAGGGGTCGGGGAATTCCAAGCCCATAATGCACTAGGCCTAGTATTTTACAGACTAGAGCAAGAAGAAATGCACTGACCTGATGTTATAAAAACCAGGGGGAGGGGGAATCCCAGCCCCCCCAATGCCCCTCCCCACTACGCCACCCCACCAGCCACTGCCTTGCCCTGCCCTTATCGGTCGAGGTCCCATCCTCCTCCTCGAAGATCACGTCCTCGCTCCCCCCCACGTCCGTGTGCTTGTGTGTTTCAGACATCATCCCTCGGCGATCAGCCTGGCTGGGGCGAGAGCCTCGCTCATGGGGTCCCTGCTCTGTCACACGGGAGCTGACCCCCCAGTGTGCCACAATCCCACAATGCACCAGGACTATACAGATTAAGAGAAATGTGAGGCTCCAAAACTACCTTGCCCTGGAGCTATATGGACCAAGGGGAGGGGGTTCTATCCCAAAATGCACCAGGCTGGGGGCTATATGGACCAGGGGGAGAAGGGTCCCATCCCACAATACACCGGGCTGGGGCTATATGGACCAGGGGGAGGAGGCGTCGCATCCCACAATGCACCGGGCGAGGGCTATATGGACCAGGGGGAGGAGGCGTCGCATCCCACATACACCGGCTGGGGCTATATGGACCAGGGGGAGAGGGCTCCATCCCAAAATGCACCAGGCTGGGGCTATATGGACCAGGGGAGGAGGGTCCCATCCCCACAATGCACCGGGCTGAGGCTATATGGACCAGGGGGAGGAGGGTCCCATCCCACAATGCACCGGGCGGGGGCTATATGGACCGGGGAGAGGAGGGTCCCATCCCACAATGCACCGGGCGGGGGCTATATGGACCAGGGGGAGGAGGGTCCCATCCTACAATGCACCGGGCGGGGGCTATATGGACCGGGGGGGGGAGTGTCGAGGGTCCGACCCCACATGCACCGGGGCGCTATGCCCGGGGGAGAGGCGGGAGGCCCGCCCTATCCCGCCATGCACCGCGCCGCCCGTCGCTCACCGGCTCCTCCGGGCCTGACCCGGTCCCGTCTCGCCGCCGCGGCAGGACCGAGCTGCGCAGGCGCAGTGGGAGCGAGGCGGGGGCGGGGCCCCGGCAGCGCCTCCGACGTGGGTCTTTGCGCGTGCGCGGGCCGCCCATTCACGTCTGCGCCGTGGTCGCAAAGGTGTTGCGCATGCGCAGTGATGAGGGAGGTCGAACTCCGGGGCTTTCCTCTCTGAGTCGATGCGCCTGCGCCGAGTGGAGGAGGAGACGCAGGGGCGACTTGGGTCCCGATGGAGGGTTCTGCGCATGTGTGACGGAGTAAGCCATTTTTACCGTTGCTATGAGGGGAATAATGCTCCTCGTTTTCATTATTTCCCCTTGGTATGGTCTAGATCTGGAGTCTCGTGCAATGCACCACTGGGGTGCAAAGGACCGGTCCACAAACTAGAGGAAGCTGGTGCAATGCACGGGGGGGTGCAGTGGTCCGGTCTGTACACTGGGGGGGTGGGTACTGGGTGCAATGCACGGGGCGCAATGGTCCGGTCTATACACTGGGGGCGGGGCTGGTGAAATGGTCCGGTCCGTACACTGGGGGGGGATGCTGGTGCAATGCACGGGGCGCAATGGTCCGGTCTATACACTGGGGGGGGGGCTGGTGCAATGGTCCAGTCCGTACATTGGAGTGGGCTGGTGCAATGCACAGGTGTGTAATGGTCCGGTCTGTACACTGGGGGTGGGGCTGGTGCAATGGTCTGGTCCGTACACTGGGGTGGGGCTGGTGCAATGGTCCGGTCCGTACACTGGGGGTGGAGCTGGTGCAATGGTCCGGTCCGTACACTGGGGGTGGGGCTGGTGCAATGCATGGCGATGCAATTTTCCAGTCTGTACGCTTGGGGGGGGTGCTGGTGCAATGCACGGGGGTGTAATGGTCGGTCCGTACACTGGGGGCGGGGTGGCTGCAATGCATGGCGATGCAATGGACCAGTCTGTAAACTACGGGGAGCTGGTGCCTGGGTCCCAAGTGCCCGCAGCGGGGGATCCCACATTCCAAGGGCCTGTGATGCGCTGCCAGGGGAGGAGGCGGGCGCCTGCTTGGGGGCCCGATGTGCCACGAGCGAGCTGGGTGGGCAGCAAGGGGCCCCTGGGCCCTGGCCTGTCGTGCCCTCATCCCGGTGCAGTGCTTCCATATCCTGGGAAATTTCCCAAACCCTGGAATTTTTGAGTACAATTTTTTGAATGAAAATTCCCAATTTCCCAAGTTGAAACATTTTACTCACAAATTCCCAGGGTTTGGGGAATTTCCCAGGATACAGAAGCACTGTAAAAAACTTTATCTGGGAATTTTTCACGAGATTTGGGAAATGTGTAGGTTGGGAAAAGTTGGCATCACGATATAGAAGCACTGCGCCGGTGCTCTCCAGAACGTCCGTCCGGAGCAGTCTGGCCCCTGGCCCAGGAGGGGTTGTGGGGAACCCGGCAGTGCCCGGGAAAGGGGGCGCAGCTGTGCTGTGCCCTGGCTGCCAGATACAAACGTGGCCTGGCTCCAGACCAGCAGGGAACATGCCCGCCCTACGGGGGCCGGCGGGCGACGAGGGCATTGCCACTGGGGGGCCTGTGTGTGCTGGCAGCAGCCCTGAGCTGGCCTGGCACCTCTAGCATGCCCATTTGCTTTGGAGCAGCTGGCCAGAGTCCTGGCTTTCACCCCTCTAACCACTATGCCTGGAGAGAGAACCCAGGAGTCCTGGGTCCCAGCCCACCCCCCTCTAACCACCAGATCTAACTCCCCTCCCAGAGCAGGGAGAGAACCCAGGAGTCCTGGCTCCCAGCCCCCCTGCTCTAACCCACTAGACCCCACTCCCCTCCCAGAGCCAAGGAGAGAACCCAGGAGTCCTGGCTCCCAGCACCCCCTGCTCTAACCCACCAGCCCCACTCCCCTCCCAGAGCCGGGGAGAGAATCCAGGAGTCCTGGCTCCCAGCCCTGCCCCCCTGCTCTGACCACTAGACCCTGCTCCTCTCCTAGGGCAGGGGAATCTCTGGCTCTGTGGCTCGTCCAGTCGCGCTCCAGTGTTTGACCAGCCGCGGCTGAAGGCCGAGGGTTGTCCTGAGCGAGCTGCGGGATCCCAGCCGGGCCGGTCAGTAGCCCACGGAGCTGAACGCTTGTGTAGCGGGGCCGGAGCTGGTGGGGTGGAAAGGGACGGAAGCGGGAAATGCAGAGAAGTGAGTGGAATAAAGATTTCCCTGGGGGTCGGATGGAATAAACTAGGGGGAGAGAAAATTTATCTCTTGCCACCTACATTTCCTAAGGTAGGATGGTCTTGTGGGTTAAGCAGAAGCGTGGGAGCCAGGACTCCTGGGTTCTGTCCCCTGTTCCGGGAGGAGAGTGGGGTCTAGTGGTTAGAGCGGGGGGTGGAGCAGCTGGGAGCCAGGACTCCTGGGTTCTGTCCCCTGTTCCGGGAGGAGAGTGGGGTCTAGTGGTTAGAGCGGGGGGTGGAGCGGCTGGGAGCCAGGACTCCTGGGTTCTGTCCCCTGTTCCGGGAGGAGAGTGGGGTCTAGTGGTTAGAGCGGGGGTGGAGGGGCTGGGAGCCAGGACTCCTGGGTTCTATCCCTGCTGTGCCACTGACTTCATACGCAACCTCGGCGGCGTCTCTCTTGGGAGGGTGGCGAGGCAGCGGTCGCGTGTCTGACAGTGACTCTCACGCTGGGGGCTGCGGTCCCTGCGGAGCGGCCTGAGAACAGGGGTTTGGGGTGGAGCGAAACGCCGGAGCCGCCCTTCCCCCACTCTCCCACGGCTCCGGCTCTGCGCCTGCTGTTCCACAGGTGGGCGATGGAGCAGCCCATGTGCCTCATCGCCAACCCGGCCGACGGGGGGCTGGAGGTGACGGAGGAGGCGCTGGAGGCCCTGCGTGGCGTGGATCAGCCCATGGTGGTGGTGGCCGTGGCCGGGCTGTATCGCACCGGCAAGTCCTACCTTCTGAACCAGCTGGCCGGCAGGAGAACCGGTGAGAGACCTTCTGCTTCACCTACCCCTCTGGGCCAGCCGTGAAATCCCCCGGCTCGCGTGAGTCTGTTATCGAGCCACGGGAACGTGGGGCTGGAAGCGACCTCGCGGGGGTCGTCACGTGCAGCCCCCGGCGCGGAGGCAGGGCCAGGAACCGAGAGCGGCCGGGATGGGGGTTTGTCCAACCTGGGACCAATGTGTGCTGGCTAGTGGGTGACCATCCACCTAGCTATCCCCAGACCCCACATCTGTCTATCCCCCAGACCCCCCCTCTGTCAGAGAACTGTCCATGGTGCCGGCCCACATCCCGGGGCCGGGGGGGCGAGCTGGGTCTGGCAGCTCCAATCCCTGAATGCCTCAGGCAGGTAGAAACCGAAAGCGGCCGGCGCCTTTCGTAGCACAGGGCTGATTCCGGGAAACCCGGTGTGTGGGGGCTGGGGGGAGGGAGCACTCGCAGGTTGAACGGGTGTCCATGGTGGAGTCTGTCACCTGGAGTCCGTAACCCCTGATTCGGGGCCGGCAGCGACTCGGCCCGAGGTCGGGGCTGGTCCAGGGGGCTGGGCGAGGGGCTGTGCCACGCAGGGGGTCAGGGTCCCTGTGTGGGTGCCCGTCCCTGAGTCTGAAGCAGTTAAGCCGGCTCCTGCCTCTGCTTTCAGTTTCCATCTGACTCGTCCCCTGTTTCCTGGACCAGGTGCAGCAAACGCCCGGCTCTGAGCCGCACGGACGGACGGACGGCGCGGGAGGGACACCGAGCGGACACCGAGCCGCCTTTGCCCCGGGGCAGGTGGGTCCCGGCTCCTCCCCTGCCCCCCGGGGCTCGGAGCGACTGGGGTCGGGGCACAGGGCAGCCGGGCCCGGGCAGGGGCCATCGCCTGGGTGTGGAGCAAGAGCAAAGGCAGCAGTTGCTAACGCGGGGCTGGGGCCAGGGGCGATCCCGGCCGGGGGGGCTGGCAGGGCACCGGGGGAGGGGTGGAGAGGAGGGTCTGACCCTGGCCCTAAGACCTCAACCCTAACCCCTGACACCTGTCTTCTTTGCTGTACCCCAACCCCATAACTCTTCCCCTACCCCATAGCCCTAACCCCATAACTCTATCCCCTACCCCATAGACCTAACCCCATAACTACCCCCACCCATAGCCCTAACCCATAACTACCCCCACCCAATAGCCCTAACCCCATAACTCTACCCCACCCCATAGCCCTAACCCCATAACTCTATCCCCTACCCCATAGCCCTAACCCCATAACTCTACCCCCCACCCCATAGCCCTAATCCCATAACTCTACCCCCACCCCAAAGCCCTACCCCATAACTACCCCCCCAGCCCATAGCCCTAACCCCATAACTACCCCCCCAGCCCATAGCCCTAACCCCATAACTGTATCCCCTACCCCATAGCCCTAACCCCATAACTACCCCCCCAGCCCATAGCCCTAACCCCATAACTGTATCCCCTACCCCATAGCCCTAACCCCATAACTACCCCCAGCCCATAGCCCCAACCCCATAACTACCCCCACCCCATAGCCCTACCCCATAACTACCCCCACCCAATAGCCTTAACCCATAACTACCCCCCCAGCCCATAGCCCTAACCCCATAACTACCCCCCCAGCCTATAGCCCTAACCCCATAACTGTATCCCCTACCCCATAGCCCTAACCCCATAACTACCCCCACCCCATAGCCCTGCCCCATAACTACCCCCACCCCAAAGCCCTACTCCATAACTACCCCCCAGCCCATAGCCCTAACCCCATAACGACCCCCCCAGCCCATAGCCCTAACCCCATAACTCTATCCCCTACCCCATAGCCCTAACCCCATAACTCTACCCCCACCCCAAAGCCCTACCCCATAACTACCCCCCCAGCCCATAGCCCTACCCCATAACTACCCCCCCAGCCCATAGCCCTACCCCATAACTCTACCCCCACCCCAAAGCCCTACCCCATAACTACCCCCACCCCACAGCCCTAACCCCATAACTCTACCCCCACCCAATAGCCCTAACCCCATAACTCTACCCTACCCCATAGCTCTAACCCCATAACTGCTCCCACCCCATAGCCCTAACCCCATAACTCTATCCCCTACCCCCTACCCCATAGCCCTAACCCCATAACTCTACCCCCACCCTAAAGCCCTACCCCATAACTCTATCCTTTACCCCATAGCCCTAACCCCATAACTCTACCCCCATCCCAAAGCCCTACCCCATAACTCTATCCTCTACCCCATAGCCCTAACCCCATAACTCTACCCCCACTCCATAGCTCTAACCCAGGGGTCAGTGGCACTCACACTGCCCGGGTCCTGGCCACTGGTCCGGGGGGCTCTGCATTTTAATTTTAAATGAAGCTTCTTAAACATTTTAAAAACCCTATTTTCTTTACATACCACACTAGTTTAGTTCTCTATTATAGACTTATAGAAAGAGATCGTCTAAAAACGTTAACACGTATGACTGGCACGCAGAACCTTAAATTAGAGTGAATAAATGAAGACTTGGCACAGCACTTCTGAAAGGTTGCCAACCCCTGATCTAACCCCATAACTACCCTCACCCCATAGCCCTACCCCATAACTACCCCCACCCAATAGCCCTAACCCCATAACTACCCCCACCCCAAAGCCCTAACCCCATAACTACCCCCACCCCAAAGCCCTAACCCCATAACTACCCCCACCCCAAAGCCCTAACCCTATAACTACCCCCACCCAATAGCCCTAACCCATAACTACCCCCCCAGCCCATAGCCCTAACCCCATAACTACCCCCACCCAATAGCCCTAACCCATAACTACCCCCCCAGCCCATAGCCCTAACCCCATAACTACCCCCCACCCCATAGCCCTAACCCCATAACTCTACCCCACCCCATAGCCCTACCCCATAACTACCCCCACCCCATAGCCCTAACCCCATAACTCTACCCCCATCCCATAGCCCTACACCATAACTACCCCCACCCCATAGCCCTAACCCCATAACTCTACCCTACCCCGTAGCCCTAACCCCATAACTCTACCCCATAGCCCTAACTCCATCACCGTGGCTGTGAATGGGCCCACAGACCCCAGTGCCCTTCCTCTGCCGATGGGGTTGTGACAGGTTCCCCCCGGGGTTCCACTGGAACTGGGGTACCCCAGAGCCCCCTGACCCACCAGCCTGGGCTCCCTCTCACCCTGTGCTGCTGTGACACGCTGCAAAACCCCCCAGCTGCACTTCCACAGGTCAGGCCACACCCAGCTGCAGTTACACGCAGGCTCTCTGACCGCCAGCCTCCCAGCCTGGGCCCCAGAGCAGCGCCCTCCGGCCCTGGTCAAAGCTGGCCAGTACGTGGGTTCAACACCCCGTCCGCCTCTCCCTCAATGTGAGGAGAACAATGCACACTTGTGCGAACCAAGCCGAGATCTCCCCCAAGCACTGCAGGCAGGGCCGGCTCCAGACACCAGCACAGCAAGCGGGTGCTTGGGGCGGCCAACGGAAAGGGGCGGCACGTCCGGGTCTTGGGCGGCGGGTCCCTCGGTCCCTCTCGGAGGGAACCACCGGCTGCCGAATTGCCGCCGAAGAATGAAGTGGTGGCGGTAGAGCTCCCACCGAAGTGCCGCTTGGGGCGGCAAAAACGCCGGAGCCGGGCCTGACTCCAGGCAAAGCTCACGGGTTTGGATTAAAACCTAAAAGAAGTTTATTAACTACAAAAGATCAAATGTAAGTGATTATAAGGGATAGCAAACAGACCCAAGCCGATTACCCAGCAAATACACCAAACCGCAAACTCAGTTAATACACTAACTAGATTGGATGTGAATTCGCAGAGTCTCGCCCTGATGGATGATCCACGCCGGCTGCAGATCCTTAAGGGACAAGCTGCCCTCGCTGACAGCTTGGAACCCCCGGGTGCTCCATACACAGACTAGAAATCCCTTTAGCCTGGGGCCAGCACTTCCCCCCGGTCAGACTTTGTTCCTCGGGGGTTTCCAGGGGTCTCTTTGGGTGGGGAGCGAAGAACCCCAGGTGACGTCACTCCCCACTGCATACAGCTGTAGCATCTGGCGGGAGCCCTTTGTTCCAAAGCCTGGTTCCCAGACCGGGTTGTGGGAAAATACTGACACCCCAAGATGGAGGCTGGAGTCATGTGGTCTCATCCCATGTCCCTGTCGCGTCACAGCAGCGTCACTCACAGGCTGTGTGTGGGGTTCTCAGGGAGGCTCCCCAGGTGGGAGATGAGCTTCTCCTAAGGCCTGTTGTTCTTTCCTAATGGCCCATTGCCCTGAACAGGCCATTCCCCACCCGCTATCTAGACTGAAAACATGGTGTTCCCCAGGTGTAACTACCTGTCATGTATAGATACAGAGTCAATACTCATAACTTCAGATACCAAAATGTTCCATGCACACACCTAGGATGATCGTATTGAGCAAACCATCCCTTGTCCAATGACCCCTCACATGACTTGTAGCAAATGCAGCAGAATTCTGCCGTCACCCTCTCCTCCTCATCTCACGGTGAGGCCTACGGGGCGCAGTGTCACAGGGTCACCAACGCGTTTCGGCTGGAAGAAAACCGGTTTGTGTCAAAATGGAGCTGGGTTGTGTTAAAACCACAGAGCCAGAAAGGGTGAATTTCTGCCTAGAAATGCCATGGAAAAGGGAGCGGGGGCAGTTTGGGGTCGAATGGTTCGTTTGGAACCGAAGTTCACACACGTGGTGAGATTCTTCTAAAAAAACAAATGTACAAAGGTTAAACGTTGTGTTCAGCCCCCAAGCAGATTTATTTGGGGGGTTTTGCTTTGACGAGACCACCAGACACGTTCCCCTCTCGGGTGGAGTTGAAACAATTCTTTCCCCTGGATTTTCCAGCCACTGAATGGAAACAAATCAACCTCCGCTCAGCCCGCGGCTTCCGGGCAGCCGAAGCGAGCTCAGAGACGGGGTGTAATCGAGGCAAGAGGCCTCCGCGTGCCCCATGGCTCCATCCCGGGGGCTCTGGTAGCCCTGTCTATGGTCCTTCTAGGGACCCCATCCCCACAGCCTCATGTATTGACCCTCACTCCCCCTGGGGGGGCAGGGCGGTGCTGTTATCCCCATTGTACAGATGGGGGAACTGAGGCACGGAGCAGCTGAGACCAGGGACAGTCAGGCCTTGCAATGCTGAGTGCAGCAACAACGAAACACCTTCCAAACCCTGGCCTAAGTGTCGGGGAGTCTGTGGGGGAGCTGGGATGTGACCCCAGATTCCAGGCTGGCGCTCTCAGCACTGGACCGTCCTGCCTGTCCAGCAGCAGCCCCGCCAGGTGTGATTCAAGGGGGTCTGCAGCGATGCCCGGGAGCGCCAGGGCTTGTCTGCCCCGGGGTGAGCAGCCGCGGGTGACGCTGGGGTCCGCACGCTGCACCCGGGGCGGGTGGAAGTGTCTCCCGCAGTTTGGGGGGCCTGGCTCTGAGTCTCATTGCCCCTGCATGTCTCACCCCCTCCCGCTGACCCTCCCCACTCTGTGTCCCGCAGGCCGCCCCCCCAGCGCGATGGAGATCCCCATGCCGGCCCCCATCTGCCTGATCGAGAACAGCCCGGCGGGGGAGCTGCGGGTGCAGCAAGAGGCGCTGCAGGTGCTGGCGGAGATCTCCCAGCCCGTGGTGGTGGTGGCCATCGCCGGGCTGTACCGCACCGGCAAGTCCTACCTCATGAACAAACTGGCCAGCAAGAGAACGGGTGAGAGACGTGAGCCCTGCCCCCGGGCGCCAGGACTCCTGGGTTCTCTCCCTGGCGCTGGGAGGGGAGTGGGGTCTAGTGGTCAGAGCAGGGGGAGGGGCTGGGAGCCAGGACTCCTGGGTTCTCTCCCTGATGCTGGGAGAGCGGGGGTCGGTCTAGTGGTTAGTGTGAGGGGCGGGGGTCGGAGCCAGGACTCCTGGGTTCCCTTGCTCTGCGTCTATCCCAGCTCCGCCTCTCTCTCCCCAGGGTTCTCGCTGGGCTCCACCATCCAGTCGCACACCAAGGGCATCTGGATGTGGTGCCTGCCCCACCCCCGCCGGGCCGGCCACACCCTGGTGCTGCTGGACACCGAGGGGCTGGGCGACGTGGAGAAGGTGAGTGGGGGGGGGCAGCATATGAGAATCAGCCAATTTGCGGAGCAGGATGGAACGCCCCTCGGCACGCAGGGGCTGCTGGGACTTGTAGTTCAGGGCAAGGCATGCTGGGAAAGGGGATGGGGTATTTAAGGAGCTCCCTCTGTGAAGGGACAGACTCAGCGAGCCCCATGTAGGGGAAGGAGGGGCTGTCTGATGTGGGGTGACGCCCTCTGAGGGGGGCAGTGCCAACTCTGGGAGGTCTGGGGATGCCGTGGCGGGGCTGGAACGGGACGCCCAGGGGCATGGCTGGAAACGCTTGTCCTCTCCGGGGAGAACTGTTGAGATATCGAAAATGTTTCCCATCCCGAATCGTGATGAAAAATTAAAATGGGGCGAAAGTGCCAGGGCCTGAAAATCGGAAACGTGTCCTGGGTCCGGGTCACGCAAAAAACTTGGATCATTTTCAACCATTTCATTTTGATTTTCCACCTTTTTATTTTCTTTCTTAACTGGGTCTAAATTTACCAAAATGTTGGCAACGAGATGTCGCTTTGCCTTGCAAAACAGCAAGTTTCTGGTTAGACAAACGGCCAGTCGGGCTATTTCCACTATTCTGAAAATTTTTCCCCAATAATTTTTCAAGTTGGGAAATTCACCTTAACTGACCCTGTTTCACCAGTGATTTTGGTATCAACAATTCAGTGTTCTTCAGTGACAATTTTGTGACCCACTCTAGTAGTGGAGGGCAGGCCTGAGATTTGGGGGAGCCAGCTTCAAATCCCTGCTCCACAGACCCCCTGTGTGACCTTGGACTCAGTTTCCCCACCCCGCCTGCCAGAGGGAGTGTGACGATAAATACATTCGCTCTGGAGAGGGGCTCAGACATGGCCAATAAGATGGATCCTTGGAGAAGGATCCTGCAGCCTTGGCCATATGTTGGCTTCGCTCTGCGCTAGGTGGAGGCAAGAGTCGGTATTGCCAGCCACTAGGGGGCAAAAAAAAGTCGGGACCCGAAAAATGCACGAGAGCAGCTGAAAACCCCACGCCCTGCAGGGGGGCTGCTGCACCTGGACCCCATGGGACGGGGTGGGGAGGGGGTTGTCGCCTTCCCAAAGTTTAAATAGAGCCACGTGGGTTATAAACTTACTTCAGTAAAAGAAGAGCAATGTGAACTCCCACCCTCTCCCGTGCCTCTGGGAGCTGGGGATTTAACGGGGTGGGAGAGGGTAATACGCCAACCCCAAATAGCGACTCTCCTGGCTCCAAGAATGGGAATTCATTGTGGCCTGAATTGGGACTCCGGAGAGCTGGGGGGCTGTTCCACTGGCCACCCTGCCCCCATGCCTCAGTTTCCCCATCTGTGCTGTGGGGCTGGCAATCCTGCCCTGCTGTCCGATGGCCTTTGAGCTCTGCGGCTGGGACACACTCAGGACGGTGACGGTGGGTGTCATTCCAGGGTGACGCGAAGAACGACACGTGGATCTTCGCGCTGGCCGTGCTACTCAGCAGCACCCTGGTCTACAACAGCCTGGGCACCATCAACCAACAGGCCATGGACCAGCTGCAGTATCCTTGCCTGGGGGCCGGGGCTGAGGGAGCTGGGGGGGCCTATGTCCCTGAGGAAGGGCCCCACGGTTCCATCCAAATTCTTGACCCGCAACGAAATCATGACCCACGGCGCAGGGTGTGCACCACGGCGCCCTCTAGTGGCCGCTCCGTGTGGTGGGTAACAACCCACTACTGCCACCAGCTGGCGGAGTCGCTGCTTTAGCTCCAGTGCGGTAGGGGGCTGCTCTGGACCCTGGGGGTGGTGGGTTCGATCCCTGCTTCCTGGTGTCGTAATGGAATATCCTCCCCATCCCCCGGTCCCTTCTGAGCCCCCGTTGCAGGTGGGTTGGGGGGCCCCGGGGGAGCATGACCACCCTGCGGGGGGGCTGCGTTTCCAGTTCCTTAGCCAGCCCCCAGCTACGTGGCGGAGCTGACGGAGCGCATCAAGGTGAAGGCGGAGGGCAGGGGCGGCCGGCAGGAGGGGAAGGATTCGGCCGAGTTCGTGCGGTTCTTCCCAGCCTTCGTGTGGGCCGTGCGGGATTTCACGCTGCAGCTGGAGCTGGACGGGCGGGAGATCACCGAGGACGAGTACCTGGAGAACTCCCTGAAACTAAAGCCAGGTAGGGGAGTGGTGCTGGCCCCAGGGTGGCACTAGGGGGCGCTGTGCTTGCAGACGGGGTGACTTTTGCGCGAGACACAAACCCAAGCTGTTGACACCTTGCAGGGGTTACCGGTCCCTGGGAGTTGGGGCGTTTTCTGTCCCGGCCACGTTCCAGCTGGGATGGTTCCCCGGCTCCCCTCAATCCCCTGTGGATATCGGGGTCTCTTCCCCCCAGGGGAATCTGTCCAGCAGCCTCTGAGCTGCCCCCCAGAAGCAGCCGCATGTCAGTGCAGGGCTGCTGTCCAGCTCCCGTCTCCTCCCCAGGCAGCAGCCAGCGAGCCCAGCTCTACAACCTGCCCCGCGAGTGCATCCGCCAGTTCTTCCCAGCCCGGAAATGCTTCGTCTTCGTCCAGCCGGCTGACAGGACTGGCCTGCCCCGGCTGGAGGAGCTGCGGGAGGACGAGCTGGACTCCAAGTTCCGGGAGCAAGTGGTCCTATTCTGCCACCACATCTGGGAGACGTCGCAGCCCAAGACCCTCCTGGGCGGCCATGTGGTGACCGGGGCCCGTAAGTGTGCATAGCCCTTGGGCTGGGGCGGCCACGGAGTCAGAGGGCTGATGGCTTGGAACTGCTCCGAACGAAGCCAGCCAGGACTCTGGTTTGGCCTCTCTCACCAGGGCAAGATGCCTACTCGGCTTCGGCCTTCCTGGGTCTGACCTCGGAGCGTTCAGCCCCCTGTTCTCCCCGAGCTCCCCGCAGCGAGTCCCCCTGGGGCAGCCAAAGGGCCCTGCCCCCCCTGCAGCCAGCAGCGACTCCCAGCCAGCGAGTGACCCAGACGGGTTATTAGTCGTGGGGAACCCAGCGTAGAACAGAGCTTGTGAGCACAGGGAGTGGGAACTTTCAGTGAAGTCCATCTTGGTGGGAGGGGAGCCCAGAGCCAGGGCTTGCCCCCCCCCCCCGCCCCCAGACCTCAAGCTGCCGGGCCCCAACATGCCCGTTGTCTCCGGTCTTTTGTCTCACTCCCTGGGCACAGTGTCACCTGGTTGCACCCTCTCCTGGCCATCGCCTACGAGGGTCTCAGCAAAAGTCACCCCCCCCCATTCCCACCACCCAGGCTTTGGTGCAATACCCAGGGAAACTTTGAGGCATACACAGCATTCGTGCAAAACAGTCAGGCTCACATAGGCTCATGTACAACATAATGAGGAAAAACCCACTTCGTCACAGGGGGTCACCAGCTCCCCATGCGATGCTGGGGCCAACGGGGCTTGTGGGGTGCCCCCTGGCGCTGCCCCTGATCCCCTCCGGCCGCTCTGGGGAACCTGGCACTGACCCTGCCCCTCCGGTCGCGCTGGGCCCCCTGGCGCTGCCCCTGCCCCTCTGGCCGCGCTGGGCCCCCTGGCGCTGACCCTGCCCCCCTCCAGCCGCGCTGGGCCCCCTGGCGCTGCCCCTGCCCCTCTGGCCGCGCTGGGCCCCCTGGCGCTGACCCTGCCCCCCTCCAGCCGCGCTGGGCCCCCTGGCGCTGCCCCTGCCCCTCCGGCCGCGCTGGGCCCCCTGGCGCTGCCCCTGCCCCTCCGGCCGCGCTGGGCCCCCTGGCGCTGCCCCTGCCCCTCTGGCAGCGCTGGCCCCCTGGCGCTGCCCCTGATCCCCTCCGGCCGCTCTGGGGAACCTGGCGCTGCCCCTGCCCCTCCGGCTGCGCTGGGCCCCCTGGCACTGACCCTGCCCCCCTCCGGCAGTGTTGGGGAACCTGGCGGTGACCTACGTGGACGCCATCCGCAGCGGGGCGGTGCCCTGCATGGAGAGCGCGGTGCTGGCCCTGGCGCAGATCGAGAACTCGGCGGCGGTGGGGGAGGCCGTGGCTGTCTACGAGGAGCAGCTGGAGCGGCGGGCGGCGCTGCCCACGGAGAGCGTGCAGGAGCTGCTGGAGGTGCACGCCCAGTGCGAGCGGGAGGCGCTGCGGGCGTTCATGGCGCGCGCCTTCAAGGATGACGACCGCCGCTTCCAAGGGGAGCTCATGGTACGGCCCCTCGCGCCGGCCCCGGGGGTTATGGGATAGCTGCCCCTCTGCGGGATGGGGGGGTGGGGCTCCCCTGATCCCCTTCCCCAGGTATCTCCCAGCTCTGGCCCCTGCTTAGCTGGAGACCCAAGATGCAAGGCCAAAAGGACCCGGCCCAACCTCCAGCCCCGGGTGCATGCGGATTGGCTCACATCTCTGCCCATTTGGCCCTGCCCCATCTGTACTTCCCCCCCCTCCACCCTGGCTCACGCCTGCCCTGTCTGTGCCCAACCTGGCAGCACCGCCTGGAGGAGCAGAAACAGGAGCTCTGCCGGCGCAATGAGGTGGCGTCCTCGGACCGCTGCAAGGCCGCCCTGCTGGAGCTGTCGGACGAGCTGGATGACCGGATCAGCGAGGGGGTCTACTCAGTGCCCGGGGGCTACCAGTGCTTCCAGGACGACCAGTGGCATGTGGTGGAGAGATACTGGCAGGTGCCAGGGAAGGGGGCAAAGGTAGGAGAGGGCTGGAGCCTGGCTCTGTCTGTGCGTCCCCTCATTCTGCAGCCCAGGAACCCCTGCTGAGAGCATCAGGGGCAGCATCAGAATGCGTCTACCCCACCCGCACAGACCTCCCTGCTGTCCGCCTGCCCCGGGCCAGGTTCCCGTGGCCAACCCAGTCCTCAGCTGCTCTGCTGGGGCTGCTGGCGGGGGCCGGTTAGCGCTCGTGTGAAGAAGTTGTTTGTTCCGTTACAAAACGTGTTCAGTCCCCAGCTCATCCGGAACAGGCGCCGAGGGTGTCGAGTGGGAATGAAATGCTAATTCTGGAACTAGCGCCCCCTGGAGGGGAAAGGCCCCGTGTCCCATTCCAAACCACCCTGAGCCAGTCAGTCCCCTGCCCTGGGACTGGATCAGGGCCAGCAACCCCTAGAGGGGAAAGTCCTGTCTCCCAGCCCCCGCCTGCCTAGCCAGCCAGTTACTTTCCGGTGCTGTGATCCAGTATCCCGACCCGGATCCAGCCCCACAAGACAGCCCCCCTGACCTTGTGTCTCCTACTCTCCATCCCCAGGCCGAGGCAGTGCTGCAGGAGTTCCTCCAGTCCAAGGAGGCTGTGGCCCAGTCCATCCTGCAGACGGACGAGGCCCTGACGGAGAAGGAGAAGGAGATGGCAGGTACCACTGGGGGGGACATCACGCCGCTGGGGCGGGGGAGAAGGTACCTGGGCTGCAGCCCTGGTGGGCAGAGTCACCATGGCCCTCCCCATGCTGACCCACCTCTCTCTCCCCGTGCCAGCCGAGCGAGCCCGGGCCGAGGTGGCCGAGCGGGAGCAGCAGGTCCTGAAGCAGAAGGAGGCTGAGTTGCAGCAGAAGCGGGAGGACCAGGACCGCAGCTACCAGGAGAACCTGCGGCAGCTGGAGACGAAGCTGGAGGACGAGAGGAAGAAGATGCTGGAGGAGCAGGGCAAGATGCTGGATCAGAAACTCAAGGTACCGAGGGGGGGGGTGCTTGGCACTGGGGGGACAGGATGGGCACAGCCTGAGCAAGGGCACCCCTGCCACCGGCCTCAGCCTGCCCGGGGGTGGGACTCCCATACATGGGGCAGCCAGGGCGCTAGCAAATGGCAGGCAAGGGGCGGGATACCCCCACCTGTGGGGCAGGGACTGTCCCATGGGGCAGGCTGGGGATCCCCCTCATTCTGTCGCTGCCCCCCAGGAGCAGGAGGCCCTGCTGAAGGAGGGGTTCCGGGAGGAGGCCGGACGCCTGGAGAACCAGATCCAGCGCCTGCAGCAGCAGACCGAGGAGATCCAGAAGCCGTCATGGATCCAATCGGCGCTGGGGGTGCTGGGCGATGTGGCCACCCTCGTGCTACCTGGCTTCGCTGGCAAGGCCGCCGGGGTCGTCAGCAGCCTCGTCCGGCGGATGTTCTGAGGGGCCCCCGGCCTCCCACTCGCCTCGCTACCCCAGCGGCCTGTTCACCCGCAGAACCCCCTGCCACAGGACGCTCTGCCAACGAGCAGCTTAGTAACGTCCAGCAAAGCGTTGGGTGGTTCTGACTGCAACGCCGAGGGCTCCCAGCCCCCACGGTTCGTGGCCTGGGCTGCCCCCCCACACTCCGCTGGAGGGGTCAGGGAGGAATATTTCACCCCACAGAGCCTGCAGGGAGGGTGCATTGTGGGAGACGTGCTACCTCAAGATGCACAGGTGCTATTGGAGAGGGATACTGGGATGGTTGGGCCTATTAGCATGATCTGTGGGGCAGGACCCAGGCGAGGTGGCCACCAGACAACCACACCTGGAGCTGAGGCAGCCTTCTGTCCCGGGTACCTCCCCAGCCCCGGGCCGAGGGATGGGAGCTGGCGTGGGCGTCGGACGGGGACGCCTCTCTCCCTTCCTTGCAGCCGGACAGCTTTAAGCTATGCAATTAAATAAACCTCCCCCACAAACCTCACTCTCATGTCTGGGTGTTTTTGCTGCTCTCTGGTGACGTGAATCGACACCGCTGGAACTAAGAAACATGCGGGACAGACGCTGGCGCGCCGGGACAAGCTGCGAACCCGCCCTGGCTGCCCTGAATTTGGGCTGTCAAGGCAGGATCAGTGCTATGAGATTGCTAAACCGCAGGTTGGCTAGTGGTTACAGCAGAGGGGGCCTGGAGCCAGGACTCCTGGGTTCTCTCCCCAGTTCTGGGAGGGAAGTGGTGTCTAATGGTTAGCGCAAGGGGGCTGGGAGCCAGGATAGGGCCTGTCAGGGCATAGAGTTCTCACCCGCTTATTAGTGAAATACCCAGGGAGGTCCTGGCAGTGCAAATGCTGGAGAACAGTTTAAGCAGCGGGATTGGCTGGCACCGGCGGGGGCATCGGGAAATGGACACGGAACCAAACCCCCCAGCTGTGTGAAATCCCGACCCGGTCAGGGCCCCGTGGAGCTGGTGTGATCTTGCTGTCGCCAGCTGGCCAAGTGCTGTTTCACCAGCTCCGTTCACAGCTCCGAGATCTGCCCCATTTCCCACAGTGACACGGAAGAAGCACCCGGGCTGGGTGTTCCTGCTGAAATGATCATCAGTGACACAGATAATGAAGCAATCGTTAGGTTCCAGGAGTAACCTGCCATTGCTATGAAAGACACAACTCACACTGGGGTCAGGCTCTCTGCAGACACAGGCAGCAAACCAGGTGGCTTCCGGTCACATTGGGAAGGTTTTCTAGAAGCTCGGGGCTGGATTCTCACCAACACTAGGGCCCTGTGGAAGTGGGTGAAAATATAACATGGGGCCTCTGTACTTCCTGAGGTGTGTAAAGGGGCCCTAGCACCAGTGAGACTCCAGCCCTGCTCCACCAGCCCTTGTGGCTGCAAAGAAAACTTCCAAATGTGACCTCTTCTGGGCAAGGTTTTCTGCCTCAGTGTGCAGAGAGCCTGAACCAAAAGCCCTGCGAGTGGTGTGAACTGCTCCATTTCTAGTGATAGTCTGTTAACTCTGAACCCTAATGATCACACAATGACCTGTTTTGCTGATCGCTCCAGCTATGGGTCAGCCTGTGTGTAGCATTTGAGGTTGGAGCCATTTATTGCTGGGGGGGATGTGAGATAAATGCTCCCTTCGCGTGGGCCTCTGGGGCGGAGAGCTTTGGACACCAGCTGTTCACACATACCACTCTTCCTGCTGGGCTCTCTGCCGCTCCCTCTCTTTAGCCTGTGGTCATGGAGGGGCCCGTGTGCCTGCTGGGGACCGGCGCCGACAGGGAGCAGGATGTGTACAACCAGGGGAAAAACGCGGTGACCACCATGGCCACCATGGAGAACGAGGCGGCCCTCAGGGAGGCGCTGGCTCACTACGCGGCCGGGATGGGGGGGCTGCGGCTGCCGGCGGAGCTGGCCGAGCTCTCGGCGGCGCACGGGACACACGAGGCGGATGCCCTGCGGCTCTTCATGCAGCGCTCCTTCAAGGACGAGGAGCAGGAGTTCCAGAAGCAGCTGGTGGTAGGTGGGGGCGTCCCGGGCCGGGCCCAGCGGCAAGGGGAGCGTTGTGGGGATGGATCTGCACTGCGGGGGGCCCGCTGGGCACCAGTGGTGGGTCAGGGCCCCTTTGTGTCCTGCGCTGTACGGATACCCGACCGAAACCTGGTCCCTGCTCCAGGGACCGTCCAATCCCCAGGTGACCGATTGGCCAATGGACCATTGGAACTTCCAATCCTCCGATTGGCCAATGACCCTTTGACCCAGCCCAGGTAGTTCGTACCGCGCTGCGTTAGCTCCCTGGACAGCACACGCCATTCGCACTCAGGGTCCGTCTACACTGGGACGGCAGCTGGGGGGCCAGACCCGGCCCAGGCAGATCGTACTGTGCTGCGTTAGTTTTATATCCTCAGGCGGGTTCCTGGGCCTGGTGGCAGGTTGGGGCCCCCGTAGGAAGCGTGAAACCTGAGTCTGACTTGCGATTATGGATACGATTCTGTCACGGACGGAGATCACAAATTCTGGGACTTTCCGGGACCTCTGGGATGTCTTTGGTAGCAGGGTGTGACGAAGTGGGGGGTTTTCTGTGGAGTTTCAATGGTTTGCATGCGGAGGGGGTGGGACTCGGTTTCCCTGGGTGTTACTGGTTTAACGAGGGGAGGGGAGAGGGAGTGTGTTTTGCAGAGGACCGGAGAGAGGACGTGGGGACCCAGCCGATGGCCGGGAGGATGGATACCCCAGCGACCGGTGACCTGGTGACTTGGTGACCCAGAGGCCCAGCTGAGGAGACGCAGCCGGTTCTAGCCAGAGGACAGAAGCGAGGAGAGGAGGCCCCAGTTTACGACCCTGTTTCCCTGGAGAGAAGACAATGGACAGAGGCGGGGCCTGGGGCTGGTGATCTCAGATGCCCAGCTGCGAGCAGGGGGGCTCTGGGCTGGAGAGGGGGAGCAGGCAGAGCCCCCCTGGATGCAGGGAGACTGGGATGTGCTGGGCTGAGGGAGGCCAGGCCTGAGGCTGGAGAGTTTCCTGTGCTGGGTTCAACTCTCAATAAACCCTCCTGTGTGACGCTGGCTGAGAGTCGCTCTGGGCTAGAGAACAGGGCCGGGGGGTGGGGGGGGCATCAACCCCTTTGGGGGGTGGAGGCCCCGGGGGCCCAGAGCGAGTGGACTCCCTGAGGGGGCCCACGGCAGAGACAGACGTGCTAAGGCTCAGAGAGGTGCGGCTCCAGGAGGTGGAGGGGCCTGACCCCGAGAGAGAGTGGACCCCTGAGAAGGGCTGTCGCACTGAAAGGGGCACCCCCCACGGACCGCACAGGGCCAGGAGTGGGCACGATCTGTGAGTCCGTGACACAGGGCTGGAGCAGCTGTCAGACCCGAAGCAGTGGCCACCAGAACCGGTGTCTGGCAGCCAGTCCCGGGGCTGTCGGAGCTGTGGCCAGGGTTGGGTCAGCCCCCCTGGGCCTGGAGCAGCTGCATGCCCTGGCAATGCTCTGCTGTGTTTGCCCCCCTGCCCCCAGGGTATTTTTAGTAACAGTCGGGACAGACCTCTCTGGCTAGATCTGAAAAGCCCCACGGCAGAAAGGCCCAGGGACGGGGTGGGCTGGACAAGTTCAGACTGGAATCCAGGTGTCCATTTGTACCAGGGAGGGGAATGAACCGTGGGAAGAATTTCCTGAGAAGCGCGTTGGATTCTCCGTCACGGACGGTTCTTAAATCAAGCCGGGCTGTTCCTCCGACAGATCCGCTCTTGGGCTAGTGTGGGGCAGGTCTCTGGCCTGTGGGACACAGGGGGTCAGACCAGATGATCACCGTGGCTAGGGTTACCATACGTCCGGATTTTCCCGGACATGTCCGGCTTTTTGGTCCCCAAATCCCCGTCCGGGGGGAATTGCCAAAAAGCCGGACATGTCCGGGGAAATAGGGAGGCTAGGATCTCCGAATCTGTGTGTGTGGGTCGCCCGCTGTGACATCATCTCGGTGCGACACTCGCTCCTGCCCAGGGCATGCTGCGGGCTGTAGTCCGGCCGGGCCTCACGCTCCAGGGAGAGCCGGGAGAGGGGAGCGGCCGAGAACTACAACTCCCAGCGGCCCCTGCGACGCGACCAACCTGCCCCGTGAGGCAGCAAGCCGTCGGGGGAGGGGGGGCGCGAGCCCCTGTCCTTTGGGTCGGGGGTGTCTCTGGGCACCGCTCGGCAGCCATCGCAGGGCTGGGGGGCGCCCTCCGGGGGTTGTGGACGCCAGCGCATTGCGGGGAGCCGGCACTGTCCGGATTTGGATCCCCCTGGGGCTGGAGCTGCGCCCCCGGCCCCGGGCACCAGTCACGTAGGGTTACCATACGTCCGGTTTTTCCGCAATCAAACCCCCGTCCGGGGGGAATTGCCAAAAAGCCAAACATGTCCGGGAAAAATACCGGACGGGCACTTCCCCTCCCTCTGCTCTGCTCCTCCCCTGACTCAGACTTCGGCTCTGTTTAAGAGCCAAGCGCCCGAGCCAGCGCTACCGGCTTCGGGCAGCCCCCGTGCCTCCGGACCCCGAGCCGCAGGCCGGGCACTTCCCTTCCCGGGCTCCAGCTGCTCTGCTCCGGCGGCGCAGGGTCTGGAGGCAAGGGGGCTGCCCGAAGCCGGTAGCGCTGGCTCGGGCAGCTTGGCTCTTAAACAGAGACAAAGAGTCAGGGGAGGAGCAGAGCAGCTGGAGCCCAGGAGGGAAAGTGTCCGGCCGGGGACGCAGGGTCCGGAGGCATAGGGGCTGCCCAAAGCCCGAGCGCTACCGGCTTCACGGGTTTGCCGGGCAGCCTCCAGACCCTGCGCCCCCGGCTGGGCTCTTCCCCTCCCGGGCTCCAGCTGTGCTGGGGAAGCGCTGGCCGGGGGCGCAGGGTCTGGCGGCTGCCCGGCAAACCGTGAAGCTGGTAGTGCTTGGGCAGCCTTTTTCGCGTGGCTGGGAGGGAGGAGGGGGAGTTAGGGCGGGGACTTTGGGGGAATGGGCGGAGTAGGGGTGGACTTGGGGCGGGGCCAGGGCCCGTGGAGTGTCCTCTTTTTTTTATTTTTTTAAATATGGTAACCCTAGGAGAAAGGAACCATGGAACAGCAACGTAACGTCACAGTCCCATTCCCCACCTGTCCTGTGGGGTCTTCTGGCCTTTAGAGCTACTGGTCAGGGCCTCCCCCAGTCTGCAGGGGGCCACCGGGTCTGCTGGCCTCCTCGCAGCCTCTGCTGAGGCTACAGGAGAGAGGCCTCTTCAGTTTGCAGAAAGAAAGAAATCTCTGGGGTGAGCACACAGCAGATGTCTGTTTTCCCAGGGCCAGATGCTGCCACCTTGTCATTGGAAGGGCCCGTGTGACCTCTGACCACAGATGAGGGAGGACGCCCAGCTTGGCTAGACAGATTCCTTCGTGCCATGGCTGGGGACAGAAGCCTGCAGCCAAAGCTCACACTGCAGGAAACAACCCGCAGAGGCCTTTCATCTCCCCAGGGTCAGACGTCACCACTAGGAGAATGTGAGCGCCGGAGCACTGGGGGAGCTGGCCTGAGATGGCATCCCAGGGCACAACCACCTGTGTCAAGTCCATTCTGATTCCACGCTCAGCAAAGATGCAGGGAGCTGTGCGGTCAGGAGAGGCGCTGGTCAGAATTTGCCAGTGGAACCGTTTTTCCATCAGAAATTGCCAGCTTGTCAAAATCCAAACGTTTCGTGGGAACACGTCGATTTGGACAAACCTTCAGACAGAAAGCAGGCAGGTTTAGCACGGAAAGCTGCTTAGCTCCCTGCCAGCTCGCCCGCCTGCCCACCTGCTTGACAGGCTGATGGGGGGCCTGGGCTTCCAGGCTGCTGAGAGAAGCCCTGGCTCCCAAGATCCCAGGGTCCCCGAAACCCTCTCCTCGCGGGGGTAATGTTCTGGTTACTGCACAGCTCTAGGAGGAGGGGAGGTATCCGATGCCCCACAAGCCACCAATCCTCCCTGCCAAGGTCCCAGTAACTACGACAGCCTGTGAGAACATCCTAACCTTTAGGGCACTTTCCCTGCCAGGTGAAAGGGTGTGAGCTGGACACCTCCCTGCCACCAGAGTCCAGCACTGCCGAGAAAGCCAAGTGTGGACTAAACTAAGCCCCTGGTTAACCCTTTCCCAGAGGAATCCAGAAGCCACTGATAATTGCAGGCTACATGGTGACCTCTCTCTCAGGTCACTCCCCCATCCTGGAATAGGGGTCGGTGAGTCCTGGACGAACGCCGTTCAGCTGGGAACATGCTCCCCCTTCTCGTGCCGAGGACTGCGTGAGATGGGTGTAGTGGGCACTCCCGATAAAGGGGACAGTGTGACAGCTGCCTTTCAAATAGGCCCCAGGCATGGGGGGGCCACAGCACCCAATTCCTCTGTCCCCCCAACTTTCTTCACTGCTTTAACGTACAATCACAACCTGCTCCGCTGACACCTCTGACTCTTGAAAGCCCTAACGCTCCAGGGGAGCAGGCCCTGCCCTGCCCTGCCCTGGCTGCCCCGGGTGTTACCTCGGAGGGAATCGTTCCAGATTCCAACGGGTGGCAGGTCCAGGGAAGAGCCTTATCTGGGGGGAGGCTGTACCAGACCCGCCCGACCCAGGCAGGCTCCCAGGTACTCTCTGCTCGGGGCTGATAAGGCTCCTTAGCAGTTTCTCTCCAAACAAATTCCAGTTCAAGACACCTCAGAACTCCACAGCAGGGCAACATCCCCAGAGCGCAGCAGGGCGGGGGTTAGGGGGAGCAGTCGGTAGCAGCACCTCGTACGGCAGGAGCGAGAAGTGCCAGCCTCTCTGCACAGAGCAGCAGCGTTCAGCCTGGGCCAGACGTGCTGGGGTGATGGGTAAGAGCGGGCTCGGAGAGCCAGAGGGTCTGTGGGGCAGCGCTGGGCCCTTCTGCTCCGCACTAGGGCCGGGTGGGCGTGTTCAGCTGGGATTGGAACCCACCAGCACTTGTGGGTGCGAATGTGGGGCTGGAACGCAACGTGGGGCACTCCCACCTCGCCCGGGGGCGACTAGGGGGAAGGGCAGAGAGACACCTGGGCTGAGACCCCAGCTCCAGGGAGACAGTCACTCCTGCCCAGCTGGGTTAAATTGCCCAGCTGTGTGACAGCCCCCCCATCCCCGAGGGGTTCCCCCCCCAACCCGGGTATGTCACAGCAGGGTAATGTGCGTATTGAACGGCAGGGGTTGCCAGAGACTGGCTGGGAGAGGCCTTTGGGGATGGAGGAAGCAGCACTAAGGTACATGCCAACCTCCCTACAGAGGAGGGGCCGTGCCCCGCAGGTGTGGGGCAAGGAACTGGGACACTGCGCGGTGGGTCATTGTCTGGCCCAGGCCCTTCCTAGCCGGAGGCCGAGGCCGAGGCATTTCCTTCAGGTCACCTTCCGCTGCAGCTTGGCCACGGGCCCCCATAGCCACTAGCCCAGCCAGGGATCCCAAGTGGGGATTGTCACGGCTGGCTCCTCCCTGCCGCCAGCAGCTCTTCACTGCCAGGGAATTCCTGAAATCCTGTGTGCCCCTCCCCCACCCACCTCCTGGGGCTGTGAGTGCCCCCCCGGACAGCCCCCCCCCCGAGCTCTGAGTGCCCCTGGCCAGTCCCTCCCCTCAGCCCCCCCCCCCACTTCATGGGGCTCTGAGTGCCCTCAGCCTGTCCCCCTCCCAGACCCCGGGGCTGAGTGACCTTGGCCAACCCCCGTCCCTTCAGGAGGAACTCCCAGTACCCACCCAGCCGCCACACCTCAGGGTTCCCCTCCCTGCGGCTCTGTGGCCATACCCCCACCAGGGCCGGCTTTAGGCCAATTCAACCAATTCCCCTGAATCGGGCCCAGGGCCCAAGCCCCGGTACGGTGTACCGGCAAGAGCCGGTGCGCTGTACCAGGGTGGCCCGGCTTCCCCAGGGGGCAATTTAAAGGACCTAGGGCTCCCAGCAGGGGCCGGAGCCCCAGGCTCTTTAAATTGCTACCAGACCCCCACTGCTGGAGCCCTGGGGTAGGGCTGCGGGGCTCTGGGGGCTATTTAAAAAGTCCGGGGCTCCCGCTGCCTCTACCGCCCTGGCCCTTTAAATAGCCACTGGAGCCCCGCTGCTTCCCCAGGGCTCCCGCGGCTATTTAAAGGGCCGAGTCGGTAGAAGCAGGGGAGCCCTGGGCCCTTTAAATAGCCCCCAGAGCCCTGGGATAGCGGGGGACTCAGGGGCTATTTAAAGCTGCCTCTGCTGCACCCCGTCCCCGCACCAGCCCTGCACCCCCTGCCCTGCCCACAGCCAGCCCCGTCTCCAGCCAGCCCTGCACCCCCTGCCCACAGCCAGCCTCTGCCGCACCCCCTGCCCTGTCTCCAGGCAACCCCTGCCGCAACCCCCCTGCGGCCCTGCCCAAAGCCAGCCAGCCCCACACACCCCTCTCTCCAGCCAGCCCTGTCACGGAGTATTGGGGAACTCAGGGCCCTGCACCCCCGGCTTCCTGCGATTCACCATGACTCTCAGCCAGCCAGTAAAGCAGAAGGTTTATTTGGATGACAGGAACACAGTCCAAGACAGGTCTTGCAGGCACAGACAACAGGGCCCCCCTCAGTTAGGTCCAGCTTGGGGTCCCAGGGCATGCCAGCCCACCCCCCTTGGGGGGGTCAGAGCCATCTCTGCCTCCCAGCCATCTCTCCAGCTCGCTTCCAGCACTCTGCCTTCAGCGACCCCTCCCACAGCCTTTGTTCGGTTTCCCGGGCCCCGGAGTCACCTGACCTCCAACCCCCTCCTGGGTTCTCATGTTACAAGCTCAGGTATGTTCCCTTGGGCCGGCTCCCATCCCCCGATGCAGACCATCCTAGTCACACTCCCCTGTCAGCATTCACACACCCCAGCAAGAACAGTCCCAGTTCGTCACATCTCTCCCCCCTTCGAGACCGAACTGAGCAGGGTCACTTTAGCCAGTGACCCGGGGAAGTTCGAACCTACCCCCGTTCCCATGGATGCCCCCGCATCCCTCCAGTTCCTTGGTGAGAATTACACCAGGCCCCTTCCGTTCCACGCCCCCCCTTAGGTCGGGGTGCTTGATGGCACTCGCAGTTCGCATGTGGGAAGGTTTATGCGGCCTGTGCCCTTTTCCCACCCCCATACCTCTGGGGTTCCAACTGGGCTGTGGTCTTCTCCCAGCGCTCCAGTCTGGAGGTCTGTGCTTTGGGCTCTCTTGGTTCAGAGCCGCCCTTTTTACCTTGGCCACCCTCCGGAAAGGCTCCTCTATGCTGGGCAAGGGTCCTAAGGCTGTTTTCCCCTTGTCCCAGGCCTTCCTCCCCCTCTGACAGGGGTCACAGGATCCGCAGTACTGTCGGACAGTAACAAAGACCCCAGGCCAGTAAAAGCTCCGTAGCAGCCTCTGCTGGGTACGCCAGGTTCCCTGGTGCCCTGAGAGGGGAATGTCATGGGCCCGGCACAGCAGCTGGCGGCGATACTTCTGGGGTACCACCAGCTGCCTCCTGATCCCCCCTGACTCCATTTTCCCTGGGGGAGCCCATTCTCGGTACAGGAACCCCCTCTCCCACAGGAACCTTTTCCGGCCACCTCGTTCCATGGTCTGTACCGCATTGAGGTCGGCCAGGTCCCTTATCTTCCGCAAGGAGGGGTCTCTCTGTAACTCGGCCTGGAACTCAGCAGCTGGGACAGGGATGGCCACCTGCTCTTTCTCGCCCGCTGGGTCCGAAGCTGCAGCCTCCCTGAGCCGCGTCCCTGGGCGTTCCCTCCCCACCAGGTTAGGGTCCTGCGCCTCAGGCAAGGCACCCCCCACAAGGCCAGGGCGCAGGGCCCCTCGCCGGCTCTGACTGCGGGTCACAACCAGTGCCTTTTGGGGGTTGCTTGGCCAGTTCTCCAGGTCCCCCCCCATCAATACCTCAGTGGGCAAATACGGGTGTACCCCCACATCCTTGGGGCCCTCCTTGGCCCCCCACTTCAGGTGTACCCTTGCCACGGGCACTTTGACTGGTGTTCCGCCCACCCCCGTCAGGGTCAGGTAGGAGTTGGGCACCACCTGATCTGGGGCCACCACCTCGGGCCGGGCCAGCGTCACCTCTGCGCCCGTATCCCAGTATCCATTGACCTTCCTCCCATCCACCTCCAGGGGAACAAGGTACTCTCTCCGGAGGGACAGCCCCGCGCCCACCGTATAAACCAAAAACCCTGAGTCTGGGGCATCCAGCCCCCTAGAGGAGCTGGCCTGGGGCCCTTCTCTCTCTTGAGCAGTTGATAAGCTGCCAGCCCCTCTTGCGTGAGAAGCCTGCCCCTCGTCCGTCTGGGCCTCTACCAAGTTAACCCTATGCGGGTTCGGTCTGCTCAGTCTGTCCTTGAGCTTGGGGCACTGGGCCCGAACGTGGCCTCTTCGGCCGCAGTAATAGCAGCTCATGTCCTGTGGGTCCCCTCGAGCCGGTCGGTTGTCCCTGACGCTGGGCATTCCCCGTGGGAGGGGATTCCCCATATTCCCCCTTTGGTAGGTCCCAGGGTGACTCTCTCTCTGCATCGCGGCGGGCCTGTTCCTTTGGGGCTCCTCCCTGCCACCCCCTGCCCGGCTCTTTACAAACTCATCGGCCAGCTGTCCGGCGTGTCGCGGGTTCTCTGGCTTTCTGTCCACCAACCACAGCCTCAGGTCGGATGGGCACCGCTCATACAGTTGCTCCAGTACCAGCAGTTTAATCAGGTCCTCCTTCGTCTGGGCCCCGCCAGCCCACTTGCTGGCGTATCTTTCCATGCGGACGGCTAGTTGCAAATAGGAGATCTCAGGGGCTTTATCTTGACTCCGGAACCTTTCCCGGTACATCTCAGGAGTCAGCCCAAACTCACGTAGCAGGGCCCTTTTGAATAGTTCGTAGTCCCCTTTCTCTGCCTCTCCCAGTTGGCGGTACAATGCCACGGATTTGGGGTCCAGTAAGGGGGTAAGGACCCGGAGTCTGTCCGCGGGATCCACCCGGTGCAGCTCGCAGGCCGTCTCAAAGGCCTCCAGGAAGTCATCCATGTCCTCCCCCTCCTTGTATGGGGCCATGATGCACTTATCAAAGCTCCGTGCAGTCCTGGGTCCCCCCTCACTCACCGCAGCCGGGGGTTCGCTGCCCTTCAATCTCGCCAGTTCCAGTTCACGCTGATGCTGTCTCTCATTCTCCTGTCTCTGTCTCTCATTCTCCTGTCTCTGTCTCTCATTCTCCTCCCGTTCACGCTGATGCTGTCTCTCTTTCTCCTCCCGTTCATGCTGACGCTGTCTCTCTTCATGCTGTCTCTGTTGTTCACGATCCTCCAGCTCCCTCAGTTTTAGCTCTTTCTCCCATTCCAGCCAATTCCGCTCCCCGGATGCTGAACGTCGCCGGGAGGATCCTCTGCTGGCCGGCGAGCTTCGCCGGGGGGACCCCCTGCTGGCCGGGGGGGTCACGGCGCCTTCAGTATTTGCTGGGCTCCTCCCCACCCTTCCCCTAGGCATAGGAAGGAGGGGTCTCGGGAAGCCCTCAGCAGCGGGCTGACCACTCCCAGCTGGGACAGACACTGGTGCCTGCGCTGCATTTGCCAGGCTGCTTCCCTGAGACACAGGGATCGGTTCATTCGCGCGATCTTCCGCCTCCAGCTGGGCAATGAGCTGTTCTTTGGTGAGCCTCCCAATGCGCAGCCGCCTCTGCTTGCACAGCTCCACCAGGTCGCTCTTAAGCCGCTGGGCATACATCTTCCTGCTGGCCACTCACCGGCCTGTGTGCTCACAGCTCCCCCCAGTTCCCAGGGGGACCCCTAGTGTGCCAGCCCTTCTCGAGGTCACCACCTCTCTGCCAGGGTCGAGCTGCAGACTCCTCCGCCCCTGGGACCACTCGCTGCGATCCCCCCGGGGGACCCTGTTACTGCAAAAGTCCTTCTCGCTGGTCACACACTCCCAGGGGTAATAACCGTCTCTCTCCCACTCTTCAGCGTGCCTGGTCCCCGTCAATCCCCCTTCGTTTTACTGCTCCCCAGTCACTTACTGCAGGAAGCGCCGTCCACGGGGTGCAGTAGATCCCGCCGCTGCCACCAGTTGTCACGGAGTATTGGGGAACTCAGGGCCCTGCACCCCCGGCTTCCTGCGATTCACCATGACTCTCAGCCAGCCAGTAAAGCAGAAGGTTTATTTGGATGACAGGAACACAGTCCAAGACAGGTCTTGCAGGCACAGACAACAGGGCCCCCCTCAGTTAGGTCCAGCTTGGGGTCCCAGGGCATGCCAGCCCACCCCCCTTGGGGGGGTCAGAGCCATCTCTGCCTCCCAGCCATCTCTCCAGCTCGCTTCCAGCACTCTGCCTTCAGCGACCCCTCCCACAGCCTTTGTTCGGTTTCCCGGGCCCCGGAGTCACCTGACCTCCAACCCCCTCCTGGGTTCTCATGTTACAAGCTCAGGTATGTTCCCTTGGGCCGGCTCCCATCCCCCGATGCAGACCATCCTAGTCACACTCCCCTGTCAGCATTCACACACCCCAGCAAGAACAGTCCCAGTTCGTCACATCCAGCCCTGCACCCCCTGCCCACAGCCAGCCTCTGCCGCACCCCCTGCCCTGTCTCCAGGCAACCCCTGCCGCAACCCCCCTGCGGCCCTGCCCAAAGCCAGCCAGCCCCACACACCCCTCTCTCCAGCCAGCCCCGCACCCCTTGCCCTGCCTTCAGCCAGACCCTACCTCCAGTGAGCCCCTGCCCTGCCTCCAGCCAGCCCCATGTCCACTGGTGCCCTGCAGTTCCCAGGGCAGTAACCCTGCACACCTGCTTCAATGAGGAGGGCAGGGAGCAGCTGGGACCCACACATGTGCACACCACTAGCGTGACCAGACAGCAAGTGTGAAAAATCAGGACAGGTGGTGGGGGATAATAGGATCCTATAAGAAAAAGACCCAAAAATCGGGACTGTCCCTATAAAATCAGGACATCTGGTCACCCTAGCACACCCCCAGGGAGTGGCGGGGACCCACACATGTGAAACGGAGCTCATTAATAACTGATCAACAGCATATATGATGCAATGTACTTAATGTATAATTTTATTATTTATACAGTTATGGAAAGTAAATAATACATGGAAGAAATGAAAGGCTTTTTTTTACATTATTTTTTTTGTCATCCCTGCCGGGGCCCCGCCAAAAATGTTTGAATTG
Organism: Chrysemys picta bellii; assembly: GCF_011386835.1. Classification (NCBI taxonomy): domain Eukaryota; kingdom Metazoa; phylum Chordata; order Testudines; family Emydidae; genus Chrysemys; species Chrysemys picta. Next base: position 1,457,387 of record NC_088810.1, on the reverse strand, counting down.
GGCCCCGCCCTTCCTAAAGCCGGCCCTGCTGGAGAGAACAGGAGGATTCAGTCAGCAGGGGCTGCCGATCCGTCCCATTCACCAGGGCTGCCATCCTGCGGCTTCAGCATTAGTGGCTGGGGTGACTTGGGGAAAGGTCTCAACCTCCCCACATCCCACTTCACTGCTGCCAGAATCCCTCCTTCCCCCCCCCCCCGCTACAGTCCCCTCCCTACCCAACCTGGGTGGGGCTGGAGAAGAGGGGTCTGAGAACTTGAGCTGTGGATTGGAGGTGGAACAGCTGTCAGGGGCACTGAGGGGGAGGTGGCAGGAGCTCCCCGTACAAGGAGGGGGGTTGCCAGTGGAGGTCACTAGGAAGGACAAGACTCCATCCTGGGGATCAGGAGGGGGAATCCATCCCTCAGAGGTGGGCAGGGGCTGGGTGGAAATGCTGCTGGTTCCAGGGGCCGTTAATCCCCCCTGATTCCTCCGAGGCGTCTGAGTCTCAGACAGGTTCTCGTTCCCTTGCAGCAGGAGGACGTCACGGCCAATGTGATGCGCCAGCTCCGTATCATGCGGCACTTGTGCCAGGTGCCCGAGGCACTGCAGGGCCTGTGCCTCTGCGGCCACCAGCAACTCCCGCTCCCTGCTGCAGGTACTGCTCTGGCTCTCTGTAAATGGGGAGCTAGTGGAAGGGGAAATGGAGCCCCCCGGCACTCACAGAAAGCTGATTATAGAATGAGTCCGAACTGAGAGGCACCATATCCGCCCCCATAAAGAGCCAGACTTCAGTGGTGATACAGCCCAGCTGGGGTAGCAACAGGATTAAGAACGAGGTAGGAAGTTCAGAGCAGCAAGGAAAGCCTGGAGGGGAACTTGAGAAGAGAGGTTGGAAAAGTGCAGCAAAGAGAAAGGTGCAGACCTAGCTGTTGGGTCCAGGGCCCTGAGCTGCTATCAATGTCAGGGTGGGACTGGGTTCCCCTACCGGCCCCAGAGGAGGCGGCGTACACGCACCTGGAGAGGGTTCTCAAGCCCAGCAAGGGGGCTACAGGCTGAGCAAGTGCCCCAGCGATGGCAGAAGGACTTCTGTCTGTGGAAAGACCTCTTTGGACTTTTAGTGTGAGGCAAGCTGGGCCCCAGAAGGGTGGACTAAAGGTGGTGACCTGGCCGGAGTTACCAGGCAGAGAAACTGCCGTGGTGCTGGAGCGACCATGGATGGGGGACGCTAGCCCAGCGAGAGGGCTGTGATGCCATGCCTGGCTGCCGGGGGGCACCTAACGATGAGTAGATTCATTTATGATTGGCATCGTTGGCAGGATTGAGTTCCCCCTGTGATCCGTGAGGGAAGTCTCTCCAGCGGAGCACACTCCCTCTCAAAGCAGGGGGACCGGACATGATTGGTTGTAATTGCCAGCTGTGGGAGGGAGTGTGCAGCAGTGGTTAGTGAAGGGGCCTGGAAATAAGGACTGCTGGGTCTATTGGAGAGTGTCACTAGGAGCAGTGTATAAGATGAGGTGTCCTATCATGTTTACTCAGATCAGATTAGGACATAATAGAATGGCTGAAATAGTTTATTTTATTTGTATTGTATTATTTTGCAATTGTTAAGATCAGCATCTACTTAGCTCAGACTGAAGCATCTTATCTAATTTTTGAGATCTAAGTGTCTCCTCTTTGAGTGCGACGAGACAATTTAACACATTGTGACAAAGAATTTTCATTGCCACTTGTTATGATTTCAAGAAACAAACTGGTTTAGTTTGAATAGGATTTTCGGTCAGAAACGGTTTCAATGAAATTTCCCCACCATCTCGATTCCTGGGCTCTATCTCTGCCTTTCGGGGGGGGGGGGGGGGTTGCTGTCTGTTAGAACTGGAGTCTGATTTGGATAGGGATCGAGACCTCTTCAATGTTTTTAATGAAGTAAATACTAATGGGAATTGTGTGATCATGGGAGATTTTAACTTCCCAGATATAGACTGGAGGACAAGTGCTAGTAATATAATAGGGCTCAGATTTTCCTAGATGTGATAGCTGATGGATTCCTTCACCAAGTAGTTGCTGAACCAACAAGAGGGGATGCCATTTTAGATTTGGTTTTGGTGAGTAGTGAGGATCTCTTAGAAGAAATGGTTGTAGGGGACAGCCTTCATTTGAGCGATCGTGAGCTAATTCAGTTTAAACTAAATGGAAGGGTAAACAAAAATAGATCTGTGACTAGGGTTTTTTTTTTCAAAAGGGCTAACTTTAAAAAATTAAGGAAATTAGTTAGGGAAGTGGATTGGACTGAAGGACTTGTGGAACAGATGGATCAGACTGAACAAGTTCCAAACCTCTCGGAGGCTCTTACCTTCTAAACAGGGACGTCAGTTTTCTAGTAAAATCAGGAAAAAGAAAGGAGAAAACTCAAAAGAGGTTCCTCCTGGCACTCACGTACGTGACCCCTAATACTCTCTCAGTTCTCAAAGAGAGACCTCGAGAAGGAGACTTGCTGAAGGAAAGCTACAGGGGACTCAGAGGTTTCCCTGGTCCTGAGCCCCTGTCCTGCCTGGCTGATGTCAGCATCTCTCTGTGAGGTCACCACCTTTGACCAATAGGCGGAGGTCCTGCAAAAGGCCTTTGTGATGTCACTGTCACACCCACCCATCCCCTGCAGTGCTAATGTCCTGCCACAGGCCAGACACTTTGGAGGTTTGAGCTACTCTCTGTGGATCACCCCGCTCAACGAGTGTTCATTCTAGGAAGCAAGCCGGCTAGACAGTAAAACAGCAGAGGCTGCTCCCAATGCTACACTCGGTTTCTCAGAAATGAGTAGACTTTATGGGCAGAAGAGACAGTTAGAGCATCTAATCTGAGCCCCTGCATATCACAGGCCTTTCTGCACCATATGGGGCAGGCAGAACTCTGCCTGGGCGCAGGGGGAATGGGATGGGGGTAGATCAAGGAAAGAGGGGAGGGGAATGGGTGTGAGGGAAAGAGCTCCTGTCCCAGATGAAGGAATTTGGGGGCAGAGGAAAGGACCCTGCTCCACAGAGAGGGGAGAGGGTTTCTGTGAGTGCCAGGGGGCTCCATTTCCCCTTCCACTAGCTCCCCATTTACAGAGAGCCAGAGCAGTACCTGCAGCAGGGAGCGGGAGTTGCTGGTGTCCTGGGAGGCACAGGCCCTGCCAGCTCCTCGGGCACCTGGCGCAAGTGCCGCATGATACGGAGCTGGCGCATCACATTGGCCGTGACGTCCTCCTGCTGCAAGGGAATGAGAACCTGTCTGAGACTCAGACGCCTCCGAGGAATCAGGGGGGATTAACGGCCCCTGGAACCAGCAGCATTTCCACCCAGCCCCTGCCCACCTCTGAGGGATGGATTTCCCCTCCTGACCCCCAGGATGGAGTCTTGTTGTCCTTCCTAGTGACCTCCAGTGGCAACCCCCTTCCTTGTACGGGGAGCTCCTGCCACTTCCCCCTCAGTGCCCCTGACAGCTGTTCCACCTCCAATCCACAGCTCAAGTTCTCAGACCCCTCTCCTCCAGCCCCATGCAGGTTGGGTAGGGAGGGGACTGTAGCGGGGGGGGGGGGGCAGGAGGGATTCTGGCAGCAGTGAAGTGGGATGTGGGGAGGTTGAGACCTTTCCCCAAGTCACCCCAGCCAGTAATGCTGAAGCCGCAGGATGGCAGCCCTGGTGAATGGGACGGATCGGCAGCCCCTGCTGACTAGGGTTACCATACGTCCGTTTTTTCCCGGACATGTCCTGCTTTTCGGCAATCAAACCCCCGTCCGGGGGGAATTGCCGAAAAGCCAAACATGTCCGGGAAAATGCTGGCCGGGCACTTCCCCTCCCGCGGCTGCTCTGCTCCGCTCCTCCCCTCTCAGACTTTAAGAGCCGAGCTGCCCGAGCCAGCACTACTTGCTTCGGGCAGCACCCCCCCTTCCTCCAGACCCCGAGCCGCCGGCCAGGCACTTCCCTTCCCGGGCTCCAGCTGAGCTGCTCCGCTCCTCCCCTCTCAGACTTTAAGAGCCGAGCTGCACGAGCCAGCGCTACCGGGTGGGCGCTTCCCCTCCCGTGCTCCAGCTGCGCTGGGGAAGTGCCGGCCGGGGGCGCAGGGTCTGGGGGCTGCACGGCAAACCGTGAAGCCGGTAGCGCTGTGGCAGCCCTCTCCCCATGGCTGGGAGTGGGAGGGAGGAGGGGGCGGAGTTAGGGCGGGGAAGGAGCGGAGTTGGGGCGGGGCTAGGGGTGGGAAAATGGGCGGGGCCAGGGCCCGTGGAGGGTCCTCTTTTTTTATTTATTAGACATGGTAACCCTACTGCTGACTGAATCCTCCTGTTCTCTCCAGAACGGGTCCAGCCTTGCCAGCAGCAGGGCAAGCGTCCCCTGCCCATGTGCCTCAGCCCTGCCTGGTCAGACGCCATCACCCGTCAGTCCTTGGCCTCCCAGGCTGCCAGTGATGGGAGCAACTCTGGGTGGTGGCTCGGGTGACACAGACACCAGACCACTAGGAATTGGGTGCGGCCCTGTGGGACAGGAGAGTCTCGCAGAGGGCACTTGGGGGACTCTCCTGCCCTTCTCAAGAGCGATAGCACCCTGTCCTAAGAACATAAGTCTGGGATGAGGCAAAGCTTGTCATTAATTAGCCTGGCTAAAGAGCTGGCTGGAGCTGCTCCGGGGACAAGCTGGCTCGCTCCTGCTCATGGAGGTGAATTCATCTCCCTTCCCAGGAGCACCTGCTCTCCCTTTCATTCCCCACCAGGCTTCTTGTGCCAGGCCAGCGAATGGCCACAGGATGGGAATGAGGCCTGGGCCGCGCCCCAATCTCCTGAGTCTAATGCAGCTGCTCACCTTGTCCCCCATCAGCTGCTGGGTTTCCCCCAGGAGGGAGTAGGTGACAGGGAGAGAGACACACACACATTTGTCCTTCTGGTTGCAGGGCTTGTGTCCTTCCAATCCCATTGGTGGCTGCACAGTGGGCAGAGTCCTCGCTGCGTGCCCGGCCCAACAGAATTGCAGGGCGTGGTGTGGAACACAGAAAGAGATAGAGAGACTCATCCTCCAGCCGGGGTCAATCTGAGAGAAATTGGCTGGGGTCCCAGTCTCACTCTTCTAGCAGGTGCCATTTCCCAGCTGGGTTCCTTACCCCTCTGGTGCAGCAGCAGCTGGTAGAGCCGGTAAACCCCCTCCCTGGCCTGCCGGCTGATGTCCTTGGCTGGGTCACTGACGGACAGAGCCAGCTGTGCCATGTGGTGACCCATCCTGGGGAATTCCGCTGAGTTCTAATGGACGGGAGAGGGAGAGGGGACTCCATCAGCATTTTCCTGTCAGCTCCCAGTCCCCCCCGGGCCAGGACTCTCCTTCCCCTCAGCCCCTCTGCAGGGCCCTCCATGAGGACTTGCTTCCCCAGCTGCTCCAGGATGACAGGGAGGCATGAACCTGGAGCACAGTCCCCTTAAAAGCCCAGAGTCACCACTTAACTAGGACAAGAAGAACTTGACTCAAGCCAGGCTCACTCTCTGCTCTGACTCTGCCTCCCCAAGAGGAACACTCCTAACCCACAGCCCCTGCAGCAGCAGATCCTACAGCCCGTCGGAGCCAGATCACCTATGCCTGGAGTCAGGAAGCTGGGGTCAGAGGTCACTTACGTCAAACTCAGGGAGGGTGATGGTGAATCTGAGCAGGGCAGTGCTGCTCTTAACGGCCCTGGCTCTCTCTCGCGGCACCCTGGACACGATCCAGTAGTTAATGTGCTGTGGGGAAAGGAGGCATTGCACTGACTGCCCTGACCAAGGATGCCCACTTGGGGCCCGGCTAGGAGGACAGACTGGAAAATGGATCTAAGAGTGAAGGTAAAATTGTCCCCACCTCTCTCATCGGGCTCGCCTCCAAGATGTACTGGAGCCTGTCGGTGTCTGGGGACTCTGCCAGCAGGTTCCCCAGCATGGCGTCCAGGAGGTCTGGCAAGACCCTAGGCAGATCCTGAAAGCAAGGGAGAGCCATGGGTCAGAGTTAGGGAAACTGGGGCTAAACTTGCCACAGGATGGGAAGTGGGGTCTCTGGGAAACACTGGTGAGACCCCCAAACACATATCCTGGCCTCTCTCATTCACATCCCACTGCAGGCAATTAGCAAGGATTCATGGCAGGATGACAGCTGGCTCTTCAATCCATGACTTTAGCATGATCTACCTGCACTTGGGCGGTGTCCTTCTCCATGCCCAGGGTGAAGACGGCGTGCAGGGCAGCTCGGAGGAGGTGGGTCTCCAGCTCTGGCTCCAGGGCAGGTGTCATGGTGCTGGCAAGAGAGAGGAGCCGGCATTAGACTGTGCAGTGCGGGGATGGGACTGGCACCAACACGCAGGTGAAACTGCAGGGAAATAGGCACAGGCTGGCGAGAATGGAAACTGAGGCACCGAGCCAGGGAATGACAAGGCCAAGGTTTCTCAGACAGACAGTGGCAGGGCAGGAATAGCCCCTGTTCCCTGGACTCTGCTGCCCCTCCTGTATCTGATCCTGGGAGTGAGCCTCTCCCCAAAGCCGTTGCAATGTTACTGGAGTGAAAAGAACAGCCCAGCCAGGAGAGAGTGACCCTTCCCCGCACCTCTGCCAGAGGAGCCACCCTTGGGCAGTGACCTGGGAGTGGGAGGGGCAGTGACTCCCAGCCCTGCGCCTGAGTTTCCTATTGACCTGTGGGACTTTGGGTAAGTTGCTCCCCGCTCTAGGCTCTGTCCCCAGCAGTCAAATGGGGATTTCATACTTTCCCACTATTGGAAAGTGCTGGGAGAATCCCCCAGCAAAAGCTGCTCTGACAGTGCTAAGCAGCATCTGACCATTAGAGGTCGGAGCGCACTGCCCAGGAGAAGGAGTGTTTGGTTCTGGGCTGTTGGAGTACGGGCTTGCAACCATCTGTGCACACATATTATACTAATTGCATCTAGACCACATCTCCCTAGTTTGTTTGTGAGAATGTCCTTATTAACACCAAGATGGATCACATCTACTGTTTACTTCACTAGGCCCGTAACCCTGCCAAAGAAGGAGCTAGGATTGGTTTGGAATGATTTGTTCTTGACAAGTCCATGCTCACTAGTCCTAAGAACCAAATTGTCCTGTAGGTGCTGACAAACTGATTGTTTAATAAGGGGTTCCAGTATCTTTCCAGGTATGTTAATGGATGGGAAGACGTTCTTTTTCAGGGATCTCTGACGAGAACTGGGGCACAGCACTTAGTTTGTTGAGGCCATAAAATGGAGACAGGCACCTCTTCTCTTCTCCCAGCACCCCAGATACCTAAAAGGGTGGGACTCACATCCCTCAATGGGCTTAAAAAAGACAATGGTTACAATGTGGCCCCAACCATTTCTGGTTTCTGCAGACTAGATGTTTTAGCAAAGTTTAGAATTCCTTGGTGCTCAACACCGTGAAACTCCCCTTTCTCCTTCACAAAGGGCTTTAACGCCCCTTATCTCACCCAGGCTCTCGACTGCCCAAAGTTGGAGAATTGTCCCTGTTCCCACTGCAGAGCACCCCCCACGACACACACACAGAGTCCTCCTGGTGGTGGGAGGGGAACAGAGGAAAGGACAGAAGACTTAAGAGATGAAGAGAAAGGAGGAAGGGATGGAGGAAAAGGTAAAACAAAAAGAACAAACCCTAATGTCCCCAGTGATTCTAAGGGACAAAATCCCAGGTGAGGAATAAAATTCGACCACCTTAAGCTAGTGTTTTCCATGCCTAGAATTCAGCTGGCGCCAGATGCATCAGACTGAACAGGTTCCAAACCTCTCGGAGGCTCTTACCTTCTAAACAGGGACGTCTGTTTTCTAGTAAAATCAGGAAAAAGAAAAGAGAAAACTCAAAAGAGGTTCCTCCTGGCGCTCATGTACATGAACCTAAATACTCTCTCAGTCCTCAAAGAGAGGCCTCGAGAAGGAGACTTGCTGAAGCATAGCTACAGGGGACTCTGAGGTTTCCCTGGCCCTGCGCCCCTGTCCTGCCTGGCTGATGTCAGCATCTCTCTGTGAGATCACCACCTCCCCAGCACCTTTGACCAATAGGCTGAGGTCCTGCAAAAGGCCTTTGTGATGTCACTGCCACACCCACTCCTCCCCTGCAGTGTTAATGTCCTGCCACAGGGCAGACACTTTGGAGGTTTGAGCTACACAAAGAGGAGATACTTAGATCTCAAAAATTAGATAAGATGTTTCAGTCTGAGCTAAGTAGGTGCTGCTTTTAACAATTGCAACATAATAAAATACAAATAAAATAGACTATTTCAGCCATTCTATTATGTCCTAATCTGATCTGAGTAAACAGGATAGGACACCTCATCTTATGCACTGCTCCTAGTGACACTCTCCAATAGATCCCCATTCTCCACCTGCCGGGAGGTAAATAGGGCGGATTGTTATCCCTACTTGAAAGAGGGAGAAGCTGAGGCTGAGAAAGGAGAATTGACTTGTCTTAGGTCACACAGCCAGTCCGTGGCAGAGTTGGGAATAGGACCCAAGAGCCCTGATTTTTAAACTAACCATCGGATCTTGAATTTCAGACATTGAATGACCTGAATAAAGTGCTCTCAAGTGAGTTCCAGACCAGCAAGAGTTCATAGTAATTATTCAGCAAGTATTTTAGGAGAACTGGAATGTTAGAGAAAATAATGAACTGCAGAGACGCAGCAAAATTTGTCGAACATATGACTGGTTATGACTATTTACTTGGTCTTAAAAGAAAACAACAGGGACCTGAGTCTCCTCCCTGTCAATAACCCCCTGCTCAGCCAATCAGGGTAGAGACCGAGGGGCGGGAGGATGAGGGTTCTCACCAGAGAGCCCAAAGGATGGCCCAGGTCACCGCTGGGGATCACTGTCTGAGCACTATTTCAGCCCCACATTTTTCGGTGGACCTCCCACAATGGGAGTTGTAGAGCAACCCCCATGACACACACACACCCCTCCTGGTGGTGGGAGGGGAACAGGGAAAGGACAAAAGAAGTAAGAGATGAAAAGAAAGGAGGGAGGGATAGAGGAAAAGGTAAAAGAAAAAGGACAAACCTTAATGTCCCCAGTGATTCTAAGGGACAAAATCCCAGGTGGGGAATAAAATTTGGCCACCTTAAGCTAGTGTTTTCCATGCCTAAAATTCAGCTGGCGCCAGATGCAGCAGACTGAACAGGTTCCAAACCTCTCGGAGGCTCTTACCTTCTAAACAGGGACGTCAGTTTTCTAGTGAAATCAGGAAAAAGAAAGGAGAAAACTCAAAAGAGGTTCCTCCTGGTGCTCACATACACGAACCCAAATACTCTCTCAGACCTCAAAGAGAGATCTCGAGAGGAGACTTGCTGAAGCAAAGCCACAGGGGTCTCTGAGGTTTCCTTGGCCCTGCGCCCCTGTCCTGCCTGGCTGATGTCAGCATCTCTCTGTGAGGTCACCACCTCCCCTGCACCTTTGGCCAATAGGCCGAGGTCCTGCAAAAGGCCTTTGTGATGTCACTGCCACACCCACCCCTCCCCTGCAGTGTTAATGTCCTGCCACAGGGCAGACACTTTGGAGGTTTGAGCTACTCTCTGGGGATCACCCCGCTCAATGAGTGTTCATTCTAGAAAGCAAGCCGGCTAGACAGTAAAACATCACAAGCTGCTCCCAATGCTACACTCGGTTTCTCAGAAATGAGTAGACTTTATGGCCAGAAGAGACAGTTAGAGCATCTAATCTGACCCCCTGCATATCACAGGCCTCCTGTCTATCACAATAGCTACTTTTGGGGCAAACACATTCCGGAAAGGCATCTAGTCTTTATTAATGACATCAAGAGATGGAGAATCCACCACTTTCCTTGGTAGCTTCTTCCTGTGTTCAATCATCCTCGCTGTTGAATATTTGTGCCTTATTTGTCATAGGAATTTGTCTCTTTTCACCTTCCAGCCATTGGGTCTTGTTCTGCCTTTCTCTGCTAGACTAGAGAGCCCTTTAATCCCCAGTATTTTCTCTCCATTAAGGCACATCAACACTTCAATGAAGTCCCCTTCAATCTTCTTTTGATAAGCTAAACAGGTTGAGCTCTTTCAATAGCTCACTAGAAGGCATTTTTCTCCAGCCCTCAGAACATTTGGTGGCTCTTTGCTGCCCCAGCTCCAATTTCTAGGACCATCTTTTTCAAAGGAGGACACCAAGACTGGAGGCAGTACTCCAATAGCAGTCTCACTGCTGCTGTGTCACCTCCCTATCCTACTCACGGCTCTGCTCCTTCGTCTAATGATGGCTTTAGCCCTGTTCACCACAGCATCACACTGGGAGCTCATGTTGAGTGGCTTCTCCACTCTGGCCCCTAAATCCTTTTCAGAGTCACTGCTTTCCTGGATACACGTCCCCATTCTGGAGGTGTGGCCGGCGTGCCTTGTTGCCACGCATAGGACCTTGCATTGGGCTCTGCTCAAACTTGTTTTCTTTGAATGGGTCCAGCTGGCCGAATGAGCCAGATCGCTCTGTATCACTGCCCTCTCCCCATCAGGAATTACCACTCTGCCTGTATTTTGTCACCCCCCAATCTTATCCGCAGTGATTGTATGTTTTCTCCCAATTCATTGATAACAATTATTTTTAAAAATTAGTCCTTGAGAGCTTCTTCAGACCCTTAGTACCCAGGACCTGCTCCCCACATCACAGTGAGAAATGCTGTCCAGCCCTGCTGGTACATAGGGGATAAGCACAGAACAAACGTACCTTTAGGAGCTGTGTTGTCCATAGGCTCTGAACAACATGTGGGGGTCAGCAGATTACAAACGCATGACAGACCTGTAGTGTAGACAGGTCCCAACTGTGTCTCGGTTTCCCACCCTGTAAAATGGGGAGAACAAACAAAACCTTGATTAGCTCCATTTGATAGCTGGGGAAACCGAGGCACCCAGCGGTGCAGAGACTCGCTCATGGTCCCAAAGCCAGGAATAGAAAACAGTAGATCTGATAGCCAGGCCTGGGACCTAACCCTGGTTTTCCTGGCCTTGCTGCTCTAAGTTTAGTCACAGCCTCCATGTCTTTTCCCCCGTGTCCCTTAACCCCACGTCACTGCAGAAGAGAGATTTTCTGGTAGCCAGCTGGCTCTCCTGCATGTGGATGTCGTTCCAAAAGACATGCTCTGGGTCAGTCCCATGCTATGGTTGGCTGAAGGAACCACTTGGTCACATTCTAGGCCTTGAGTTATACAGGAGGGGCGACTAGATGCACATAATGGTCCTTTCTGACCTGAACCTCTATCAATCGCTACATTTTCTGCTGCTAGGAAGAGAACTCTGGACCTATTTTCTCTCATTCACTTTCAGTCGGAATAATTTCAATCCAGGCCAAAGGATTTCCTCTTCCATTGTGTCTTCAGCACCTTTGCGAGCAACCAGTTACTGTTACCCACAGGTTTCCAGTTTCAACCTGTCCCAGGGTGAGATGGCCAGGAAAGGGGTTGGAGCTCAACTGCACCTGGCCCAGGTGATGCAGCTCGCTAGGGTGAAGGGAATAAGTGTGGGGGTCACGTGACAAGACGCAGCCTGTGATTAGGACCCAGGCCTGCTGAGAGATAGAAGGGCAGCCTGTGCTCAGCCAGGAGAGAGACCCCAAGGGAAGCAGGCATGGGAGGGGCTTGGAGAGTCCTTTAAAGGTCAGGGACAAGCTGGGAAGGGGCCAGGTTGAGCACTAAGGACCAGGCCCTAGGAGGGAAAGACAGGGCAGTTTAGGAGATGGGGCAGATAGTCCAGTTGGTTTCGGCTCCCAGGACCAGACACCCAGAGGTGAAGGTGATTGTCGGGGCTTCTGTCCTTCTTCCCCAGTGTAGATTTGATAGTGGAGAAGACTGATGCCGTAAGGGGGAAGTGAGTTACCCCAAGGTCACCCAGTGAGTTTATATCACGAATGCATACTCGGAAGGATCCAATAGAAACATGGATTTTCCAGTCTCTTCTTTCTAGGAGTCCCCAGGGCTAAGGTAAAACCCCTGCTGCCCCTCCCCATTCTACTCACCTCCAAGATGTGCTGGAGTTTGTCTGTGCTGGGGGGTGCTGTCAGCAGGATCGAGAGCTCGTCATCCATGTTCTCGGCGCAGGCCTTGCTCAGAGCCTGCCAGCGGAGGGAGACCAGGGGTCAGGAGCCTGCATTAGCACCCGTGTGCCATTGATCAGGAGCCGGCTGAGGTAAGTGCCGCCTGGCTGGAGCTCGCACCCAGAAACCCTGCCCCAGGTTGGAACCCCCTCCCACACCCAAATTCCCTCCCAGACCTCACACCCGGCACCCCAACCCCCTGCCCCAGGTCGGAATCCCCTCCTGTACCCTAATCCCTCCCAGACCCCACACCCCCACCCGTAGGGTTACCATACGTCCGGATTTTCCCGGACATGTCCGGCTTTTGGGGGCTCAAATCCCCGTCCGGGGGGAAATCCCCAAAAGCCGGGCATGTCCGGGAAAATCGGGAGGTCAGCCGGCCCGGCGGGGAGCCGGTCAGCCGGGCCGGCGGGGAGCCGGGCCGGCGGGGAGCTGGGTCGGCCGGGCCGGCGGGGAGCCGGGTCGGCCGGGCCCGCGGGGAGCCGGCACCCCAGGGCCCGAGCTGACCCAGGCTGGAAACGCCGGGGGGGCCAGCCTGGGCCGCGCCTCCTCCCCCCACACCCCCCCTTACCTGCTTCAGGCTTCCCGCGAATCAAATATTCGCGGGAAGCAGGGGAGGGGGCGGAGACTTTGGGGAGGGGGAGGGGTTGGGCGGGGCTGGGGGCGGGGCTGGGGCGGGGCCGTGGAGTGTCCTCCATTTGGAGGCACAAAATATGGTAACCCTACCGTGGGCTCTTCCGGCCTTGGAGTCTATGATCTATGAATGGGGGATGGGGGGCACAGAGCTGCTGGCATGGCAGGGGCGGGTGGTACCCAGGAAGCACGCAGGAGAGGACGGAGGGATGCCAGGAGCCCCGCGAGTGGAATGAGCTGACTGGTACAAGCTATGCAGGGTGTGACCCAGACCGTTAATACGGGGAGCTGCAGTCCCCAGTGCAAAGCCCGGTGGTCAGTCGGGTTCAGGATCACAAGCCCTTGTCACATCTCAGGACTAACCGAGATCCCAGCGCGGGCGCAGCTGTTACAGGGCCCAGCTGGGAAAAGCCCCACAAGGGACGCGCCGAAGGCAGACGGGTTCGGGGAATGTTCCCCACCTGGATTGGAAGGAAGTGGCCGAGGCATTTGGCTCTAGCAGCGGTACCAGGCTCTCTGTTCGGCCAGTGACCGGGGGGATGTTAAATACCAGATGCTAAAGGTCGACATGTCTAAGCCAGCAGGACCGGGTAGGGAAGAGTAGCTGAAGATTTGGCCGAGGAGATCCCTGAACCCCTGAGGTTGATGTGTAACAAACCGTGGCACACGCACGAGGTCCCAGAGGATTTGAGAAAGCTCTTATGCCAATATTAAAAGGGGTGGACAGGGCGACCCGGGAACCCAGGGGCGGGAAAACTCCTGCGGGAAGGGGGTCAGCCCGCTGGGATGTCTGGGCTGGGGAGGGGAGTGTTTAACCTTCGCTTTCTGGGACGGTGCCGTGCCTGTTCCCCAAACACAGACCAGGCCTTGGGTCGGAACGACACTGATTTCCCAGCATCAGCTCCCGGCACACGACGGGCGGCTGCTCTCCCGGCCGCTCCCAGTTTCCATTTGACACGGAGTTGTTTGCACTGCTGGCTGGTTTTAAACCCATCACGTTTAACGTCAGACGGGCCCAGCGCAATCGTCTCGTCTGACCCCCGGCACCGCGCAGGGCCCAGAATCTCCCCCGCACCCCGGTACCAGACCCCGACTCCGGCTGAGTCACCGACGGCCCCAGATTGCGGGTTCCAGGCGCGTGACAGAAACTGCACCACGGACACGAGTTCAAACCTGCCAGTGACCCGGCCCCAGTGCACAGGAAGGTGAAATCCCCCCGGGTCTCTGCCAATCTGTCCTGGGGGAGAATTCCTTCCCGACCCCGCGTCTGGCTTTAAGCGAACACTTAACGTCACTGGTGATTTTTTGCTGCTCGTGGTTTTGTGACAGCTTAACAGGAAACTGCACACCGCACTCGCAAGAGCAAGGTAGCGGCGCAAGAGGAAGCCGTTCAGATGCTTGGAATGGCAGCGGCGGGGGGACCGTGGGCTGCCCCCCCTCCCCATGGAGCAGGATCTGCTGCTGTCCGGGGAAGGCCAAGCCATGGCCGGGGCCGCATCCGGCTACACCCCAGGCTGGAACGGCAAGACGGGTCAGTGAGTTAACGAACATGGACCAGGAAGTTTTCCATGCAAGAGGGGAGGCCAGGGACACTGGCCACCTTGGAACCCGGAACTTGCGAAGAGAGGAACTGCCTGAGATGTCGGCGTGAGAAGGAAGTTCAAAGGTTGCAGATTAGAGGCAGCCACCTGAGGAAGACATTGAACCAATCAGACTTCTTGGGCAAGGCTGAACAATGACCAAGTTTTCGACCCCACCCTCCAAGCTCGCACCTTATACTGGATGCTGCTTTTGCTTTTGCTTTTCACATCAACCCCAGAGAGAGGCAGAAAGCCACAGAGAGCGGCAAAGCGTGGGACGTGTCGGAGAGAAACGCCAGCCAGCTAATGAACGTAAGTGCTCTGCCTTCGGCTTGCCCCACCGCGCCCCAGGACATCATTAGCACCACTTTACCCTGAAAAGGTTTGCTGGCGTAGGTACAGCAGGTCAGTGGGGTGGGGGGAATCGCCCCCCCACTGACAGAGCTGTGCCGGCCAAATTCCCCGTGTGGACGCGGCTCCAGCAGCAAACGTTTCCGGCTGTCCGGGTACAAGAACTCGTTGGCTGGTAGAAGCCGCGTCTCCACCAGCAGGGTTTGCCGGTGCAGCCCTTCTGTGCAGAGAAGGCTTTAGCCACAGCGCCGTGATTCATGGCGGAAGATCCTTTTCACGGCACGTGGGGGGGCCGGACTGTCCGTCATGATCTTGCAGAGCGAGGCTGGTGGAACAGAACTAGAGGAGAGGCAGGTCCATCAATGGCTATTAGCCAACATGGTCAGGGATACGACCCCCTGCTTGGGGCACCCTGGACTTCTGACGGCCAGACACCGGGAGGGGAAGACAGGGGTGGGTCTCTCCAAAATTGCCCTGTTCTGTGCACGTCCCCTGAAGCTCTGGCTTGGGCCATTGTCAGAAGACAGGACACTGGGTGAGATGGACCATTGGTCTGGCCCAGTCTGGCTGTTTTTATGTTCTTAACCTGAGCTGCCTGGGCCACGAGAGCTGGGGACAAAATGAACAAAGAGGTAAAGGTGGAAGAGAGCCTGGTAGGTCGTATGGAGATTGCTCTGGGATGAGCTGGCAGGAAAAGGGAGGGGAGGAAAAGTAGCGGTGTTTGATGCCAACTTGCTGAACTGGGGATAACACTGGGGGGCAGAGAGGGGAGGAGCCAGGACTCCTGGGTTCTATTCCCAGCTCAGCAACTAACCTTGAACAATTCCACTTCCTACGTCCGTGCCTTAGTTTCTCTCCGTGTTGAAGAGACGACCAAACCCACCGGGGGCTGGGAGGATGAATCGTTTGTGTGTGAAATTCTTTCAGCCCTCAGACGAGAGGAGCAAAGTGTCATTAGTAATAATGAAACTGACTGAGATAGAAACAGAAGAAATAATATTCGAGATGAAATAACAGGGAGATTCTTGGTATAACTCTGGGTTTTGTAAGGCGGTAGGTCATGGGGGTGGGGCCGCTCTGCACGAAGCATCTCGAGAAGCGGAAAGTGGGTGTTTGACACGGACAAGGGCAGAACTATGTCACAGGAACGCTCTGCAGAAGAGACGCGGGGACAGGTGTCAATCGCTAGCGCACAGCGAACGCGCCAGTAGGTGGCGCTACACACATATATTGCGCATAAAAACTGCTGATGTTCGAGCCGAGCCAGTTATTGATTTTTCAGGTCAGTGGCTGAAAATCACAAAAACGCCTCATTTCGGGTCGACGCCAGATGCAAATGAAAAAACGAACAAGAATTCATTTGGGGTCCATTGAAATGTTTTATTTGGCCTCCGATTGTTTTATTTTCATTTTTTTCCTCGTTTTTTATTTTAAATCCCTTTGGTTCATTCTAAATTTCAAAACAACGTCAAAATGGTTCATTCGGAAAATGTCAAAAGGAAACGTTTCGACTTCTTCAAACCAAATATTTCCCCTCCGAACTGCTCTGTACCTCGGGGGGGTCGGCTGCGGACCCCTTAGGGAATTTCGGCTGGAGGTGCGGCCCCCTTTGGAAATCGTAGACACCGTCCTCGGCCCCCCAGGGGGCTGTGGCCACTGCTCTAGGGACAGGAAGCAGGACTTCCTCCCTCCTCAGCACAGGGCGTCGGCCTAGGTGACCTCTTGAGCATGGGCGGTGGGTATAATAGGCCGGAGGAGACGCTGCCCCCCCTGGCGCGGCCACGGCCGCTGGATCCCCAGTTGCGGGGTTTGGCGGTGAAGGTTTTCTTTTATTATGCCCCATGCAGGCACGTCCCGCCCCCTCGGCTGCCCCGGAACCTGCATAGGGCATAGCAAAAGAGTCCAAGTGGCAGGGGAGGCGCGTCTGTGGCCAGCCCGGCCGGGGCTCCTCCAGGTGGGGTGGCGGCGCTCAGGTGCTTCGCAGGGAATGAACAGAACAGGGCAATTATCCCGTGATCCGGCCCCTGGCGTCCAGTCCCGGCCTCTGGCAGTCAGAGGTTTAGGGACACCCAGAGCGTGAGGTTGCATCTCTGACCATCTTGGCTAATAGCCATTGACAGACCTGTCCTCCAGGAACTTAGCTAATTCTTTTTTGAACCCCATTATATTTTGGCCTTCACAACATCCCCCGGCAGGGAGTTCCACAGGTTGACGGCACTGTGTGAAGAAATGCTGCCTTCCGTTTGTTTTAAATCTGCTGCCTGTTCATTTCATTGGGTTTGTGTCACGTGAAGGGGGAAATAACACTTCCCTCGTCACTGCCTCCAAACCAGTCATGATGGTGTCGACCTCTGTCACGTCCCCCGGATACAGGAAGGGGCACGAGGATATAATTACCCCACCTGCAGCCTGGACATAGACTGTCCGAATACGCCAGGGAAGGTCTCGCCCAGCCTCTGTGTGTGCTGCTGGCTTTGCTACCTCTTCACCACTAGATCCAATCTAAGCGACTTCATCAAGACATTCAACCCATCCCAGCCCGAGCGAGCCCCTCTCACTCAGCATAGGACGTTGGGTCAGTGCTTGACGATCGAGTCACTGGTTATTGGTGGTGGGCGAATTATGAATGATCGATGAGTCCTGATCGGATCACCTGAAAGGGCATTTTTTAGCGACTAAATGATTGGCCTGTAAAGTTTGGCCCCACTCCAGCTGTTGTGCCTGGGTGAGCAGCGCTGTGCACCAGAGCCAGCGTCTCGGTGTTATCCCTGCCGGCGTTACCACCTCCCATGGTCTCTCTGCCGCTCCCTCTCTTTAGCCCGTAGCCATGGAGGGGCCCGTGTGCCTGGTGGGGAACGGCGCTGACGGGGAGCTGGAGGTGAACCCCGCAGCGCTGGATATCCTGCGCGGCGTGGCCCAGCCCGTGGTGGTGGTGGCCATCGTGGGGCTGTACCGCACCGGCAAGTCGTATCTCATGAACTCCTTGGCCGGGAAGCAGAGAGGTGAGAGCTTTCCCAGCCCCCTTCCCGTGGGCCCCGGGCTGGAGCCGGGAGCGAGGGGCCAGGCGTGCCCGGGCACTGGGTCTCTACCCTGTCTCCTCTCTCCCCAGGGTTCTCGCTGGGCTCCACGGTGCAGTCGCACACCAAGGGCATCTGGATGTGGTGCCTGCCCCACCCCCGCCGGGCCGGCCACACCCTGGTGCTGCTGGACACCGAGGGGCTGGGCGACGTGGAGAAGGTGAGCGGGGGGCAGCAGGAGGGGGCTGGAGGAAGGGGCCGTGCGGCCCTTGCCTGGGGAGCTGGTTCTGAGACCCCAAGGCCAGAGGGACCCTGTGACGGTCTAGCCTGGCCCCTCGGATAACACCAGTCGGATTCCAGCCCCCCAGGAATTCCTGGAACGGATCGAGAGGAATGGCCCCCTTCATTTACACACTGCCAGGGACGGAGAATCCCCAGCGGTCCCTGGGCCGGCTGCTCCCAGGGTTCATTCCCCTCCCCGGTCAACACCGGCGCCTGATTTCCAGGCTGAATTTGCCGCACTTCACCTCCCAGCCACTGGCTTCCCCCGGCTCGAGTGAGGAGCCCGGGCGACTTTCTGCTCCCCTTGGACAGACGGGGAGTCCAAAGCCCTCCCTGGGCCCAGCTGAACAGCGGGAGCCCTGGCCTCGCTCGCTCTGGGGCAGGGCTTCGAACCTCGAATCGTCCTCGGGGCTCTTCTCCGGCCCTTCCCCAATGTATCACCGGCCAGTGGGGAGCGCGGGGCCCAGGACTGGGTGCAGGGATCGCCGGGCCCAGAACCAGGCATGCATCCAGGCCAAGCCCAGAGGGGAGATCCCCTCCCTGATCCCACTGGAGGGCCCCTGTTTGTGCAGCCCAGGCCGGTGCGCTCGGCCCCGGAGCAGCCCCCCCCCCGGCCCTGTGCTGGGCACCCGGGCTCGTGTTTCAGATCCAACCCCCCTTCGCTGCCCAGGGCGACACCAAGAACGACGTGTGGATCTTCGCGCTGGCCGTACTCCTCAGCAGCACCCTGGTCTACAACAGCAAAGGGACCATCGACCAGTTCGCCATGGAGCAGCTGCAGTATCCTTGCCTGGGGGTGGCCCCTGGGGGGCATGGGGTTGGAGGTCCTGGGGGGTGGTCCCTGGGGGATGTGGGTTAGAGGCTCCTGGGGATGTGGGGCTGGAACACCCCCATTCAGTCCCACGCTGGGTGGTAGCACCCAGGCCTGGCCCCAGTTTGAGTCCTCAGCCCCCGGCCCAGCTTCGTGTCGGAGCTGACGGAGCACATCAAGGTGAAGGCGCAGGGAGGGGACGACACGGAGGAGGACACCGAGTTCGTCCGCTTCTTCCCCAGCTTTGTCTGGGCCGTGCGGGATTTCACGCTGGAGCTGAGGATCGAGGAGCAGCTGGTGACGGAGGATCAGTACCTGGAGCACGCGCTGGCCCTGAGGAAAGGTGAGCTGGGGTCAGCTGTGTGCAGGAGGGGCCCATCACCCCTGGTATCCTGCCTCCTCCCTGCCCCCGAGATCAGACTCATGGGCCCATCTACCCCGGCGTCCCGGCTCCTGTCACTCAGGTCGAGGAGCCCAGTGCGCTGCACAAACAGAACAAAGATACAGGCCCTGCCCCAATGAGCCGACGGTGTAAGAGACACGCGGTGGGGATAGACAGATGGGGGGCGCCTGGGAACACAGCGACAATATAGGGCAATGTGATCCAAACGGCCCTTCTCGGCACACGGAACAGGGTTATCTGTGAGCTCTGCAGCCGCCACTGGGTACCAGGTCTCTGCGTTTCCCCCCCGGAAGGATACGTGGTGTTTTGATTACGTGGGTCGTCCTTGGGCAGTGAGGACCCTGGGTTCATTGGTGCATCTATGTGAGTTCCCCTCCCAGCCAGGGAAGAAGGCCTCAGCTTGCTGTGCCATCTGAAGACGTGATCTGACTGGGCACCCCGCCAGCCGCTCATTCTGCCCATCCCTCAGTCACCTTCTGCTGCCACCTGCCTCTCTGCTGGTCAGTCTCTTAGGGATTTTTAGCTCTTAACAGGCTGGGTGAAAACATGTCCCATCACAACTGAATTCAGCTCTGACCGAGCATTTGAAATAATGAAACCTATTTAGCTCCTAATGAAACCTATTTAGCTCTTTTAACAGTGGGGAGGAACAGGTTAAACCAGTCCAGGGAACTGTAGGAAGAGTCCACACCTCTTGGCTAGAACCCCTGTCACCCCACCTCTTACTGGCACAGGGGTCTGGCATTTGAGCCCCTGGCTTACCGAGGTCCTTTCCGCTGAGGGTGGCCCCTCATTTGGGACAGGTTAAGCACAATTCTGCTCCCCTTTATTCATACAATAAAGACAACAACACTGATAACATTTCCCCACCAGTGGGTAACGCATTCAGCACTAAAGTGATTTGTAACCCAACACCAGCCAAAGTTGATCACTTTAAGCAACACCGCTCCTGTCTGCTCGACACCTAGGCAGAGTAGGTGTGTCCATGTAAATACAGTTTGCTCCTGAAGTCTCTCCCCGTCCCAGCTAGCTGTCAGGGGACAATTCATTCGAACCCTGCTTACGAGGTGTAGTTACAGCCGACCGTTGGGGTTTGGTTGAAACCTGCGGTTTAAGGCGCCATTTTGCAGGTTCCGGTTGGATTTGTTGACTTGGGAAGAAAATAAATAATAAAAAATCCAAAAATCTGGATTTTTTTCTTTTGGTTTTAAACAACTTTTGGTTCCAAAATCTCCATTTGACTTTATTCAGCGTCCCAACTCCAGGCGTGTTTAAAAATGGCCGTAATCAAAACACCACGTTTCCTTCGGCTCCAAAGTAGGTGTTTCTCAACTTTTCAATTTTCCAAAACTTTTAGTTTTCCATCTGACCTAAGCCAAATTTTTCTGTGATGTTTGGAAGCTGCCAACAACCCAAACCTCTGTTATTAGCAAAGTGCTGGGTGTAGCCCCCTGTTTCTCCTTGGCTCTCCAGGTATCAACAAGAAGGTGATGGAATTCAACCTGCCGCGTCAGTGCATCCGCAACTTCTTCCCCACCCGCAAGTGCTTCGTGTTTGTCCAGCCGACATCGCGGCAGGAGATGGGCCGTCTGGATTTGCTGCCCACCAGTGCCCTGGACCCGCAGTTCCTGGACCAGACCCGCCGGTTCTGTGACTACGTCTTCCAGTGCTCCCACGTCAAGACGGTCAAAGGAGGGATTCCGGTCAATGGGAAAAGTACGTCAGCCCCGCGGCTGCTCGGAGGAGACACAGGTTGATGACTTTGCCGGGTGCTCTTGCACCTGGCCTCGTAGCAGGGATGGAAACGGGGGTTTGTCCTGCATTCAGGGATCATGGGAGCCGCCCAGTTTCAGATGGACGACGCTCACCTGCCTTGGAAATATGTGGGTAAAACGGCTCCAGCCCAGTCCCAACTCTGCAGAAAGGCCCCAGGGAGCCCGGCTGAGATCCTGCTGGCGTTACCCACTGGTGGGCGGGTGTGACGGGTGCCCCCGCTGGGCCGACCCACCAGGGAGAGGAGTTCGTTCCGGGCCCGACTATGGAGCCCTGGCTCTGCTCAGAGGATACTCGTTCCGAGCCTCTGACAGTTCAAATCCCAGATGAGCCCCTTTGGACCAGGGTCTGCAGAGCTAAGAGCAGGAGCTCTGTGTCTGCGACCAGAATAACCTCTATCCCCCGGGGGTCAGCACGGAGGAGAATCTGGGACACGCTCCCCAGTGGAGTCCCTGGGGTGCCAGGTGCTGTACAAATATACAGTCCCCTCCCCCCAGCTCTTACCCCTCCCCCTTCCCTCGCCCAGGGTTCGGCTCCTTAGTGCAGAGCTACGTGGGCACCATCCGCAGCGGGCAGGTGCCCTGCCTGGACAACGCGGTGACCGCCATGGCCTCCATTGAGAACGAGGCAGCCCTCAGGGAGGCGCTGGCTCACTACGCGGCCGGGATGGGGGGACTGCGGCTGCCGGCGGAGCTGGGCGAGCTCTCGGCAGCGCACGGGACACACGAGGCGGACGCCCTACGGCTTTTCATGCAGCGCTCCTTCAAGGACGAGGAGCAGGAGTTCCAGAAGCAGCTGGTGGTAGGTGGGGGCGTCCCAGGCCGGGCCCAGCGGCAAGGGGAGCGTTGCGGGGATGGATCTGCACTGCGGGGGGCCCGCTGGGCACCAGTGGTGGGTCAGGGCCCCTTTGTGCCCTGCGCTGTACGGATACCCGACCGAAACCTGGTCCCTGCTCCAGGGACCGTCCTATCCCCAGGTGACCAATTGGCCAATGACCTTTTGGCTCTCCAATGTTGTGATAGACCAATGGACCATTGGCTCCCCCAATCCTCTGATTGGCCAATGAATCTTTGACCATCCAGTTCCCTGATTGGCTATTGAGCCTTTGACGCTCCAATCTCCTCATAGACCAATGGACTATTGGCATTCTCAATCCTCTGATTGGCCAATGAATCTGTGACCCTGTTATCCCCTGATTGGCCAGTGGATCATTGGCCCTTTGTTCCCCTGATTGGCCAATGACCCTTTGACCTTCTGTTCCCCCGATTGGCCAATGACCCTTTGACCCACTGATCCCCCGACTGGCCAGTGACCCACACTTGGGCGCAGGCGTCAGCCAGGGGAGGCGGGGGGCACCGGCATCCAGCCCCAGCCGTAGCTCTGCGAT
The DNA here is from genome assembly GCF_011386835.1 of Chrysemys picta bellii. NCBI lineage: Eukaryota > Metazoa > Chordata > Testudines > Emydidae > Chrysemys > Chrysemys picta. The sequence goes on along the minus strand of NC_088810.1, from coordinate 1,435,108 downwards.
GGGGTTTCTCCCTTTCCGTGCCCAGGCCGGGATCACGGAGCGATACGCAGACGTCCTCGCAGAAAACGAGGCCGTTTCGGAGCAGACCTGCCGCGCCCTGCTGGAGGAGCTCTCGGCCGCCATGCAGCAGAAACTCAGCGCCGGGCTTTACTCCCAGCCCGGCGGGTACCAGGCCTACGACAGGGACCAGACCCAGGTGGTGGAGAATTACCGGGCCAAGCCCAACAAAGGGGTCAAGGTGAGTGTCTGAAATTAGCCCCCCCCCCGTCTTGGCCTGGCAGCTACAACAGCGACTGCAGCTCCGGAAGAAGGAGCCGGATTCCGCTCCGGCTTATACCTCCCCAGCAGAGCTGGTGCCTAAACCCCCGCGGCTGAGTCAGGCTTCCCCGCTTCGCTGAGGACAAAGCAGAGGGGTGACGGCAGGGAAAGGCCAGGGGGGAACCGGGGTCTGATCAGTGACAGATTTAGAGTTTGTGGGGCCCTGTGCTCAGCTTCATTTTTGGGGCCCCCTGTGGGGGGAGCATTGTGTCTTATCTCCCCCCCCGTTTTTCATTTTTTTCTCCATTCTCCTCCTGGGGCTCAGGGTTGGGGTGCAGGGTCTGGGAGGGAGTTAGGGGGCAGAAGCAGGCTGGGGGTGGGGGTCTGAGTGGGAGTTAGGGTGCGGGAGGGGGCTCAGGGATGGGGCAGGGGATTGGGGTGCAGGGGCTGGGAGGGAGTTAGGGGGCAGAAGCAGGCTGGGGGTGGGGGTCTGACTGGGAGTTAGGGTGCGGGAGGGGGCTCAGGGATGGGGCAGGGGATTGGGGTGCAGGGGCTGGGAGGGAGTTAGGGGGCAGAAGCAGGCTGGGGGTGGGGGTCTGGGTGGGAGTTAGGGCATGGGAGGGGGCTCAGGGATGGGGCAGGGGGTTGGGGTGCAGGGGCTGGGAGGGAGTTAGGGGGCAGAAGCAGGCTGGGGGTGGGGGTCTGGGTGGGAGTTAGGGCATGGGAGGGGGCTCAGGGATGGGGCAGGGGATTGGGCTGCAGGGGCTGGGAGGGAGTTAGGGGGCAGAAGCAGGCTGGGGGTGGGGGTCTGGGTGGGAGTTAGGGCATGGGAGGGGGCTCAGGGATGGGGCAGGGGGTTGGGGTGCAGAGCGCTTACCTGGGGCAGTTCCTGTTTGGTGCTGGGGGTGCAGGTGGCTCCGTGCGCCCCCGCAGCTCCCATTGGCTGCGATTCTCGGTGCCGCCTCCCCCCGCCAGGCAAAGCTGTCCGGAACGCGGGGGCTTTGGGGGCTGCAGCCCAGGGCACAGCCGGCGGCCGGAGAGAAGCATCAGTTTCCCCTTCAAACCGCCGCTTCTCTCCTGCCGGCAGCGTGGCCACCCCACGTCCTCCTGAGTCCTCCAGCCGCGTTCGCGGTGCTCCTGCCGCCCGCACCGCCCGCCTGCTCCCCTGAGGCTGCGGCTGAGTCTCCTTCCCTGCTCTCCTGCCCCCCACAGCTTCTCCCCCGCAGCCCGCCTCCCGCCGGTGCTGAGCTGCCCTAGTGCCCGGCCCGGGGGCCCCACGCCAGGGCACTGTGTGTTTCATGGTAAATTGTGACCTGCAGTCACTGTGGCCCGTGGTGATGGACTCCGATCCCACGGGGGGAGTTGGAAAGGTCTCCCTTGGTCACGGAGCAGGAAAGCGCCGGGGGCAAATTCCCCCCAGGATCCCGGCCCACTCTGCCTGGGCCCAGTCCAAATCTTTCCATTGGCTGCGATGGGCTTTGGATTCGGCCCTGTATGAACAGAGACCGGGCCCTGGGTGAAACGACACCACATGTGTCAGAGGTTCATCGATTCTCAGCCCACGAGGGGCCCCTGTGATCAGCAGGTCCGACCTCCTGCACAGCACCGGGCGTAGGACGTCCCTGAAGTGATTCCTGTTTGAACGAGAGCAGATCTCGTAGAGAAACACCCACATTCCCCCGCAGGTGACAGCGTTTGCCTTGCGGGCCGGCAGCTCCTCTCGACCCGGTCGCTTGCTTTCTAGCCCGGGGCTCTGGCGCACCGTGGGGAAGCCCCCTCCAAAGCGTCTATTTTCCAGCCCCGAGGGGATGAGGCGGCAGAGAGGTGGGATCAGCCCCTGTGCTGCAGCTCAGTTCCCATCTCCCCACCCCTGACTCCGGCCCCTGTGAGCCTCCGTCTTCATGGGGGGAACATTTTGCCCCGAGGCGGAAAAACGTCCCCCTGTGAGGCCTGCTCCCCTGAGAAAGGAGGGAGCTCATTAGCATATTGATTGGAGCTCATGAATAATCCAGCGCTTGGCCATCTCTGGTCCCAGGCGGAGGAGGCTCTGGAGCAGTTCCTGGCCAGTAAGAAGGCCGAGGCGGAGGCCGTGCTGAAGGCTGACAACCTGCTGACGGAGGCGGAGAAGCACGTGGCTGGTGAGCTCCTGCAAACGAGCTGCTGCCCCCGGTTTCTGTTGCTGCAGCGCCTGGTGCCGCGGGGCCCTGGGCCGGGACTAAGGCTCGTGGGTGCTACAGCCATGCAGACGGCAAATAATACCAGGGTCACACGCTGCAGAGTGTCTGTCGGCCAAACTCATTGCACCCACCAGGAGCTTCCTGCATCTCCCCTCCCCCCCAGCAAACTCCCCGGGTGCCCCCTCCCAGCCCCCTTTATTTTAGAGACTCCCTGCAACCCCCTGCCCCTCCTCCCATGCCAGGTGCTCTGCATGCCCCCCACTCCCTCCCATGCCCAGGGGCTCTGTGTGTCCCCATCCAAACTGCCCTTTGAGCCGTGGTTAGGTAGGTCCCATGCTGAGATGCTGGTGTCAGGGGCTGGCTGCCTAGTTACCCGCCCCGTCTCATGCCAACCGAGTCGTGTGCGGGTTTGCGTGGTACCCGGGGGCTGCTCCAGGCGGTTGGGGGAGGGGTTGTGCCTCTATTTCCCCCTTTCTTCCCCCCCAAAGAGGAGAAGCAGAAGGCTGAGATGCTGGAGCAGCAGTGGAAGGCGGCGGAGGAGAAGCGGCTGCAGACGGAGCAGCTGATGAAGGACCAGGAGCGCAGCCACCAGGAGAACGTGAAGCAGCTGGAGGCCAAGGTGGCGGAGGAGCTGGCCAGTGCCCGGCAGGAGGCGGAGCGAGCGATGGAGAGCAAGCTAAAGGAGCAGGAGGCCATGATGCAGAAAGGCTTTGTGGAGAAAGCCAGGCTGATGGAGGACGAGATCTCGGGCCTCCGGCAAGAAATCAGCTCGGCCAACAGGACTGAGTTTCATTCAGGCCTTCTCAGCACCATCAGGGAGGCACTGAGAGCCGTCGCCAACGTGTCTGGTTATCTGACATCCAGGCGCCAGCGGCGGAAGGGGACAAGTAACCCGAGTAAAACCCAGAGACGAAAGTAGCCGGGCCCCTGTGGGGTCCCCCCTGGCGGCAGGTCCCACAAACGCTGCTTCTCTGCACAACCAAAAGCTTCTGCTGACTAATTGCTGCGATCTGCCAGATCCCCCAGCTGCTAACACAGGGCCCGGAGCTGTCTGCAAAAGGAAATCACAGGATGCCTGGGTTCTGTCCCCAGCTCCGGGAGGGGAGCAGGGTCTAGTGGTCAGAGCGGGTGGGCTGGAGCCAGGACACCTGGGTTCTGTCCCCATTTCCTGCACTATAATTCTGTGTAACTTTGTGCTGGTCACATCACTGTTCTGTGCCTCAGTTTCCCCTCTGTGAAATGGGGACCTTCCCTCTGGGAGGACTAAGTTGTGTTTGTTAGGTGCTGAGCGGATGGTGCTATCTACACGCACAGTGTTAACACAGGGATCTCCAGCGACCGGCTCCGATTTCCCTGCATGCCCCTACGGCCGTGTAAATGCAGCCCCACTCCCAGGGCCCTATCCCTGCCGGAGCTGTAACAGGGCTGCCGGGTGTCTAGGGAGAGGCAGCTGTGGGGATGTCTCCTTTCCCCGGCACAGCGTGCTGAGAGCTGGGTCATTATGTTATACCAATAAAAACCAGCAGGATCTTATTAAGAGGGATAAGGCAAAAATGCCACATTTATTGTAAATATACTGATAAAGCAAAAGATAAAAGTAAACAACGTTGTTTGACTACTTATTTCTTATACACACACACACACACACACACACACACATATATATATAGAAAGAGAGAGAGAGAGAGAGAGAGAGAGAGAGAGAGAGATTCATTCACACAATCAGTCATTCAAGTTCTGTATAGGTGTTATAGTTACCAGCCTAGAAGTTGCTCATGCCAAGTTACTGGCCAGGTATCTTGGTCATGAGGATGGAGCTGAGTCTGTGTCAGGTGCACCTGATGCTCCTGGAGGTTGGCAGCAGAACCAGAGACTCAAAGTCCTCAGTCTTTAGAGTCCATTCTTATAGGAATTAATTCCTAGGTTAGTCTATGGGAACTGTTTCATCCTGCTGTTGCTGACTCAATCAGCAGATGGCACATTCCTGTCCAAAGTGGCACATTCCTGGTGGCTCCACACTGTCCAAAGTTCGTGTTTCTCATCCTTCCAGGTGATGGGGTGGGTCCCAGTTTACCCTCCGGGGGTTTCTGGTCATCCACTTGACACATTCTTCGGCCAATGGATACTCCCTTTCTAGGCTGGCACCTCCCTAACCATCCATGTACATCAACCATTCATCAGCATACATTCCATATCTTAACCATATTTTAATTTACTGTCTCCACCACTTTCGGGGTGTGTGCTAATTCCTTTGAGACTCCCGGCCCTTTAATCACAGAGGGTGGGGGTCTGTCCTAGGAGCCGTTGAATGAAGTGAAAGTCACTTAAGGGCTTATAGTGTTTGTTTACCTTGTATCAATTACTTCAAGAACAAAGTCACTTAACTTGTTTGTAAGTTTTACATCGCTTCCCGGCTCTTTGAGCTCTGGTCAAGTGAAAAATTCTCTAAGTATCTTTCACAGGACAGATACAATCAATGGTTTCGACAGACAGTAGCTTACAAGTTTTAACAGAAGACCCAAGAGATTTTTGTACTTGGTGAAACGGTTGGATTTTAAAGTGTGGGGGACAAATTATGAGGGGGTCACTGTCCCTTGGGGGAATCACTGTTAGTGCCTTCGTTTATATCCCTACAATTATCCCCCCCCCTGTCTGTAACGGGAGGGGCCAGCAGGTGCTACAAACTCCCCAACGCCTGCATCTCCCTGCGCCGGGAGACGCTGCCCCCTGCAGCCCGGGTAGGAATTAAACAGGTTTTCATGAGCTTGGAGCAGCCCTGTCCCCGTGTCTGTATTAATGACATCTCTCACTCTCCCTCCACCTGCAAATCTGAGAAAACAGAGCCGGAGGGGCTAGTTTTCTTCTCCAGTGGAAGCACGCAGCTGTCCCATGAGGCTTTGACGCATTAGATCCCCCTCGGACATAGACAGATATCGATATGGAGAAGATTCTAGAATCAGAGGCTAAATGGAAGGAGCAATTAAGCCCCTTCATGGAGTGGGATTGCCAGAAATTAGAGAAGCCACTGTCCAAGGCACTGGGCCACAGGCGAGGCTAGAGCAAAAATTAAAGGCAAGTAGTTTCCCTGGTTGCAAAGGCAGCGGCTGAGGTTTCAGGCTGATGTGTCCGTGGGTGTTTAGAGTAGAAGATCTAGGAGAAAGGGAAAAAAGCAATGGCGAGCTAGCGTGACCCCAAGCGGGAAGCAAAGGGACAGCTTCTTGGGCACAGATCCGGCTGGAGAGAGACGCTGGGGATGTCTGAGCAAGGAAACTGCCCACTATTGTACGTCTCCACTGCGGTCCGGGCACCGGGCCTGGGTGGGCGTTCGTTGTAAAGACACAGGATCGCACCCAAGGACAGACCAGACTCGTAACTTCGATTTCTCCTCTTAATAGAAACAAAGCGCACGGGCCCGGAACAACAGCAGCAGCTTTCTGAACAGCAGCCGGGCAGGCTCTGGGGTCCTGCAAAGATCCAGCGCTGGGCGCGTGTTCCCGTGGCTAATCACCCACCCAGTTAAATATATTGGTCTTATTTCCAGCTGGAACGTGTCTGGCTTTAACCCCCAGCCGGCAGTTCTTGTCCTGCCTTTCTCCACCCGCTCCCAGGCAGGGACTCCGCGGGGGCGTCAGACGGCAGGACGCCCACTCCTGAGCGGGGGCGGGGCGGAGTCTGGGCATTTAACTCCAACTGCTTTGACCAGAACACCCCGAATGTGCACCAGGGGCTCTGTCTGCAGAGCCGGGCGCGGGCACTGCCGAGCCTGACGAGAAATCCGCTTTTAACTGAACGCTCTGCACGGCTGAGGGGTGTGTGTGTGTGTGTGTCCCTGCCGCCCCCTGCTGGAGCGGCTGAGCCCTGCTCTGTGTGTGTGCATCTACCGGCACAATGAAATAACAGCATCCGTTGTGGTGTTTGCAAGTTGTCGATTCACTCCAGCTGCTGGACTGCGGGCGGCCGGGGGCGTCTCTGACCCCTCTCCCCTTGAGACACTGGGGCTGATTTTCAGACTCGACAGGCGCTGTGGGGGCTGAGCCCCACCCCCTAAACCAGGCTGAGGGGGCAAATTGCCAAAGGGCTTTAGGCACCTAGTGGGATGCTCAGCCCAGCCTGAGGTGGTTGGGGCCAAACGCCCCTTGATCTCGCTGGCCGTGCCGGGGCAGGCCCGGCCCAGGTAGTTCGTACTGCGCTGCGTTAGCTCCCTGGACAGCACACGCCATTCGCACTCAGGGTCCGTCTACACTGGGACGGCAGCTGGGGGGCCAGACCCGGCCCCGGCAGTTCGTACCGCGCCGCGTTAGCTTTATATCCTCGGGCGGGTTCCTGGGCCTGGTGGCAGGTCGGGGCCCCCATAGGAATCGTGAAACCCGAGTCCGTCTGCGGAGGGACAGCCTGGCCCAGGGGTGGGCAAACGAGGGCCACATCTGGGAACAGAAATTGTATGGAGGAGCCATGAATGCTCACAAAACTGGGGTTGGGTGCGGGAGGGGGTGAGGGCTCTGGCTGGGGGTGTGGGCTCCGGGGTGGGGACAGAAATGAGGAGATCAGGTTGTGGGAGGGGGCTCTGGGCTGGGGCAAGGGGTTGGGGTGCGGGAAGAGGTGCAGGATCCGACTCAGGGTGCGGGCTCTGGGGTGGGGCTGGGGATGAGGGGTTTGGGGTGCAGGAGGGTGCTCCGGGCTGGGATGAGGGGTTCGGAGGGTGGGTGGGGGATTATTAATGAGTTTACATTGCACAGTTCCCTGTGCAGTGCCAGACGGTCTAATTCTGGGGTCAGACTCCAGCAAGGCTGCAAGGCGGGGGAGCTGGGAAATTGGCTGTTTGGCCTGGAGTGGCTTCGGTAAAGCACTCAGGTAGCCCAGTTGGGTGTGTGGCACCTCCTACTGTCATGTTGGTTGATAACAGGGCCTGGTGAGGCTGGCCGAATCTCCAGCAAAGCAGTGTGGGAGAGGCCTGCCCAGCCGAGGGCTTAGAGCCCACAGCGGTTCCCACGGCTCCCAGACTGCACCCTGGGGTGACAGCCCATCACACCCGCTGTCAAGGCTGAGAGCAGTACCTGGAGGAGGACTGCTGGGGCTACCTGGTTGACCCAGCATCGCCATTTCCAGCTCTAAGTGCTTCAGCTCCATCTTGGCACCTGGATCCCGGGGAGGGGAGGGCTGACCATTCCCTCCGGGGGGATCTCCGTCCCCCATCCCCTCCCTGCATTTCCGTCATGGAGCTGGATGTCTGGGCTTGATCTGGGCCTGTCTTCTCCGTGGCGTGCCGCTTTGGGAAGGTTGTTTGCTCTAGGGTTTCGGTGCCCGACCGCAACCTCGTGCACAGGGCTGCCCTCCTCTAGCCCAGCTTTTTCGTTGCCACCAAGCTAGAAAAAGATAAACGGCTTGTTGGACTCCCTGGCTTGGCAGGCCGAACCCTTTGCCTGTTCCTCCTCAGCCAGCAAAGCAAAGAAAGAAAGAAAACCTCCCTGGCTTTGCAGGCTGCCGAAAGGAAAAATGTGTCCTTTTCAAATCCTGAGCTCTGTGCCGCTGGTTCAAAATGATCCCACCGCTGACACCATGTCAAAGCTAATTCCCCACTCTGGCACGTCGAGTGCGGAAGGTGGAGGCCTGTAAGGACTCTAAAAATGAATACTGGCCACTCCAGGCTGGTATTAAACTCTCCAGGCTACAGCTTTTCTCTGACCTTGGCTTGGTAAATGCTGCCACCACCCAAGTGCAGAACCCCTTGGAGAGCCCAGGAAGGTGCACTTGGGAATTCCTTTCTGTGGGGTGCCCTCCAGCCCCTTCACACATACCCTCTGGGAAAGAGCTGAGAAAGAAAACAAAGGAAATCAGCGGTTGCCACCAGCTAATTATACATCATGTGCACAAACCTCTTAGACACAAAAATCCAATCCTGTTCTTAAAAAAGATAAATTTTATAGATTAAAAAATCAAAGAAAGAAAATTCATCTGGGAACTTAGGCATTTGCTAGATTTTAAAAGCGTAACTACAAGGATTCAGCACCAAGAATAGTTTTCTAGAGGGACAGCTTAAAGGTTACAAGCAAAACAAAAGCATCTGGGGTTAGCACAGAGGAGTCCACAAGCCATAAAGAAATAAGAGAGAGAAACATAATTGCGTCTTCCTAGACATTCCCTGATCTACTCACGTATCTGGGGTTTCAATGAGTAGTTTCTAGGTATGAGACTTTTCATACCTGGCCCCAAGCGTCTTACAGCACAGTTGTGCCTTGTCCCCTTTCCCCGGGAGAACAACCACAGGCAGACCAAAGGGGAGTCTTTGTTCAATTTTAAAAATTTCTAGCCTTCCCATCGGCTCGTTTGGCCAGGTGCCCACACCTGCCTTCGGTCACGGCGAGGCCCCTTTCCCCAGAGAGCCACTTCTCATCTCCTGAGCCAGCTCCCTAGCTGGGCACCCTCCCCAGAGCGTCTCCTGCTGGATGCCACGTCCTTCTGAACCTGTTCTTTTCAAGGCCTTCCCCTGGCTGCTACAGCCTCTATATACACCCGGCTCGTCGCACCAGGGAGCAGCAGGGACCAGAGCTGCTGACGCTCATGAGTGGAATCGTTTTCCATAAAGCCCCAGCTCCTGGAGTCAGGTGGGTCTGGGCTGGTTTCAGGCTTAAATAAAAAGGAAGCTTTGAACCCTCGTGGCTGTGGAGAAAGCGACAACATATGACCCCCGGGCACCCTAGTGACTCAAAGAGCAGACGGCAAATAACAAGCCCCCCAGAGCTCGTATCTTTACATAATCTCGTGATTTTGGGGGAGCCTGACTCGCGATTACGGATACAATTCTGTCACGGACGGAGGTCACAAATTCCGGGACTGGAGCAGCTCTCAGACCCGGAGGAGTGGCCACCAGAACCGGTGTCTGGCAGCCAGTCCCGGTGCGAACGGAGCAGCGGCCAGGGTTGGGGGTCAGCCCCCCTGGGCCTGGAGCAGCTGCAAGTCCTGGCAATGCTCTTACAGGGTGTGACCCAGGGGATTCAGACCGTTAATACGGGGAGCTGCAGGCACCAGTGCAAAGCCCGGTGGTCAGTCGGGTTCAGGACCACTAGCCCTTGTCACACATCTCAGGACTAACCGAGATCCCAGCGCGGGCGCAGCTGTTACAGGGCCCAGCTGGGAAAAGCCCCACGAGAAGGCAGACGTGAATGTTCCCGCCCTGGATCGGAAGGAAGTGGCCGAGGCATTTGGCTCTAGCAGCGGGACCAGGCTTTCTCTTCGGCCAGTGACGGGGGGGGATGTTAAATACCAGATGCTAAAGTTACACATCTCTAAATCGGCAGGACCAGGTACCCTGTACGGAAGAGTCGCAAAAGAATTGGCCAAGGATCTCCTTGGACCATTGGTGTTGACATGCAACAAATCTTCTCATTCAAGGGAGGTCCCAGAGGACTGGGAAAAGCTCTTACGTCAATATTTGAAAAGGGCGGAGAGGGCGACCCAGGAACCCCTGCGGGAGAGGGTCAGCCCTGTGGGGGAGGGGAGGGTACTGTTTACTCTTCCCTTGCTGGGATGGTGCCGCGCCTTTTCCCCACAGCTTAGCGTGAAACACAAGACGGGCTTTGTGTCCGCGTGACGCTGAATTCCCGGCATCAGCTCCTGTTACACAACGGGCGGCTGCTGTCCTGGGTGCTTTCGGTTTCCCTTCCACACGGAGCTGTTTGCACTGAGTGGGGGGTTTCGGGCCCAGCCACTTCCACATGCCCGAACTCCGTCGCCTGGAATCTAGTCCGCTGCTACTGGCCGCGAGTCCCGTCCCTGCCCATTTTTAGCAGAAAGGAGAAGCAAATAAATCTCCCCTGGACTTTCGCAGCCCCCGCCGGCTTGAAGCTGTTAAAGGGAATCAGTGTCCTGGTGCAAAAAGCGGCGTCGCGTCCCAGCAAAGAGAAGGCGCCAGTGGTCTGTTTGCAGCACGGCAGAGGGACTCAAGGCGCTGTGCTAATACGGGTGGTTAATAGATCGAGTAACGGGCTGGGAAAGAAAAGGGATCAATAGGGTGCTTCAAATTCCCATGCAGCCCCATTGAAAGCCAGAGACCCACACGTCCAGCTCTGCTCTCCGGCACTTCCTAGTGACCGCCCCCAGCTAAGCTCCCTGCTCCGAGTGCCCTGGGGGCTGCCCCAGGAGCAAATTATATACAGGGTGAAGCCTGGTGGGCAGCTGCCTTGCAATCAGGATAAGTATCAAGAAGCAATTAAGCTCCTTTTATGGAACCAGGCAGCTGAACTCAGGCTAACAACAGCTAACGTTGGCGTGAAGCGTGAGATCCATTCTCCAGGAAGAGACTCGAGATTCCCCTGTTTGGGCTTGATCGCATGAGCTGTTCGATCCTGGTGCAGGGCCAGATTACCAGCGGCTTGGCAGCTGATAGTGAGATCACCTCCGCTCCTAATCGCATGATCATTTCCCACCCCGCAAGGGCCGGTTGTATACTGTCCATTGCTGCTTGTCTGGCCCAGGGACAAAAGAGGAAGGGACCAGCCCCCTGCACAGACTGTCAGACCTGGAGGGCCCAGAAAAAGCCCCCCAACCCTCTGCTCCTTTCTCCTCCTCCCAGTGCTCAGCGCCTGGGTCAAAAGCTACGTGGACACGACACACGGCGGGACCGTGCCCTGCCTGGAGGACGCCGTGACACTGCTGGCGGCCGTGGAGAACGAGGCGGCCGTCACGGAGGTGCTGGCTCACTACGGGGCTGACGTTCCCGGTGGCCGTGACGGAGCTCTCGGAGCTTGGTGGCTTTGCTGCAGCTTTCCATGCCATGCTCCTTCAAGGCTGAGATGCCGCGCTCTCAGCAGGAGCTCGTGGTAACGCGCTGTCGCCGCTTGCGCTTCTAGCTCTAAAGGTCCCTGGTTCAATCCCTCATGGCAGCCGTGCCAGGGCTGGTCTAAGATCGAAATCGCGGTGAGCTCGCACGCTCGAGGTGAGCCGCACGCTCGAGGTGAGCTCGCACGCTCAAGGTGAGCTCGCACGCTCAAGATGAGCCGCACGCTTGAGGTGAGCTCGCACGCTCAAGGTGAGCTCGCACGCTTGAGGTGAGCTTGGCTCGAGCAGTGGGAGTAAGTTACCTGCTGGCGAAAGGGCTAGAAACGCCAGGACTGTCTCCGTCTCTCGGCGGGGCAGGGGCCGCCCTGACGCTATAGGCTAGAGCAGAGAGGAGGCTGCAGAGGACAGACATGAGTTTTTTCCTTTTGTGGGCTAGGCCGAGAAAGCAGAAAGCTTTGGCAAAGTCTTCGGCAGAAGCGAAGCATCTCCACGGAGCTTTGCCGCGTGCTGCGGGAGGAGCTCTCGGCCGCCGTGCGGAAGACGCACACGGACGGGGTTTACACGCGACCTGGCGGCTCCGAAGTCGACCTCGGAGACCAGAGCCGCGTGGTGGAGAACAAAAGGGTCCAGGTGACAACCCCTTCACTGGCAAGGGGGCCAGTGGGCGGAACTAGCCACACAGGGGCGGTGGAACGGGGGGGCCGGGAGGCCATAACCCCATCACTTTTCAAAGGAAGGGGTGAAGCGGGGGCAAGGCCTCGGGGGGAAGGATAGTGCAGGGGGCAGGGCCACGGTTCGCGTGCTGGTGGCTCCCCCCACTTTTAGGGCCCTTCCCTCGCCCCTATAGCCACAGGGGGCTTTCCTACCTCGTCCCCCCTGATGTTTGGTTTCAAACTACAGCAACGGCCCTTGCTAAGAGGAAACGTGTATTGGCCACAGTCTGTGGGGAGATGAGGGTGATTAGCATATTCATAAGAGCTCATGAATAATTCAACACCGTGAGCTCTTCTTCCCAAGCAGAGGAGGTACTGGACCAGTTCCTGGCCAGTAAGAAGGCAGCGGCAGACGCCATCCTCAGAGCGGATAAAACGTTGATGAAGGCAGAGCAGGAGAAAGTCAGTAAGTTGCTCTAGCCTGGATCGAACCGGACCTAAAAATTCCCTAATTTCCTCCGACGTCTTAGGAAGAAATTGTTCCGTGCCTTGAAGAGAGGTTATTTCAAAGATCGGGCAGGAGACGTTCTTTAGCAGCACAAAGGCAGAGAGACTCACACCCCATTGCGTGGTGCCGGTGCTTGTGCCATCCCCACGCACGGGAATGAATGGTTCGGTGTGTCCCTAGCGTTACCCTCGCTGACCCAAGTGGCTCGCCAGAATTTGGGGGCTTCTGGGTTATTCCACTTGGGAGGAGAAATGGAGGCTGGAGGCTGGTGCCTTTGGTGCAATCCCGTTTATTTACCAAGCAGGGACCAAGTCCAATTTTCCTGAACACAGGGCAACTCGGAAAACAGGGCCCCCCACTACAGAAAGGATGTGGACAAATTGGAGAGAGTCCAGCTGAGGGCAACAAAAATGATTAGGGAGCTGGAGCACATGACTTATGAGGAGAGGCTGAGGGAACTGGGATTATTTAGTCTGCAGAAGAGAAGAATGAGGGGGGATTTGATAGCAGCCTTCAACTACCTGAAGGGGGGTTCCAAAGAGGATGGAGCTCGGCTCTTCTCAGTGGTACCTGATGACAGAACAAGGAGTAATGGTCTCAAGTTGCAGTGGGGGAGGTTTAGGTTGGATATCAGGAAACACTATGTCACTAGGAGGGTGGTGAAACACTGGTGTTGAGTCTGAACTTTTGATGAGCTTAAACTTAACCCAGACTTGATGTCTCTGTCTGAACTTTTAATCAAAGCTCTGACCTGCGAACTACTCATGACACCCCCCCTCCCCTTAAGTAGCCATCTCCCCTTATCTCTTTCTGAATGTACATTTTAACCTGTTTTATCCTGTAGAATCTTGTTTGATTATGCATGACCATTATGATCTGTTAATCACTTTGTTTACTTCTGTGTATAAATATTGATGCTCACCCCTAATAAACTTGCCACACTTACTCTGAAGCCTTTCAAGCTAAGGATAGTGTGAGCCCGTTGATCAACGAATTGGTGTCTGGTCTCTGACAGATTGTGAGCCCATACCAACTCCGCACGAACTCGGGTGCTGGAGAGGTGAGTGAGGACTTGCTTTTTTACCTAACAATTTGGGGGCTCGTCCGGGATATCCTTCTGGTGCGGTGCCTCTGTCCAGTGGTCAGACCACTCATATACGAATTGGCAGGCGCCACGGGAGATTTCTCCCAGCCAATTCAATATTGAGGGGTCGTGTACTGGACAGCAGGGTAAACGCCAGTTGGAGGGCTCCTGTCAGACACCATGGGTCAAGGGACTAGCGTGCCTCTTGAGAGTCCGTTGGGGATTGTAAATAAGTTATGGAACGAAGGGAAACTCCCAGTACAGACAGGAATGTCTAGGAGAAAGTTGTACACACTGTGTGTAAGGAATTGGACTGGGTATACCGCGGTATTGGCCAACCCGGAGATGAGGTGGCCTTCGTATGGCTCTTTCGAACAGGCTGCCTTAAGAGGAGTAAGGAGCCAGATCGAAAAAGACCATCCAGGATAGTTATGTTACTGGTTTTGTTGGGACACAGCAGCAGAGCTGTGGAAATCTTTAAAAATTATGGCAGTCAGGTATTCTCCCGAGAGTGAACCCCCTCCATGTTATTTCGATGAAGGGTGTAAACCACGGCGTGTTTTGACTCGTCAGTTGGTCCCCACTGCCCCTGCCCCTATTCCTCCGCAGGGGGACTCTCTCCAGGGCGCAGAGGGGAATCTGCAGGACTCCAGGTCGGAATCTCTGCAGAGGGATAAGGGGGAAATGGAAGGGCACACCTCGGGAGGAATAATTACTAGGCAAATGATCAAGCAGATGCAGCAGGTTGCATACCCCTCCCCTGGGGACGCCCAGAGGGTCTGGTTGCATCCGCAGATACTTACACCAGGGACGAATACACCCCTGCACCACCAGCTCAGCCCGTTCCCCAGGCCTGGATCAACTACGGGCAACAGCAGCAGCTGCAGCAAACTCAGCCTCCTCAATGACGGTACCCCGGGGGCGAAGGCAAACAATGTGATGGTCTTATTTCCTTAATGTCTTTAGCCGGCTCCTTCCTCACTTTCTCCCCTCCCAGCAAAGAGCCTCGTCTAACCCTTTCAGTCCAGGGACTGCCTGTCTCCTTCCTCATTGATACTGGAGCTACTTTCTCTCTTTTAAATCATGCCCCCTCTCTCTGGCTATCCTCTGAGGTTAAAACTGCAACTGGGGTGGAGGGCAACCCACAGTCTCTGGGACTCACTTTGCCTCTAAATGTTATTTATGCTGATAAATGTTTTTCTCACCGTTTTCTTTTTTCCCCAGCTTGTCCGATCCCTTTGATGGGCCGGGATTTACTCTGTAAGCTTGAGGCTACTTTAACCTGCACTCCTGAAGGGGTAGGATTATTGATGACAGTGTTAGGAGATTCGGCCCCAACTCAGGGTAATTGGGAACCCCCCCCCTCTCTCTCCCCTGACCTCACTGACCTGCCTTTAACCCTCTGGGGAATTTCTGACACTGATGTTGGCCTGCTCCTTTCAGCAGAGCCAGTAAGGATTCAAGTGAAGCCCTCCTTAACCCCCCCGTCAGTCCCTCAATACCCCCTGTCGCTGGAAGCCCGGAAGGGCATCCGCCCCATTATCGAGGGATTCATTGCACAAAAGCTAGTCCGCCCTCAGCGCACTCCCTGTAACACCCCTATACTGCCTGTCAAAAAAGCCTCCTAAAAAGGACGGAGACCCTATTCGTTGGCGCTTTGTACAGGATCTACGGGTTGTTAATCAGTATGTGGTCCCTCTTCATGCAGTAGTTCCTGATCCAGCTACTATCATCAGCCAAATCCCCTGGGATGCTGAGTGGTTCACTGTTATTGACTTAAAATCAGCTTTTTTCAGCATTCCTGTGCACCCAGACTCTCAGTATCTCTTTGGTTTCACCTGGGAGGGACAAAGTTATGTCTGGCAACGACTTCCTCAAGGCTACAGAGACAGCCCCACGATTTTCAGCCAATGCCTCCGCCACGACTTGGAAGGCTTCACCAGTCCGCAGGGATCCACGTTAGTCCTATACGTAGATGACATCCTATTAGGTAATCGCGAAGAAGCTGCCCTCCGCATCGATGGTAAGGCACTTTTATTATACCTACACACCAGAGGCCACAAGGTAGACCCTAACAAGATTCAGTGGGTCTCACAGAAGGTCCGATATCTGGGCTTCCTATTAACCCCAGAGGGAAGACAAATGGACCCAGTCCGCATAAAGACTATCCAAAACTGCCCTCTGCCAAACACCAAGAAACAACTTCGAGGTTTCTTAGGATTAATTGGCTTCTGTCGCCCCTGGTTACCGTCCTGCGGGGAGTTAAGCAAGCCGCTCCACCGACTCACTGCTAACCTTGCTCCTGACCCTTTGCAGTGGTCCCCGGACACAATCCAAGCCTTTCAGTTACTCAAGGACAGTGTGGCCTCCTCCATGTCTCTCCGCCCCCCCAATTACAGCAAACCCTTTCACCTTTTTGTCCACGAGAGGGGCGGAATTGCTAGTGGCGTCCTTACCCAGCTGAGCGGGCCCCACCATTTCCCGCTTGCTTTTTACTCTCAGCAGATCGACCCTGTCGCTCAGGGAACCCCATCCTGCACCCGGACTCTGGCAGCAGCTGCCCTGCTGATCACAAAGGCAAAGAGCCTGACCCTGGGTCATTTTACCACGGTTTGGACTTCTCATGACTTGTCAGCCCTTCTGCGTAGGGGCACAACCCAAGTCTTTTCGGCCCATCGTCAGCAACAGCTAGAGGCCGAACTCTTAGAAGACACTAACCTAATTTTTGAAAGGTGTGGGCCCCTTAATCCAGCTACCTTGCTTCCTGACCTGCCAGTCCTCCAGGATCAGCATGACTGTGTGGAAGTAGTTTATAGCATCTTACAGATAAGGGACAACCTGTTTGACGTGCCACTGGACAACCCTGATTGCATCCTCTTCTCGGACGGAAGCTCCTTCTATGTTGATGGCAAGCGTTTCACCGGTTATGCAGTCACCTCTGAAAGGGACATTCAAGAGGCCGCCTCACTGCCAGGCAACTGAGGAGCCCAAGCCGCCGAACTCTATGCCCTGGCCCGAGCTTGCCAGTTGGCCGCTGGTAAGACCGTTACCATTTTTACTGATAGCAAGTATGCTTTTGGAGTTGTGCATTGTCACATCCACCTCTGGAAGTTTCGAGGTTTCCAGACAGCTGCCGGTAAACCCATTCAGCACCTCCCCCTCATCCACAAGCTTTTGGACGCCCTCCAAGAACCCTCGGTCCTGGCTGTAGTTCACTGCCGGGCCCATACTAAAGATGATAGCCCCGTCACCCGTGGGAATGCCCTGGCTGACGCCTCCGCCAAGACGGCTGCCGTTTTACCCTTAGCCATGCCCACGTTGGCTATTGCAGCCTCCTCCTTTACTCCACCGCACCCCGTACCAGTACCCGCTGCTGAACTACAGTCGTGGGAGAGCCTCGGAGCCACTCTGGTCAAAGGGACCTGGCTTATGCCGGATGGCCGAGCCTGCCTCCCTCGCTCCACATACCCTGTGGCAGTTCGCTGGCACCATGATAAGGGGGGTCACTACGGCACGCACGCCCTTGTGGACACCATCGCTCGCTTTTGGTATGCTCCAGGCATTCAACCCTACTGCCTGTCAATTGTGAAAGCATGCAGCACATGTCAGCGTAATGGACCTGCTCCGCCTCTTAAAAAAATTAAGGGTGGAAGACCTCCGCCTGCTGCTCCATTTCAACATCTTCAAATTGATTTTGCAGATATGCCAAAGGCTTTTGGGAAAAAGCACCTCCTTGTTTTGGTTTGCCCTCTGACTTCCTGGGTCGAAGCTTTTCCTACTGCTAATTGTACTGCTGCCACAGTGGCGAAGATTCTCCTTAGAGACATTGTACCCCGTTTTGGCATCCCTCTCGTGCTTGACTCAGATCGCGGACCTCACTTTACTGGTCATGTCCTTGGCCGTTTAGAACAAGGACTGGGCATTTCACACTCCTTTCATACACCCTACCACCCTCAGTCTAGCGGGAAAGTTGAGCGTATGAATAGGGAGCTTAAGTTTACATTGGCTAAATACTGTCAGGAAACAGGATTAAAGTGGCCTCAGGTACTTCCCTTGGTCCTGTTTCACCTTCCTACTCGCCCAACCCGTGTATTGGGATTATCCCCCTTTGAACTGCTCTATGGACACCCCCCTTTCAAAGGCGGGGCGCTACCACGTGCTGATGTTTCACTATTGGGAGGGGATCATATGACCGTGTGCCAGTTTCTCTCCCTACAGGCTCGCCTCCGTACCCTTTGGAAAGCCTCGCAGTTTTCCCAGACCGTGCCACTGGAAGAACAGATCCACCCGTTCCAACCAGGGGACTTCGTCTGGGCCAAAAAGTTCATTCGTGGCGACACCCTCCAGCCGAGGTTTACTGGACCCCACCAGGTTCTTTTAACAACCCAGACTGCAGTGTTCCTGGAAGGACGCAAATCCTGGATCCACCACTCCCACGTCAAGCCAGCGTAGTGGATCACAGTGACGGACCAGCAGCTCTTGCCACCACTGAGGACACTGCCTCCGACCAGTGGACCAGCTTACCTCTTTCAGACATCAGACTTAAATTGACTCAGAAAAAATGAGAGGACCTTTTATTCTGACAACTGTATGTTTTTTATTATGCCTTTTTAGTTTATTTTCTGCTTATGAAGATAATGCTTTTATTAGATATTCCCACGAGGTTAAAACTCGTATTTTAGGAAATAGAAGTAATTGCTGGGTATGTACTCAATTTCCAGTAAATGCAGAACAGGGACTCCCCTTCACACCCATTCCCCTGACCACTGCTAATATGACTTGGATGCCACTGGCTAGAGTAAAAGATCCAGTCCAACACAATCTTACATGGGACAAAACAGGAGTGCCAATTAACAGATATCTCAGGGTAACCAATCAGACAGGATCACTGTGTTTTGTTAAAGAAAAGGGGTCAACTTTTGTGGGAACAAGTAAATGCAACATGTATTTTAATGGCACCGCCTTTAGTAAAAATCTTGGCTTCAAGCCTTGCACATCCCACTTATCCCATATGTGGATCCCTCACCCCGATCCAACTTTTTCATGGGTGGGCAGGCCTTCAGAGTCAGCTTTTAAGAAGCACTGCTCAGATCAAAAGGGTGTCCAACTAATTGCTAAGGGACATACGATTGCCTTCTACAACTGCTCAAGCAGTACTCTACTACACTGCCCTTTGAAAACACCACTACCAAATTGTGCCTCTGCAGTTCGCACAACGACCCCTCTGCGTTACCAGGGGAACAGTGGTCCAACGGGTGGTGGGTTACCTACTACTTTGAGAAATGGAATACCCGAAACGCATTGTATGGAACATACTGCGTGTGCGGGCCCAAAGCTTATTACTTTCTCTCCCCTGATTGGGCAGGGTCATGTTATTTGGCATGGCTAACACCGCCTTCTCGCATCTCCCTCACTCCCCCTCATTTTCCCCACGTTCGTAACATCCGTGAAACCTTCAGAGATATTAATATCCGTGATGGTTTGTTGTGGCAGCGGTGGGCTGGTCTCATTAGCTTGAGGGGTGGTGTCATCCGTCTACAGGGACTACTAGAATCTTTAACCAATGAAACTGCGACCCTATTTGAGAATCAGGCCGGGGAAATGTCCCAGCTGCGCCAGTTAGCTTTGCAAAACCGAATGGCTTTAGACATAATGTTAGCAGCCCAGGGAGGAACTTGCGCCCTCATAAATGAAGAATGCTGTGTTTTTGTAAATGACACCTACTCTGACACTTTTCAACGTACCAAACATCTAAGGGAAATAGCTAAGAACTACTCCTCTGGCCAGCCACCTTATGATTGGTGGGGAGCCTTATGGAATTGGCTGCCTGGATCTGGGTGGGTTAAAAACCTCTTGGTGGGTATTGTTGGGGCCATAGTAATCCTTATAATACTGTGTTGCTGTATTCAGTGTGTCCCCTCCCTCATAGACTCATGTGGGTCAGTTTATTCTTTTCCTACTTCAGCCAAGGGCCTTACTCTCTTCGAGTTGGCCCAGGCTGAAATTGCCAAGCGGCCCTTGGCTCCTTAAAATGGGGTGTAGCTTTTGGTAAATAGTTATCCCAAAGCTACAAATGGAGGAATGTTGAGTCTGAACTTTTGATGAGCTTAAACTTAACCCAGACTTGATGTCTCTGTCTGAACTTTTAATCAAAGCTCTGACCTGCGAACTACTCATGACACCCCCCCTCCCCTTAAGTAGCCATCTCCCCTTTTCTCTTTCTGAATGTACATTTTAACCTGTTTTATCCTGTAGAATCTTGTTTGATTATGCATGACCATTATGATCTGTTAATCACTTTGTTTACTTCTGTGTATAAATATTGATGCTCACCCCTAATAAACTTGCCACACTTACTCTGAAGCCTTTCAAGCTAAGGATAGTGTGAGCCCGTTGATCAACGAATTGGTGTCTGGTCTCTGACAGATTGTGAGCCCCATACCAACTCCGCACGAACTCGGGTGCTGGAGAGGTGAGTGAGGACTTGCTTTTTTACCTAACACTGGAATGGGTTCCCTAGGGAGGTGGTGGAATCTCCTTCCTTAGAGGTTTTAAAGGCCCGGCTTGACAAACCCCTGGCTGGGGTGATTTAGTTGGGGTTGGTCCTGCTTTGAGCAGGGGGTTGGACTAGATACCTCCTGAGGTCCCTTCCAACCCTGATATTCTATTATTCTAACAGGAGACCGTTTCCTTGCTCACAATTCGAAGCCTCTTTCAGCCAGTATCGTGCGCAAAAGCTCCCTCTCTGGGCTTCTCTCAGGGTTGTGCTATCAGTTGCTTGTTCAGGCTGCGTCTCGCTTTCTGCTCCTTCTGTCTCTGAGTGTCTCTCCCCTTTGCTGTGTTTTACACACAGACTCTTAAGCCAAAGCAATATTCAGTGACGCCACCTTCGCCCAGATGTTTGCAATTTCTGTGAGTTGCTTCAGGCAATGACTGGTGCTTATCTGTCTCTTGCAGCTATCTGAAACAAAGGGTGGCAGTTAAACCTCTAATAACATGCTAAAAAAACCCTGCAGCTGGAATGAAGAGATTAAACACTCCAGCGTGCATGTGTGTGTGTGTGTGTGTGTGTGTGAGAGAGAGAGAGAGAGAGAGAGAGAGAGAGAGAGAGTGCTCCCCATCACTTACCCTCGATTCTGTCTCTTAGGGATCGCTGACCCAGTATTTTCCACCCATGTGAAATTCACTTACTATAAATCAATACTGCACTGGATTTAAATACCTCTTCATCCTTGAATTATTTGCTGTCTGTCACAAGGCAGTCTAGCGTGTGTGAACTGTGGGGCATAGACTCAAATACCGTGAAGGAGAAGCAAACCTCCAGAGAATTTAAAAGAAAAATCGGGGAAAAAATATCCTTGTTTAATGTAAGGCCCCCCCAGGAACTAATATCAAGATTCCCGTCGCAACTTCAAAACACTGCTCACTTGTACAGCATGCGTCCGACGCCGTGCGCATTCACCCACGAAAGGTCATGCTCCGATACATCGGTTAGTCGTAAAGGTGCCACAGGACCCTCTGTTGCTTCTTACAGATCCAGACTAACACGGCTCCCCCTCTGATACTTGTACAGGGGAAAAAGTCAAAACCAGAATTAGTTCTGGGGTAAGATTTTTCAAAAGCATCTAAATGATTTAGGAGCCTATTTTGATAACCCCAGCCCAAAGTCTGATAAACTCCAGCCAACCGGCAACTGCCATTCCATCAAACAACCACAGGTAACATGCCCCGTGCAGGTCGGTCTTGGGACTTAGTCCTATGTGCTACATCATCATCGTACATAGTCTGAACCCCCGGTCACGCCTCAGCGATCACACATCAATGTTTAGCTCCACACAGGAGGATCTCTGGAGATAGGTTAGAGATTGTCGCCCCTTTGGGCCCAGGGGTTCACCAGACTTCCCCACCTTGCAGGGGTATTCTTTGGTGTCCTCTTGTTTATTTATAAAGGATTTGCACGGGACCAGTGCAGCAGCAGGAAGTTCCCTTCATCCGAAATCCCCACGCCTGCCTCTCCGGCAGGCTCTGTGCCCAAGAAAATCTCTCCGCTCTCCGTGTCGAACTCCCTACAGCAGCCGATCTCCTGTCACCGGCAACCAGGGAAACCCCCGCTCTTGCTAACAGACATTAGTAGAGGTGGAAGAAATATTTTGTGCCACGTTTTTTTCCACAGATTCAGGGCAACCAAAGCTATGGGTCATTTAGGTCAATTTGTGGCAACTCATTCTGGTCGATGACAAGATCTATTAGAACTGGGGAAAGTGCAGTGAAAGGCAACTTAAGTGATGAGGGGGATGGAACAGTTTCCATGCGAGGAAAAGACTGGAACTGCTCTGCTTGGAAAAGAGACGATTAAGGGGGGATAGAATTGAGGTCTATAAAATCCTGATGGGTGTGGAGAAAGTGACTAGGGAAGTGCTATTTACCCCTTCATGTAACACAAGAACAGGGGTCACCCAGTGAAAGAAACAGGCAGCCGGTTTAAAACAAACAACAGGAAGTATTTCTTCACACAACGCTTAGCCAACCTGTGGAACTCACTGCGAGGGGATGTTGTGAAGAGCAGAAGTATAGCAGGGTTCAGAAAAGAACTAGATCAGTTCCTGGAGGACGGCTATTAGCTGAAGGAGCAGGAGGCCATGATGCAGAAGGACTTTGTGGAGAAAGCCAGGCTGATGGAGGACGAGATCTCGGACCTCAGGGAAGAGATACGTTCAGCCAACGCCTCCGGTGCCAGTGGCCCCATAGTTCCCTTCCGTGCCCCTGACCCATTTCCCCCTGGGCCGCCCTTCGGGATCTTTCCTCCCATCCCCTGTCCCCCCGTCTTCAATATTCATCGTGCCAGACTCTCCGTTCGCCACAGCACCCACAGGACCTGCTGCTCCAGCGACAGCGACTCGTCCACACACACCAGCTGGGCAAGGCCAGATCGGCAGCTGCCGCTGCGACCCAGCCCCCCTCTTTGTCCAGCCCCCCAGCCCCTTGCCAGCCCTGAGTCTTTAGGTTTGTCTGAGCTCGGTCCCCCTGGGCCGTGGGACTTCGGAGGGGGTGGGGAAGGGTCTTACGGGAGCTGACAGCTTCCGGCAGGGGTGGGGTTTTAGGGGATCGGGGCCCAGGCTTTGGAGGTGGTTGGGGGGGGGGTCTCCAAAGCCCTTGGGTGGGTTGTTGGGAGTGGGGGAACCGCTGGTGCTAAAGACAGGATGATGCTGTTTTCCTTCGCATCAGCCCTTGCGCCCCGTTTCCCAAGTGACCTGCCTGGCTCGGGTTCGGGGCCGTCTCCTCGTCAGGGTTTCCCACTCCCCCAGTTTTGGGGTTCGCTGCCAACTCTGTGTGTTTTCAGGGCATTCCCTGAGATGGTAACCAGCGAAGGGCCCAGTCCGGCTCCACTGGAAACACCCCGCTCGGGCCGAGTCCCCATTTCGAGGCGGCTCCGTTATCCGGGGCGCTCAGCGGAGACGGTTGCAGGCCAGCCCCCGAGCGCGGCTGCGTGGCCGTGTTCTCGCATTAGCCGACCCGGGTTACATCGGCAGCGCCAGGGCGGCCGCTCGGCTGCTGGAGCTCACCCGACTGCCCATAGGCCGGACGCCAGCTGCTGAGACTGCTCCTTGGACCCGTGCGGCCGGGGAGGGGGGCAGAACCCCCCTTGCTGGGCTGCAGTCTCCCCACGTTCCAGGGGTTCACACAAGCCCGAAACCGTCCAACTTCCAAGGCGGCTAAAGGCGAGCGCTGGGAGGCAGACGTCAGCCAGCGTCGCACCTTGGAAACACCACGCGGGTCTGTCCCGACAGACGGGGAAAGGCGAAAGGGCTGGACCCCAACAGCCAACGGGACAAGGCAGGTCCGGCCAGAGCGTTAGCGGTGACTTGCCACCTGACTGCTACTCATTCCGGCTTGGCCTCCCTGGGGCTCCTTCCCCATCAACGGAGCTCGGGGTGATGAACGTTCACTTCCCTTGGACAGTTCAGCTCACAATTAGGGTAAATTAGGGAGCAGTGGGGGCTGGGAGCCCGGACTCCTGGGTTCTCTCCCAAGATCTGGGAGGGGAGTGGGGTGTAGTGGTTAGAGATGGGAGGGCTGGGAGCCAGGACTCCTGGGTTCTCACCCCAGGTCTGGGAGGGGAGTGGGGTGTAGTGGTTAGAGATGGGAGGGCTGGGAGCCAGGACTCCTGGGTTCTCTTTGCAGCTCTGGGAGGTGGGGGGTGAAGTCTGGGTGGGTTGGAGTGGTGGTGTTTCAAGTAGGGTGACCAGACAGCAAGTGTGAAAAATCGGGACAGGGAGTGGGGGGTAATAGGAGCCTATATAAGAAAAAGACCCCAAAATCGTGACTGTCCCTATAAAATTGGGACATCTGGTCACCTAGTTTCAAGGGGGCTTCCTAGGAATGTCTTGCATCTACCCAGTGCCAGGTTACAATGGCTCCAGTGGCGCCATGGAGCCGGGCCCATGCTCGGAAGGGGCCCGGCCTGCTCCGTTTGCCCTGCGCCCCGAGACCCCGCTGGCTCCCCCCACCCACCACTTGCTCCTCTCGGTCTGCCCACCGAGGGCTCCTCTCCGCCCTCTGGCCCCACCCCTTAGAATCATAGAATCATAGAATATCAGAGTTGGAAGGGACCTCAGGAGGTCATCTAGTCCAACCCCCTGCTCAAAGCAGGACCAACCCCCAACTAAATCATCCCAGCCAGGGCTTTGTCAAGCCGGGCCTTAAAAACCTCCAAGGAAGGAGACTCCACCACCTCCCTAGGTAACGCATTCCAGTGTTTCACCACCCTCCTAGTGAAATAGTTTTTCCTGATATCCAACCTGGACCTCCCCCACCGCAACTTGAGACCATTGCTCCTTGTTCTGTCATCTGCCACCACTGAGAACAGCCGAGCTCCATCCTCTTTGGAACCCCCCTTCAGGTAGTTGAAGGCTGCTATCAAATCCCCCCTCATTCTTCTCTTCTGGAGACTAAACAATCCCAGTTCTCTCAGCCTCTCCTCATAAGTCATGTGCTCCAGACCCCTCATCATTTTTGTTGCCCTCCGCTGGACTCTTTCCAATTTTTCCACATCCTTCTTGTAGTGTGGGGCCCAAAACTGGACACAGTATTCCAGATGAGGCCTCACCAATGTCGAATAAAGGGGAACGATCACATTCCTCGATCTGCTGGCAATGCCCCTACTTATACAGCCCAAAATGCCGTTAGCCTTCTTGGCAACAAGAGCACACTGTTGACTCATATCCAGCTTCTCGTCCACTGTGACCCCTAGGTCCTTTTCAGCAGAACTGCTACCTAGCCATTCGGTCCCTAGTCTGTAGCAGTGCATGGGATTCTTCCGTCCTAAGTGCAGGACTCTGCACTTGTCCTTGTTGAACCTCATCAGGTTTTTTTCTGCCCAATCCTCTAATTTGTCTAGGTCCCTCTGTATCCGATCCCTACCCTCTAGTGTATCTACCACGCCTCCTAGTTTAGTGTCATCTGCAAACTTGCTGAGAGTGCAGTCCACACCATCCTCCAGATCATTAATAAAGATATTAAACAAAACCGGCCCCAGGACCGACCCTTGGGGCACTCCGCTTGAAACCGGCTGCCAACTAGACATGGAGCCATTGATCACTACCCGTTGAGCCCAACGATCTAGCCAGCTTTCTATCCACCTTACAGTCCATTCATCCTTGCTCCTCTCCGCCCCCTGGCCGGACCCAGTGCCCCTCCGGCTCTGGGCAGTCTCTGCTTCCCACCCCCATGGGGCCCTGCCTGGCTCCCCGGAGCTGAGCCGACTGGGACTGGGGCAGAAGCCTGGCCGGTCTCAGCCGGGGATGGGGTTGACAGTGCGGGGGGCTTGGCTGGGCCCCTCCTGGCAGGTGGGGCCTGAGGGCGCCCGGTGGGGCAGGCCCTGGCCTGGCTGATCACACCACTCCCGAGGGGCCGGAGCGATTCCCGGCCCCAGGACCAGCCCTGGCTGCGCTGCCGGCTCAGCCCGACAGACAGTCGCCTCCCAGCAGGGCCGGTGCGTGCGGCCGGGCAGCAGGGGGTGGGGAGTGGGTCTCTGGGGGGTGCTGGGCTGGGGGGGGGAGATCTGGGTGTTGGGGCACTAGGGAGTGGGGGTTCTGTGGGGGGTGCTGGGCAGTTGTGGTGGGGCTGTGGGCAGGGGGTGCAGGGCAGGGGTGGTGTTGTGCAAGGTGCTGTGCATTTGTGGGTGGGGGGGCGGGGGTACTGGGCATAGTGGGTCTGGGGGAGCTCTGGCTATAGGGAATTTGGGGGGCGTTCCGGTGGGGGGGGGGCTGTGTGGTGCGGCATGGGCCCGCCCCCGACGGGAAGGGCAGGCTGGCAGCACAGGGCTGGGTGGGCCAGTGTGCGTCTGACAACTGCCGGTTTGTGACTAGTGCCCTGGGCTGGGCTGGGCTGGGCTGGGCAGAGTGGGGCCACCCCCCCCCCGCCCCATTGCTTCTGGCCAGCCCCTCGCTCTGGGGACCAACATCCCCACACCAGGCTCCATTGCCCCATGGAGCGGGGGGCCCAGAAATATGTGTGGTGCCAGGTCCACAAAGGGTTAATCCGGCCCTGCATCTACCCAGCTCCGGCCTTCCCCTTCCCACTCGCCAGGGAGATCCTGGGGGGGGTCCCTGCCGCAGGGCAGCGTATGGGGAGCCCGGGCTCCAGCCCAGCGACACTTCAATCCACTCCATGCATCAGCTTTTAATTTCCCATTTGCTCTATTAGCCGTAAACGATCAATTCCTCGGCCGGGCTGTAAGCGGCCGCTGATGAGGCATGACGCGGAGGAGACCGGAGATGAGCTTCACTCATTAGATGTCCAGGCGTTTGTCTTCATAACCGAGACAAACATTCCCACAGCTCTCTCCTGCCTCACGATCCCAGGGAAACGTACAGAGCCGAGATGCAGCCACCTCTGGGGTGGGGCGCGGGGGCGTTTAACAGAAACATGACAGTTTGCCAGGGGATGGAGAAAGTCCCCAATCTGTTAATTTAGCCCAGCTCTAACCCCTTGACCCCACTCCCCCCTCAGAGCTGGGGAGAGAACCCAGGCTCCCAGCCCTCGTGCTCTAACCCACCAGCCCCCACTCCCCTCCCAGAGCTGGGGAGAGAACCCAGGAGTCCTGGCTCCCAGCCCCTCCTGCTCTAACCACCAGCCCCCACTCCCCTCCCAGAGCTGGGGAGAGAACCCAGGAGTCCTGGCTCCCAGCCCCTCCTGCTCTAACCCACCAGCCCCCACTCCCCTCCCAGAGCTGGGGAGAGAACCCAGACATCCTGGCTCCCAGCCCCCCCTGCTCTAAGCACCAGCCCCCACTCCCCCCTCAGAGCCAGAGAGAGAACCCAGGAGTCCTGGCTCCCAGCCCCCCCCCAACCACCAGCCTCTTCCCCAGCCCCATGGGAACCTCCCCCCTTCCCCTCTTTGCTCTTGTCACTTTAAGGCGGGGGCGGGGCCCTAGGGCGGGGCATGACCTCATCCCGGCGGGGGGGGGGGTCACCTGGCCCCCATTGTTACACTGTTTCCGAGCGGAAGGGCGCTCAGCCAATCAGCGGGCGGGGGGCGACGTTCCAGGGACCCGCAACGGGCGGGGGGGGGTCTTGAGAGTGTCCCCTCCTCAGGCCCCGCCCCCCGGTCCCTGTGCCCCACTAGGTGCCCCGAGAGCGAGTGTGAAATCGGGGGGGCGGGAGTTGCAGATAGAAACCCCCCAATAGCTGGGTGTCCAGTCCCCTCTCCCTGCCCCGCCCGCCCGGCGCCCCCCAGCTCAGCCCCCCCCGGCCCGGCGACCCCCGCCTGGTGTCTCCCTGCCCCGCCCGCCCGGCGCCCCCCAGCTCAGCCCCCCCCCGCCTGGTGTCTCCCTGCCCCCCCTCTCGCTCAGCCCCCGGCGCCCCCCAGCTCAGCCCCCCCCCGCCCGATACTCCCCAGGCCAGCGCCCCCCCAGTCTCTTGTTTGAACATCTCCCGACTTGTCCGGACTCTCCCCGCAGCCCCCCCCCAGCGCCCCGCCCCCAACGCTCCCCGTGGGGCCCGGAACCGGCCGGACCGGCCCAGCCGGGGCCCCGCCCGCGACGGAGGTGGCTGGGGGGAGGGGATGATTTACACACGCACCCCCCCCCCCACTTCTCAGCAGGAGGTGACCGCAGCTGCCGCTTCCCCTTCCCCACGGGGGGGGGATTTTTGCAGCAGCGGCTTCCCCTGGGTCACCCCGGCACAGAAATTCCCATGGGGGGGGGGTCCTAGGATTGCCCCAAATGCCTGGGTCAGCCGGTGCCCCCCCCCCAGCCCTGCCGGTGCCCCTCACTCCCGACCTGCAGCCCCCCCCAGCTCTGCCGGTGCCCCTCACTCCCGACCTGCAGCCCCCCCCCCAGCTCTGCCGGTGCCCCTCACTCCCGACCTGCAGCCCCCCCCCCCCAGCTCTGCCGGTGCCCCTCACTCCCGACCCGCAGCCCCTGCCAGCCCAGCCCTGGGCTCCCCCCCCCCCACACACAAATGTTGTGTGTTGGAATTGCACCATCGCGTGCAGTTGCTGGGAGTCAGTTACAGGCGGTTTTTTATTGACTTTCCGCCCCCGGGAGGGGCCTGGGCCCTGCGTCTCTGCTCGGTCCCCCCCCCCGCAGGTGCACTGGGGGCAGGGTTCGAGGCAGGCGGAACCCCGGCTCCCCCCCCGGCCTTCCTGCTTCTGCTGCAAACACGGAAGCCGGAGGCCAGAGTCTGCCGGAGCCTGCTGCCATGGCCCTGCCAGGCCCCCTGCTCCTGCTCGCCGCCCTCGCCCTGCGCTGGGCCCACGGGGGTGAGTGGGGCAGAGCCGCGCCCCATCTGCGGCCTCCCTTCCCCGCGGGGGGCTGGGGCTCCTTCCCCCCAACACCTGCCCCGTTAGGCCTGTGCTACCAAACGGGCTCGGTCGGGGCAGGCGAGCCCACCGCGCTTGGGGGCAGCAGGGTTGGGGGAGCTGTCCCCTCTAGGGGGTGCTGGCTTTCCCCCCTCGGCCCCAGGGCGGGGACTGGCTGTCCCCGGGGGGTTGGGAACGGGACATGGGGCCTGTCCCCTCTAGGGGGTGCTGGCTTTCCCCCCTCGGCCCCAGGGCGGGAACTGGCTGTCCCCAGGGGGTTGGGAACGGGACATGGGGCCTGTCCCCTCTAGGGGGTGCTGGCTTTCCCCCCTCGGCCCCAGGGCGGGGACTGGCTGTCCCCGGGGGGTTGGGAACGGGACATGGGGCCTGTCCCCTCTAGGGGGTGCTGGCTTTTCCCCCTCGGCCCCAGGGCGGGGACTGGCTGTCCCCGGGGGGTGGGGAACGGGACAT
The DNA here is from genome assembly GCF_011386835.1 of Chrysemys picta bellii. Taxonomy (NCBI): domain Eukaryota; kingdom Metazoa; phylum Chordata; order Testudines; family Emydidae; genus Chrysemys; species Chrysemys picta. The sequence goes on along the minus strand of NC_088810.1, from coordinate 1,406,380 downwards.
GGGGTCTGTCCCGTCTAGGGGGTGCTGGCTTTCCCCCCTCGGCCCCAGGGCGGGGACTGGCTGTCCCCGGGGGGTTGGGAACGAGACATGGGGTCTGTCCCCTCTAGGGGATGCTGGCTTTCCCCCCTCAGCCCCAGGGCGGGGACTGGCTGTCCCCGGGGGGTGGGGAACGGGACATGGGGCCTGTCCCCTCTAGGGGGCGCCGGCTCTCATCCGGCCCCAGGGCGGGGACTGGCTGTCCCCGGGGGGTTTGGAACGGGACATGGGGCCTGTCCCGTCTAGGGGGCGCCGGCTTTTCCCCCTCGGCCCCAGGGCGGGGACTGGCCGTCCCCGGGGGGGTTGGGAATGGGGCCTTTCCCCTCTGGGGGGCACTTAGACTGTGCCCCATGGACTGTTCCAGAGATACCCACCGTCCGCCTGATTGACCAAGAGGGCCCGATCCTGGAGGGCAGCTACGTGACCCTGGAGTGTCTGACGGACGAGGCCGGAGCTGACATGAGCCAATTCACCTTCCAGAAATACAGTCGGGTCAGGATGCCCCCCCCCCCCTCCAGCCCTGCCCCGCCAGGGACGAACCTGCCCCTCACCCAACACTAAGGGGTGCCAAGCTGCAGGGGGTGTGGCGGGGGGTCAGCAGGCCCGGGGTCTGTGCCACGGGGGGCAAGGCAGGGGGGTCTGTAGGGGGCACCGTGGGGCAGGCCGGGGGTCCATGCCACGGAGGGCAGGGGGTCCGTGGAGCAGGCAGGGGGTCCATGGGGGCACCGTGGGACAAGCTGGGGGTCTAGGGGGTGCCGTGGGGCAGGCCGGGGGTCCATGCCATGGGGAGCAGGGGGTCTGTGGAGCAGGCAGGGGGTTCATGGGGGCACCGTGGGGCAGGGCGGGGGTCCATGGGGGCACCGTGGGACAAGCTGGGGGTCCAGGGGGCACCGTGGGGCAGGCCAGGGGTCCATGGGGGCACCGTGGGACAAGCTGGGGGTCCAGGGGGCGCCGTGGGGCAGGCCGGGGGTCCATGGGGGCACCGTGGGACAAGCTGGGGGTCCAGGGGACGCCGTGGGGCAGGGCAGGGGTCCATGGGGGCACCGTGGGACAAGCTGGGGGTCCAGGGGGCGCCGTGAGACAAGCTGGGGGTCCAGGGGGCGCCGTGGGGCAGGGCGGGGGTCCATGGGGGCACCGTGGGACAAGCTGGGGGTCCAGGGGGCGCCATGGGGCAGGCCGGGGGTCCATGGGGGACAGCCTGTCGGGGTTTAACGGTGACACCGGGGCGTCTCTCCGCAGTGGCTCCACTCCTGGGTCTCCCTGGACAATCCCGACCGGCTCCGCTGCTGGTTCTTCGACGTGAACGTGACGCGGGCGGACGGGCGCCTCCTGCTGGCCATCAGCGCCCTGCAGTCCTGGCACGCCGGGGCCTACCGCTGCGTGGCCGCCAACAGCACCGGCAACGCCACGGCCTCCGCCGAGCTCCGCCTGCACGTGGAGTGTGGGTGGCGCCCGCCCCGGGGCCCCTACGCCCGGGCTGGGGGGCCCTGTCCCCCAGATCCACCCGCTGTCGCTGAGACCTGGCCCCTCGTTACACAAATGAATCTGGGGGACACACGTGTCTGTCTCTTGGGGGGCCATGGGGGGTTACCCCGGTTATATTTGAGCATAACACCCCCCCAATTTGCCCCTTGCCCCCCCCAGGCTGGGTGGGAGGAGATGGACGGGGGGGGTCACGGGTGCAGCAGGGAGCCCAGAGTGGGGAAATGGCATCAGTTTGGGGGTGCGTGTATGGGGTAGGTGGGAGAGGGGTACAATGCCCAGCGTGGAGGGGGCAGTTTGATGCGGGGTGTCTGCTCCCCACAGCTAGAAGTGGGGTACAGAGGGACACCCCAATTGTAACCCTGGGGCAGGAGGGTGGTTAACTCTCCGCCAGCTGGTGGGTGGGAGGGATCAAGGATTTCGCGGCACGGCGCCAGCGGGGTCTGATGCAACGTGTCCCCCCCCCCAGATCTGCGGAGCGTCTTCGTGACCCGTGCCCACACGTGGTGCGGGACCGTGGGCGACGCCGTGGCCGTGCTGGAGGGCGAGGACCTGGAGCTGCAGTGCTCGGCTGACGCCTCCCAGCCCCCCCAGTATGAGTGGAGCCGCCAGGTGAGGGGCTGGGCAGACCCCCCAAGCAATGGGGGGGGATCATACCCCCAAAATATCAAGGATGGATGTGGGGTGTCACACAGTAGACCCAGCAGGAGGGTGCCAGCGGGCAGGAAGCGGGGGGCTCAGCAGGGGGCGCTGTGGGGCAGGGAACGGGGGGCTCAGTAGGGAACACCATGGGGCAGGGAGTCAACGGGTGCCGTGGGGCAGGGACCGGGGTGGAGGGTCAGCAGGGGGCACTGTGGGGCAGGGAGCGGGTGGAGGGTCAGCAGGGACGCCGTGGGGCAGGGAACGGGGGGCTCAGTAGGGAGCACCGTGGGGCAGGGAGTCAGCAGGGGTGCTGTGGGGCAGGGTCCGGGGTGGAGGATCAGCAGGGGGCACTGTGGGGCAGGGAGCGGGCGGAGGGTCAGCAGGGACGCTGTGGGGCAGGGAACGGGGGGCTCAGTAGGGAGCACCGTGGGGCAGGGGGTCAGCAGGGGTGCTGTGGGGCAGGGAGCGGGGTGGAGGGTCAGCAGGGGGCACTGTGGGGCAGGGAGCGGGCGGAGGGTCAGCAGGGACGCTGTGGGGCAGGGAACGGGGGGCTCAGTAGGGAGCACCGTGGGGCAGGGGGTCAGCAGGGGTGCCGTGTATGTCCCTGCCCCCTAAGCGGCTGTCCTCATTGCAGGGGGACGACTGGGTGGTGGCGTCCAGCACGCTGACCCTGCCCCACGTGAGCCGGGAGCAGGCCGGGACCTACGTGTGCCGGGCCCAGCACCCCAGCCTGCCCCACCTGGCGCGCAGCCGGGCCGTGCGGCTGGACGTGGAGGGGGCGCAGAGCAGCTACCGGCTGGGTGAGTCGGGGGGGTCCCCCCGCCACGCCCCCCCCCCCCGCGGGCTCTGTCTCGCCCGCCCCACGCTGACCCCTCTCTCTGCCCCCAGAGCCGGGCCTGGACCTGAGCCCCCCCATGCTGCTGGTGGCCGTGGGGCTGCCGGCCCTGCTGCTCCTGCTGCTGGTGCTGGCGCTCGGCGTCTTCGTCCTGCGGCGCCGCCAGGCCGCCAAGATCCCAGCCGGGTGAGTCGGGGGGGGCCGGGTGTGGGGCCGGGCGCGGGGTCTGTCCACCAGGGGGCGCCAGGCCAGATCCGCCCACGGGGCCGGGCCAGATCCACCCACGGGGCTGGGTGCGGGGTCTGTCCACCAGGGGGCGCCGGGACTGATCTGCCCACGGGGCCGGGTGCGGGGTCTGTCCACCAGGGGGCGCCGGGCCAGATCCGCCCACGGGGCCGGGCGCGGGGGTCTGTCCACCAGGGGGCGCCGGGCCAGATCTGCCCACAGGGCCGGGCGCGGGGTCTGTCCACCAGGGGGCGCCGGGCCAGATCCGCCCACGGGGCCGGGCCCGGGGTGTGTCCTCCAGGGGGCGCCAGGTCTGATCCAGCCCCATAGCGGGGGCTGGGGGGGGGAGGGGGACAGGGAATGTGACATGGGGCTGAATCTCCCCATCTCTTCGGGCCCTTTGATTTATTGAATCCCCGGCTGTTGGTGCCCGACTTCGGCGCCTCAGTAGTTCGTGGCGAAGGGACGGGGGGGGATCTGGGGGTTCACGGGGGGGGTTCTTCGCTCTTCATTTCCCCTCCCCCAGTTTGGTCCCAGGAAGATTTGGGGGGCGCGGGGGGAGCTAATGGGGGTCTCCCTGCAGGGAAGGTGGAATGGGGAATGGGATCCCGGGGGCTGGGTTTGGGGGTGTCACTCACCCGGGCTGTCTGTCCCCCGTTCAGGGAGGAGCCCGGCCAGCGCACCCCGATCTACAAAGGCAGCCTGGAGTCGGTGCCCTCGGCCGCGGGGGACCAGCAGCCCCTGGTGCTGTGAGCTGGGCCCTGCCGCCCGGAACAGGTACGGGATTCGCTCCTCCCATGATCCTTTGGGGACTGCAGCCCCCCCCCCACGGGACCCCGATTTCTCACCCCCCCATTGAAATCTCTCTTCTCCCCCCCCAGGCAGAACCGCACCAGCCGTCGCCGACGAGATTCAGCCACTTCTGTAATCAGCGGGGGGGAGGGGCGGGGTTATGGGGGGCAGGAAATTATTGGGGGCTCAGCTGCGTTTTCTGAGGGGGGGATTGTTATGGGGCGGTTTCTATACTTCGTTGATGCAGATAGAGCTAGTGGGGGGGGGGGGGATGCTCTGGATGGAGGGGGCTGATATCATTATTTTGGGGGTGGGGTGGATCTTGGGGGGGGCTGGGGCAGTGTGACCAGCCCAGCTCCCCATGAAGTTCAGGAGCCCCCCCCCGGGTGGTCACTTTTGGGGGCTCTGATTTTCGGGGGCTGGGAGCCACCCCCCAGTTTTGTAATGGGGGTGCTGTTCATGGAACCCTCCCAAAATGCAAACCTCCCGCCACCCCCAAATTCACTCTGCAGGGGTCACCAGTCCAGAGACCCCCCAATCTCCAGAGGCCTGGTTCCCCCCCCAACAGCTAAACTGAGTTAATTTGCTTTTTTAATGGGGAGCCTGTAATCAATGTGCTGGGGGAGGGGCTAGGGCAGCCTGGTCCCAGTTTGGGGGACCCCCCAATGCCGATTCCCTGCAATCTGCTCTCACCCCTTTGCTTTCATCTCCCCTGCGTGTGTAAATCCTTGTGGGGCCGGGGGCTGTAGTGTTATTTCCGGGCGGGGGTGGGGGGGTTGAGTTCTTAGGGCTATTGCTTAACATCTGGGTATTGTAGTTCGGGGGGGGGGCTGGCCCTTTAAATGGGGGGGGAGCATGGGCCAGCCCCCCAGCTTAAACGGGATTAAAATGATACTTTAAAACTCTGGACGCGAGTGCTGCCGTTTGAATAACCTCCCCCCTGCCATGGGGCTGGGGGGCGGGATTGAGGGGCACCAGCAGGGCTTGGAGTCTGTCATTGCCCCTAAACCCCACTCCCCTCCCAGAGCAGGGGAGAGATCCCAGGAGTCCTGGCTCCCAGCCCCCCCCCCCCCCCCCCCGCACTCCCATCCCAGAGCTGGGGAGAGAACCCAGGTGTCCTGGCTCCCAGCCCCCGCCCCTTGCTATCTGGGGCCCTGCCCTGTGCCCCAGCCATGGGGAGGTTGCGGGGGTGTGGGTCCCACTGCTCCTGTTCTCAGCCGCGAGTCTGGAGGGAGGTCCTGTGATTGCGGGGGGGGGGGGGGTGATTTTTCTTCAGCCCCCTTGGGATTTTGCCTCGAAGAATCCCGGGATCTCACTCAACCAAAGCTGTGACTTTTAGGCCCCTGATTGACACTTTCTGAAGGGGGGGGACAGGGGGGCCCCCCGGGACGGACCCCACAGACCAGGTCTCTGCCCCCACTCAGGTTAAAAGAATTAATCGGGGAGTTTATTGAAGTATCAAAGGCGGTTAAAAGGCGACAGATATTTACATATATATTAACGTTCAGGCTGCGGTGGGGGCGGGGGAACAGTCTCGGAGTGGGGGGGCTGCCCCCCCACAGAGCCCCCTCCCCGCACCCCGGTTATATATTAATAATTATATCTCCCATTCGTTTCCCCTCTCCCCTCCCGCGACACACACGCTAGAAACTAACCTCGAGCCAGAGACGGGGCTGGGACCCCCCTGGGGGTTCTTCTGGACAAAGGGGGGGCTGGGGGGCAGTCAGGGACGTGGGGGCTCAGAGGGGATCAGGGAGGAGATGCCCACACTGGAGACGCAGCCCCTGTGGGGTAGGGCATGGGGGGCCGGTTATACAGGGACCCCTCGCCCGGTGCAGGACACGGCCCCTTGGGTGGGGCGGGTTATGGGGGGAACCCTCCCCGGGCGCAGGACACAGCACCTCTGGGGTGGGGCAGGGGCAGGTTATATGGGGACCCCTCGCCCGGCGCAGGACACGGCCCCTCTGGGGGTGGGGGGGGGCGGGTTATGGGGGGACCCCTCGTCTGGCGCTGGGAGGGGGATGGGGGGCGTGACAGGGAAGTTCTTTCCCAGTGTAACTGGGGAATTTCAGTGCCCAGGGTGGGGGGTGGCACTGACTGGGGGAGCCAGCGAGCCCCACCCCCACCCCGGCAGCACCCCCAGCGCTGGGGGCAGCCGAGGGGCTGGTGCATTGGGGGCAGGAGGGTGAAATCAGATTTGCCCTATTCACCCCCTCTGGCCCCAT